>NW_024704764.1:2644429-2986595 GCF_018977255.1 Callorhinchus milii
AAACGCAATGACAACCGAACACAGTCTTGCCGAGACTTGTGTGAATGTTCGGGGTGGGGGCTGGTTTGGACATTGCTGATGGAGAGTCATGTCTCAGAGCGCTTTAAAGGAGAACAGATTGGTCGCCAAGCCAAGGGGGTTGGTGGGGAGGCAGTGGGGAGGTGGGCAGCTGTAGGTGTATTTGAAGAGGTAGGATTTGAAGTGGAATATAAAGACACATCACATCTAGGCTCGACTATGCCAACTCGCTGCTTGTTGGGCTCCCAACTCTACCCTCCACAAACTGCAGATCATCCAGAACTCTTCAGCCCATGTCCTCTCCCGCACCAGGCTCCGTGACCCCATCATCCCACTCTGCCCGACTCCACTGGCTTCCCATCTTACAGAGGATAAAGTTCAAAATCCTCCACCTCACCTTCAAGGCCCTCCGCGGCCTTGCCCTTCCATCTGCTCAGTGAGTTCTGGCCTGCTCCACGTCCCCTGCCCGGCCCGCTCCACCATTGGCAGTCGGGCCTTCAGCATCTCTGCCCGCACCCTTTGGAACTCCATCCCACAGTTCCCTTGCCTCGCTCCGTCCCTTGCTTCTTTCAAGGTGCATCTCGAAACCCTTCTCTTCAACTGAGCCTTCACCCTACCCTCCACCCTCCGTTATCTCAACCTCTTCCCCCCAGCTCGGGTTCAAACCCTCGACAGTCCTGCGCCTTGGGAGGTCCACCCAACGTGAAAGGCGCTATTTAAATACAGCCCAAACTCTTGTGCATGTGTTTGTCACCTCCCTCTTGGGTTACTTCAATGCACTCCTCGCCGATCTCCCCAGCTTCACCATTCACCAGATGCAGCTCATTCGAAATTCTGCCGCCCGCACGCTGACCCGAATCAAATCCCTCCGCCTCGCCCCTCCTTAGCCTCCTTCAAGTCCCGCCTCAAGACCCTCCTCTTTGACCGTGCCCTCGGCCACCTCCCTTCCTCTCCCCTCCCCTCCCTCCTTCCCCTACCGCCCCGACCCCAACTCGGGTCTGAAATGCTGCCCCACTGTCCAGCGCCTTGGGACGTCCTCCCGACGTGAAAGGCGCTACACACGTGTAATCTTGTTGTTGTTGTTGTTGTTGTTGTTGTGCAATTAATTGGCTGCTGCGTTTCGCCCACGAAATGTACTCGACAGTCTATTCCGCGAAGCGCTCTGAGGCGTCGCGACGACGTGATAAGGCTCTGTATCAAACACAATGATGATGATGATTATCATCATTATTGATTGATTGATTGATTGATTGATTGATTGATTGATTGATTGATTGATTGATTGATTGATTGTTGTTGTTGTTGTTGTTGCTGTTCCTCCTCTGGGCTGTGGGGTCGGATTTGCATCTGCTTTGCATAAGCGGCCCCGCCCACCGCCGCCGCCGCCGGCCACCTGCCGTAACAAACGTGCGTCACGCGTCGGTGACGTCAGCGCGCTGTGACGCGAGGGGCGCGGGCAGGCGGGTGGGTATATAAGAGACGGGCGGCGCCTCTCCGGCCGCCATTCATCCCGTCCCGACCGCGTCGCGTCCATTTTTATTCTCTTCAGTATCTCTCTCTCTTATTTTTCTCGGCGGCAGCGGCAGAGCAACTGGTCATCGTATGTCAACTAAGCTGAGACTGACTGGTAAGTCACAACCCCCCTCCCCCCCCCCCGCCGGGCCCTGCCTGGGACTCCTCCCACTCCTCCTGTCCCGCCGGGGAGACGCCGCCCCTCCGGATCAGGAGACGTTCCCCCTGTGGCGGTGGTTTTGGCGGTGGGGGGGAGAGAGGGGGCGGTCCTTCTCCTCTGTTTGGGAATCGCCCATTGGATGAGCGGTGAAGGGCCTGCGCTCTGTGATTGGTGCAGCTGGCTGTCACTCACGGCTGGATGGGGACGGGGCGGGGCCTGGAGGCTTGGGTGATCCCCCCTCATCCCTTCTCCCCCCCTCCTCCCCTCCCCTCCCCTCCCTTCTCCCCCCTTCTCTCCCCTCCCTCCCTCCCCCCTCCTCCCCCTCCCCTCCTCCCCCTCCCCTCCTTCTCCCCCTTCTCTCCCCCTCCTCCCTCCCCTCCCCTCCCTTCTCCCCCTTCTTTCCCCCCCTTCCCCCTCCTCCCCCCCTCCCCCTTCTCTCCCCCCCCCCTTCTCTCCCCCTCCTCCCCTCCCCCTCCTTTCCCCTCCCCCCTCCTCCGGCCTCTGCATCTGTGCTGCCCTCCAGTGTGGCCCGAGGTCCCTCCGTCTTCGCAAAGCGGTGAAACGAGCAAAACGCGTGAAAATGCAAATAACTACTGCAATAATAATAATAATAATGATAATAATCCTTGCATTTG
Organism: Callorhinchus milii; assembly: GCF_018977255.1. Classification (NCBI taxonomy): domain Eukaryota; kingdom Metazoa; phylum Chordata; class Chondrichthyes; order Chimaeriformes; family Callorhinchidae; genus Callorhinchus; species Callorhinchus milii. Next base: position 2,646,755 of record NW_024704764.1, read on the forward strand.
ACACAGCGCCTCATCACCTCTTCGAGACGCCTCACAACGCTTCACAGGGATATACTGTGGAGCGAATTGACTGCATGTTTTTGTGGGCAAAAACCTGTTAATTTGTTTAACAAAATACACTACACTTCACGGTATATTCTGTGAAGCGCTTTTTAGACGTGTGATAGTGTGTTACAACAAGTTGTTGTTGTTGATAATGCGTTATATCAAATGCAAGAATTATTATTAACATTATTATTGTTGTTATTATTGTCCTGTAGCTCAGGGGTTAGAGCACTCGCTTTGCAAGTGAGAGACCTGAGTTCAATTCCAGGCAGAGGGCGAAACCTCGGGCAAGTTTCCTTACTCCACACAGAGCCTAATAATAACCCTCCAAAACAAAACAATAATAAATTGGGCATTTTCAATGGACTTTTGGGACATAGTGTGTTCTGTGAAGCGCTTTGGGACGTCCTCCGACGTGAAAAGCGCTATATCAAATGCAAGGATTATTATTAGTATTAATAATAATAATAATCCTTGCATTTGATATAGCACTTTTCACGTCTTCTAGACTTCCCAAAGCGCTTCACAGAATATATTGTAAAGTGAATTGACTGTATTGAAAATGAACAGTTATTGAAATTGGTTTATGTTTGGTTTTGGAGGGATTATTATTAGGCTCTGTGTGGAGTAAGGAAACTTGCCCGAGGTTTCGCCCTCTGCCTGGAATTGAACTCAGGTCTCTCACTTGCAAACTGGTTGCACAATCTAGAGTAGGGTTTCACCTCTCTATCTGTACAATGGATGACTTGACTGATGTAGGTTGGTATTTTCTAGCAGAACTGGTTTCCTTTGCACTCGAGAACCGGATAAAAATGGTACACACATTTATCCACAAATATTATTGCTCATCTTGTGCGAATGACGTCAAGTCCGGACTCTCCCACCACAGGGGCTTGGCAGTCAAACAACATCTCGGTTTGTTTCCAGACCGTGAGTGGTAGGTAGGCCTTGTGTCAACATGAACCGGCTGGCTAAATAAAGGGATTTGCGCGAAATCTGGATGGTTATTATGGTGAAGGTCATATTGGCCGTACCTTTTCAGAGGCCGATTAATCCTCCCGTGTTTCCATTTGACCAGCAGAACCCGAGCTATTTTAAATGTAAGCTCCTTGGAGCTTTCGCAATTCCGTTTAGATGCTTAATCCGTTTTGTAAGTTGTATTTTTGGCGCATGTTTCATTGAAGCTGATTCCAACGGTTATGTGTTTATCCTGGTATCACTTGATTTTATGTAAATCATTCCTAGAAGGCTCTTGCTGAGTATCAGCGATCCGCACAATACAACAATGGTTTCTGGAACGTGTTTGTTTTGAGATCAACCACTGGTTGACTACAGATACCTATGTTGATGTTTCAGACCCCTATGCTGATGCAACTAAGGGTGACGTACTCCTCCCTTCTGGGACAGAGGATTACATACACATAAGAATTCAGCAGAGAAACGGCAGGAAGACTCTGACTACAGTCCAGGGAATTGCCAACGACTATGACAAAAAGAAACTAGTCAAAGCTTTCAAAAAGGTGGGTGCTTCATGCTCGTCAGACTCTGCCGCCACAATTCAGTGCTCGGTCCCCAGGTGAAGGGCGCTATATAAATGCGAGTTGTTCTTGAATTAAATTGGAGGCTTCATATTTACTGCCACCAATTGAATGTTCACAATCAGGACTGGATGAGGTTGGGTTATGCAGGAACGAATGAATATACACTCAGTGTTTGAACTTGTGGAGCGAGAGGGGCTGACAACGAGAATTGGTTGTAACGGGGATGAATCAGCAGTGGAGGTAAAGTAGGCAGGCATTGGTCCAGAGGTGGGATAAGGTGGACTGGATGTGAAGACCAGCTGAAGGCCACGCACGTATTAGGATTACTCCCTGGCTGGTTACGGCTGAGGGAGCAATGAATGGTTATTGCTCACCTAAAACTTGAGGTCAGGTGATGGGTGAGAAAGGTAACTGTCACTGACTGTTTCGTTCTCTCAACAACAACAACAAAATTTCATTTACAGAGCGCCTTTCACGTCAGGAGGACGTCCCAAGGCGCTGGACAGTTGGGTCAGGACCCGAGCAAGGGGGGAAATGGTCAGGGTGAGGGGAAGGAGCGAGGAGGGGGAGAGAGGGAGGTGAAGGCACAGTCAAAGAGAAAGGTCTTGAGACCGGCCTTGAAGGAAGAAAGGAGGAGCGGCGAAGGCACTGGGGATGGAGTCCAGAGCCTCGGGGCTGAGCGGCTGAAGGCCACCGATGGTAGGGCGGTTGGGGCGGGGGATGTGGAGCAAACCGGAGCCAGAGGAACGGAGGGTATGGGCGGGTAAGTAGGGGGATAGTAGGTCGGAGAGGTAAGAGGGAGCGAGGCCGTGAATGGCCTTGTAGGTGAGGATGAGGATCTTGAATTCGATCCTCTGGGGGATGGGGAGCAGTGGAGGCGAGCGAGGGTGGGAGTGATGTGGTCGCTCTCCCACATTTCTTTTTGAGTCCCTTCAACCTGATTGCAGTACATCTGCAGCTCTCACTGCACTTTCCTAATTTTGTTGCCTGTCCCAGGGTGTGGCTTCTCATCCTGCTCCCACAAACTCGTCTGGCGTTCCTCTGAGCTCTAACCGCTCCTTTTCCTCACCTGCCTGCTTTATGTCCTCTTCCTGTACCTGCTGTCACTGGGTGAGTTTTCAGCCACTAAATATTTATCCTCTGGAACTCTTCCCTCGTCCCCTCCTCTCGGCTTTCAAAACCTGTCTAAAGTCTCTGGCTGAGCTTTCAGCCTCATCTCCCTCTGAACTGGGGCTCTCCCATTCAGCTTTTGTAAAGCACTTTGAGATGCTCTCCCTGGAGGCGAAGAGCTGTATAGTGAATGTTGGTTATTCTGCAAATGAGGGAGAAAATGCAGAGGTAGATACAGTGTCAGCAAATGTGTGGAAAAGCCCCATTCCCTTTTTGTTACGCTAGATAACTTGAAATTGCACTGTTCATTGCAGTTGAGGTGTAGGGTTGTGGTAGTTAGGTCGGATAGTTCAGGGCCCACTTTCTAGTGTTATTGGGCAGTAATTCTGCGAGGGCCAGATCTGATTCCTAGTTTTAGAAAGTTCTCCCTGTCAAGCGGTGAGTGAGTAAAATGACCTACCCTGGTTTAAGCTGCTGTATTTTTTACCCCCCCCCCCCACCAGAAATTCGCCTGCAATGGTACTGTGATCGAACACCCTGAATACGGCGAGGTGATCCAGCTGCAGGGAGACCAGCGCAAGAACATCTACACCTTCCTGGTGGAGGTATGTAGCAGAACCGAGTTTCCCTCTGTCTAAAGATTTGTGAGGGTTCTTGTTCAAACAAGTTGATTTATTGCATCCACCTGCTCTTCGACCGCGCCTTCAGTCACGCTCCTACCCCTACCCTCCCCGCCCTTCACCCTACCTGATCCCAACCACTAGCTCAGGTGCGGATCCCTGACTCCAGCGCCTTGGGACGTCCTCCTGATGTGAAGCACAATACAAATGTGAGTTGTTGTTCAGGTGGGTGTTAAGATCCGATATCACTCTTTGAAAAGAGAAGGAAGTTTCTCTCTCCCATTGTATAGGCCAACCGGTTTCCACATCCAGGGAGCGATTTTAACCCCCCTCCTCCCATACCCAGGGAGCGCCTCCAAAGGTAACCCCTCCCCATACGCCTTGGCCTTTGAATTGGTTTATCCCTCGTTCGTGGATTAACTGGTATCATTTTATTTGCAGGTTGGCATTGTTAAGGAAGAGCAACTGAAGGTCCATGGGTTCTAATCGACTAAGATCTCTCCCAACTTTGTAATGCTGATTTGCTAGATAATGATACTCTCTGACTTATGGACAATACTCTTTGATCGATGGAAGCCATTGGACATCAGGCTAGCGGTCTACAAATCACCCGTGCTAGCACCTGCAGGAGCATGATCTTAAGATACAATAGGATTTTCTTCCCAGTTAATTTTTAACGTGTTTTTTTTTTGTTATGTCTGTGCTTCCTTACAAAGGCACTTTGTTAGAACTGTTTTCTTTGTACTGATAGTACCTCTTTTGTATTTTGTATAATGTATAATAAAACCTGCTTCAGAAACTTGCCCTCATGGTTGAACGTCTGCCTCTCCTTAAACTTTATTAAGCCATTGTGAGCCCAGTTAGTTCAATTGGGTGATGGCGCACTTGAATCAAAGCTTTCAAGTCCTGACTAGCCCCAGCTAACAATCTGAATACCAGCCAATGCCTATATACCCGCTGGATAGATTCTGGGCTGTGGATGTTTTGATGGTTTAGGACCAGCTACTTGGACGTTGTCAGCCTGGATCAGTTGGCAGCATTTGCCACTGGATCAGAATGTTGTGAGTTCAAATCGTGCACCTGGGACTTTATGTTTGTGGTCTTAAAGTCATTCCTTCAGATGAGATGCAAAATCAAGGTCTTCTCTGCTTATCCTGCAAAGGACCTTTGAAAAGAGAAGGGAGTTTTTTCCAGTATTCGCCTTGCCCTTCCCTCCCCACCTTCAAATCTGCCTAAAGACCTTGCTTTTTGATCGTGCTTACGGTCACCTTCCCTCTTGCCCCTGGTTTCTCCTCCAGCCCCCGCACAGCCTCGTGTGGCGTTCCTCAGGGCTCTGTCCGTGGTCCCCTCTTCAATATCTATATGCTCCCTCTTGGTGACAACGACAACAAGATTCCATTTATTGAGCGCCTTTCACGTCGGGAGGACATCCCAAGGTGCTGTACAGTTGGGTCAGGACCTGAGCAGGGGGGAAATGGTCAGGGTGAGGGGAGGAAGGGAAGGAGCGAGGAGGGGGTAGAAAGTCAAGAGGGGAGCTGAAGGCACGGTCAAAGAGAAGACATCACAGAGATGGGGTCAACTCCCTTTTGGCCAACTCTACCTCTCTGCCTCAACCCTCGACTCCAGGACCCCTGCTGTGCTGAACGGCATGTCTATCTGACATACGTCCTGGTGGAAAGCTAACTTTCTCCAGTTGAACCTCAACAAGACCGAGGCTCTCCTGATTGGCTCCCATCAGCGCCTCCTAACCTCAGGTGCTGACAGCATCATCATCCATGGTTGCACACGCCACCTCACTGAGCCAGTCCTGAATCTTGGCATCTTGTTTGACCCTCAGCTATCCTTTCTACCTCACATCTGCACCATTACCCGTTCTGCCTTCCCCCACTTCCGCAACATCGCCCGGCTCCGCCACTGTCTCACATCGCAGGCCACCGAGACCCTCATACATGCTTTCATTACATTGAGGCTCGACTATGCAAACTCGTTGCTCATTGGCCTCCCCAACTCCTCCCTCCATAAGCTGCAGATCATCTAGAACTCTGCAGCCTGCATACCCTTCCGCACCAGGCTCCGTGACCCCATCACTCCCACCCTCGCCCGACTCCACTGGCTCCCCATCCCCAGAGGATTGAGTTCAAGATCCTCGTCCTCACCTTTAAGGCCATCCATGGCCTCACCCCCTCCTACCTCCCTGACCTGCTGACTCCCTACCAACCTGCCCACTCCCTCCGTTCATCGGGCTCCGGTCTGTTCCATGTCTCCCGCCCGACCCGCCCTACAATTGGTGGCCGGACTTTCAGCCTCTCTGCCCCCACACTCTGGAACTCCATCCCACAGTCCCTTCGCATCGCTTCCTCCCTCACCTCCTTCAAGGCCGATCTCAATACCCTTCTCTTCGATCGTGCCTTTGGTCTCCCTCCCACCTCTCTGCCTTCCCTCATCCCTACATCACCCCTCCCCCATGCTCGGCCCCTGACACCTGACTGTTCTGCGCTTTGGGACGTCCTCCCGACGTGAAAGGCGCTCTATAAATGTCATTTTGTTGTCGTGGTTGTTGTTGCCACTCTGCCCCCACCCTCTGGAACTCCATCCCGCAGTCCTTCCGCCTCACCCTCTCCCTTGCCACCTTCAAGATCCATCTCAAGACCCTCCTCTTCGACTGAGTCTTCGGTCACCCTCTTTCCCCCCCCACCACCCCGCGCCTTCCACCCTCCCTGACTCCATCCCCCAGCTCGGGTCCAAAATTCTATCTGTCCAGCGCTTTGGGATGTTCTCTTGAAGACGTGAAAAGCGCTATATCAAATGCAAGGATTATTATTATTATAGACCTTTGTGTGATTACCTAATTACCATGTCTTAAATGCTACATCAAATGATTGGATAATTGATGTATTATTACTAATTATTATTACAAATTATAGTGATGAAGGAAAGCGAACAGCAGGACGCATCATAGACTTAAACATACCTGAACAGAGGACAATATACATCAGCCTTGAATTGAAACACAGAATGCCCGGCAGGTGGCAGTGCATTCGTGTATTGAGAGGCCTGGAATTCCAGCGAAACCGTTTGGTCTTCAAATTTCGTTTGGTTTTAAAACCTCTGCACCTGTGGCTCCGTTCCACAGGTGGCTGTGCTGTGTGTCCCGGGCAATCAGAGCAGCTTCGCTGGGTGGTCGAACCACTTAGTCTGCTTGAGAAAGGCTTGGTTCCTCAAGTCATAGGAATGCACAGCGCAGAAACCCATTTGGCCCATGAGTCACAACACCCCTAACCTGTGGAATTCTGCCTCTTATCTCTCCACCTCTTGTCCTCTCTCTCTCTCTCTCTATAAATTACACCATAAAACCTACCTTGACTGCAACTATGGTCACCACCTCCTTGCCCAGTGTCCAATCGCACCATTACTGTATGGATTGGCTCTTGGAAAAACGCTATTGTTTCTATGATGTGATAAGACCCTGTATCAAATGCAAAGATTATCATTATTATAATAAGGGTCATGGGTAGAAGTCCCACATTAGGTCTTGAAAACATGCTCTACGCTGACACTCCAGTGCAGTGCAGGGGAAGAGCTACATTTTCGGAGGCATCGAACCTCAATTGAGGCAAATCACGAAATCCAGAGGAGCACAGTCCAGGATTTGAACTGGGCCACACCAGACATAAGGCTCTGCTGAACAGGGCCTTCACTCAAAGGGCCATCGGATGATCCATCACCTCTCCCTTTCCCATCTTCTTCTTGGTTAATGTGCTGTACGCAATTGGCTGCCGCATTTCGCCCACAAAATACACAGTCACTGCACTTCACAGTATCTTCTGTGAAGCGCTTTGAGACAACAACAACAACAAGATTCCATTTATTGAGCGCCTTTCACGTCGGGAGGACGTCCCAAGGCGCTGTACAGTTGGGTCAGGACCCGAGCAGTGGGGAAATGGTCAGGGTGAGGGGAGGGAAGGGAGGGAGTGAGGAGGGGGTAGAGAGTCGAGAGGGGAGCTGAAGGCTTGGTCAAAGAGAAAGGTCTTGAGACCGGCCTTGAAGGAGGAAAGGGAGGAAGCGGCGAAGGCACTGGGGGATAGAGTTCCAGAGCCTCGGGGCTGAGATGCTGAAGGCCCGACCACCGATGGTCGGGCGGTTGGGGCGGGGGATGTGGAGCAGACCGGAGCCAGAGGAACGGAGGTTACGGGCAGGTAGGTAGGGGAAATGACGCCTCAATGACGTTATCAGGCGCTGTATCAAATGCAAGGATTATTATTATTAATTTTGGGTTTCCTCACTGTGTCGGACACGCCTAGCTAAGGTCACGCATTGGTGTCTCAGGGTGTAGGTATCTCAGGCATTGCCCTTACATCCCGCAGCCCATGTTACCATCTCGATGCTTCTGAAGCAAAGAAAAATGTTTAAAATTATAAGGAGGCCAGAGAAGCTGGAACGCACAGACTGATACAATCTGTTCTCTCTTAAGGTTAATGCGGTGACAGACCTGACACAGCCGACCCTGAAGGTGCTGTATATCAAATGCGAGGAATTCAAAAAATGTTACCGTATTACTTTGTTATGTTACTCCCTGGCTCAGCAATAAACTGTGACATTGCTAATGGTGGGTGTAATCTGAAAATTAGAGCTAAGCCATTTAGGAGTGAAATCGGGAGGCAAACTGGAACTCTCTCCCCCCACAAGCCTGTGGATTCTGGCTGGATCCATTCACAATTTCAAGACTGAGGTGGATAGATATTTGTTGGGTCAGGGTATTAAGGGATATGGGGCAAGGGCGAGTAAATTGGACGTGAGCTACAGATCAGCAGTGATCTTATTAAATGGCGAAACAGCCTCGAGGGGATGAATAGCCTACTGTTTCTATGTTTCCTGTGGAATCTGGTAGCTCAGTGGTTAAAGCACTTGCAAGCGAGAGACTTGGGTCCAATTCCTGGCAGCGCAACACTTTGGACAAGTTTCCTTACGCCACATGCCTCTGTTTATCCAGCAGTCAGTAGGAATCCGGTTATTAGTCAATTGGCAAAACGTTTCTTGACCTCCCCAACTCCTCCCTCCCTTGATACACCCTTCGAAAAAAAAATTGGTTGCTTAATCCATAGCTGTTTGTGGGACACTGCTGGATTTCCACCACTAAAAACAATCAATTCACTTTAAAATATACCCTGTGAAGTGCTTTGAGGTGACTCAACGACATGTAAAGTGCAATATCAAATGCAAGGATTATTATTAATAGTAGTAGTCTTACCCTCCTATAGAACAGAAACCAATGGCCAAGGCAGGGTCAATCTCTGCACCTGGCTAAACAAAAGCATGTTGGAGCCAGGAAACGTGCTTTACAAAGGTGTGCAGGAACCAGCATGCATAAGAACTATCAACCGCTCATTAATTACAAACCTCAACCAGGATGCCAAGCAAACAGATTTGTTCTAATCACCCATGATTTACCTGTAGTTCAATTTTAATTAGTGACATTTAATAAGATTAATATCTTGCCTCTGGGCCATGACCCGCTCTGCCTTCCTCTCACCTCCGCAAAATTGCCCGGCTCCTCGTCGAGGGCAAACTCCTTGCTTGCCGGGCTCCCCAACGCCTCCCTCCATAGGCCGCAGATCACGCAGAACTCTGCAGCCCGTGCCTTCTCCCAGGCGCTCCGTGACCCTATCACCACCCCCATCCTCGCCCGACTCCACCGGCTTCCCATCACACAGAGGATTACGGTTTAAGATCCTGGTCCTCATCTTCAAAGCCTTCCATGGTCTTCCTCCCACCTACCTCTGCAACTTCTAACCCCCTACCATCCTGCTCGCTCCCTCCGCTCAGATGGCTCCATCCTTGCCTCGCTCCTTCGAGACCCATCTGAAGACCCTCGGCTTCGACCCTGCTTCCCCGCCTGCCCTCCACCCTCCCCTTTTTGATCGTGCTTACAGTCACCTCCCCTTCCCCCCCACCCCCCGGCTGGGGTTCAGACTCCGCCACTGTCAAGAGCTTCACGGTGCGATATAAATGCAAGGTTTTGTTGTCGAACCATTCAATTAAAGCTCAGTGGCAAAATCACTTCTTCACATGTATTCGCTGACAAATAATGCAAGGATTATGATTATTATAAATGTAGTGACTGTGCATTTGTAGGCAAATGCGGATCCCAGAAACGAGTTTCTCCCAGTGTCTCTTCTTTCTTTCTTTCTTTCTTTCTTTCTTTCTTTCTTTCTTTCTTTCTTTCTTTCTTTCTTTCTTTCTTTCTTTCTTTCTTTCTTTCTTTCTTTCTTTCTTTCTTTCTTTCTTTCTTTCTTTCTTTCTTTCTTTCTTTCTTTCTCTCTTTCTTTCTTCTCTCTCTCTTTCTCTCTTTTTCTCTCTCTCTCTCTCTCGTTTTTCTCTCTACCCTCCTCTCTCTTTTACTTTTCTCTCTCTCTCTCTCTCTCTCTCTCGGTTCAAAAAATATTGTCGCGAACGCCTCTACCGGCTCTGTTATAAAGAAGGGAGTCGGCATTCTGTACAGTCGATTCATAATCAAACATTCAACAGCAAAAAGAAAGAAGTAATCAAAGGAGCCTATTCAGCCCATTGAGCTTGTTCCACCAGTTTTTCAATCCTTGGCAGATCTTTCCATTCCAATGCCTCGCCCTTTTGCCAAAGCCTCAAATTTCCCAGCTTCTTGTCTTTTAAGTGGTCACATTGTTTCACTGCCACACCTTTACCACAAATCTGAGCTAAGAAATACTTCCCGATCTCAGATCACATTATCTCTGTTCTGATTTTAAGGCTTCGCTTGCCTTGCAGTTTGTATTGTTTCTCTTCTAGATGACCTAACGCAAGGTGTCTCCGCACTTTTGTCTGCCGAGGGTCGAGTTTCCCTATTTGGGAAAGGTCCGCGGGTCCAACTGGTGGCCCGCGGGCCGCATCCGGCCCGAGACCATTTCCATTGTGTCCAACCTCCACTCCCTTCTTTCCCTCCCTGCTGAACATCTTCCCAGGGCGGCGGTTGGGAGGCCCCAGGGTGGAGAGACTTTACTTTAAGCCTTAAGTGCGCCTGTCACCAACCAACCGTGTACTTAGCCGCCAACCGCTGGCTCCTGCCGCTGCAGAAGGTGACCCGCACTTGGGAGAGAGATTGGGGGAGAGAGAGAGAGAGAGAGAGGGATTGAGACAGGGGGAAGAGGGGAGAGTAGGGGGAGGGGTGGAGGGGGGGGGAGAGAGTGTGGGAGGGGAGAGAGTGTATGCGTGTGAGAGGTAAGAAAAGGGGAGTGAGAGAGAGACTGTGAGCGAGTGATTGAGAGAGGGAGAGCAGAGAGAGATTGAAAGAGAGGGGTAGAATGTGAAAGGCGGAGAGAGAGTAAGAGAGAGAGAGTGTGAGTTGAGAGTCATTCACCTAATAATTAGTAATTAGTAATTGGTGCAGCTATAAACCCAACGGAGCCTCTGGCTTTTAGGCTCCTAAAGAGTTTTCAAATTAGTTTAATTAGCTAATAATATGCAATAATAATATAATAAGAATCCTTGTATTTGATATAACGACGTCTCAAAGCGTCGCACAGAACACACTGTAAAGTGAATCGCGTGTATATTTTGTGGGAGAAACACAGGCAGCCAATTGCGCACAGCGGCGTCCCACAAACAGTCGTGGATCCTTACAAATTTATTTATTTCGTTTTCAAAGCTCTTGTCAGGAAGATTGCTGTGAGGTCGGACGGGGTGGGGTGGGGGGGCTGTGGCGGGGAATGTTAACGTGGCTGCAAGTCAGGGTACTGCGAAATCCTACAAACAGCAGAAAAAAGACTTGGGGTTTACCCAAATTACTTCCAAATGTGTTTTGGGGAACAGGTGCTCTACTCATAGTGCTGACAATTAATTTGACATTAAAATACTGCTGGTGCGGGAAACAGGGAAACCACTCCCCAGTGTCTCTCACACACACACACACACACACACACGACAGTTGCGAAACCCTTTACAGTTTTTAATTCACTTTGCTTACAAGCTCAGCCCCGTTTCTGACCCCCTTTTCGTGGGTTCTGGTTTAAGTGACGGACTGGCGGTTTTCTGCGGTCGACGAACCAGTCCTCTGGCGTTGCACGAAATATTTCTACAAGACCCAACTCGACAGCGAAATGGTATCTTCCACTTTTGATTACTTAGGCCCTCGAGGCTCGATGATTCCCTCTCATTGCTGACATGCATTCGTCGCCCCACCCCAATGCTGGGAGTGCCGCTGCCTGCCAGCGTTGTAAATGTCAGGTGCAAATAGAGAATTAATTCCGAGAAATTAATGAGAAAGCCCAAACCAAAGATTACACTTTTGCTGACTGTGGTTAAAGTCTGGTTTGTGCTGATGTCAGCTGAGGCGGAGGTTACAGATACACTGTAGGTGGGCCCTGGGGTAGGGTGGAGATGTCAATTTGGGGGCGCTCTCCTGATTAGTATCTCTCAAGCACCGAAGCAAGACAACATGTCTCGTCAGGAACCGGTTCCTTCCAAAGATCCCCTCCCCTCCCTCGCCCATACAAACACTCAGGTGCACACACACGCTCACAAACACGCACACACTCACTCAGAGATGTACACACACTCACACAAACGTACACACAACCACAAACACACACACACACACACACTTACGCAGAGATATACACACTCACACAAACGTACACACGCTCACACACGCACACACACACACGCTCACAATCACGCACACACACACACACACACACACACACTCACAAAACAGGTACTCGCACAAACACACAGCCTCACATCGACACATACTCACACTCACACAGACACTCACATGTCCATTCATACTCACACACACTCACAGACACACACTCAGAGACAAACACGCACAAACGCACACACTCGTTCCACATACTTACACAAACATACACGCACTCACACACAGATGAATGCACACATACAAACACACCCGGTATTGCATTGGAGCATCGGTCTTGATTGTGAGCACAGCATTAATTGCCTCCGAAGACAAACTAAACTGATACAAGCGTTTGAGCAAGTACTGTACTTGTGAACCCAGAGCCCTAGTTTAGTGTCTCCCACCTCGTGTCTCCCTACACGATGCTGGAGCTGTTCAGTGGAGGAGCATCGCTGCCGATGGTGGAGCAGAGGGCATGAGGGATGTGAGCTAATGGAGGCAGCCGAGCAAGATGCTACTAGTTTACTCCCCGCACACCCAACACCTTTCTAAAATAATCCCTCCTTTGCCTTTCTTGTCCTTATTTTGAAGCAATGACTCCTCATTTTCCCTCTATTGCAAAAAGCAATTGTTACGGCAAACGGCCACCGATTTTCACAAAACACACAGTCGCTACACTCTACAGTGTATCCTGTGAAGCACTTCACGGAATATACTGTAAAGTGAACTGACCGTATATTTGTGGGCGAAACGCGGCAGCCAATTGCGTACAGCACCGTCCCCGCAAACAGTCGTGGATTGAAGTGACCAATTTATTATTTTTTTTATTGAGGGATTACTATCGGACGTGTGGAGCCCAAGGTTTCGCCCGGCCGGGAATCGAACCCAGGTCTCTCACTTGCAAGGCGAGTGCTCTAACCACTGAGCTGCAGGATTCCACGATAAATGCTTTGGAGATTTTATCTCTGAATTTCTTTGGGTGTTGGCCATCAAACACCTTTCCCCTGGATAGAGATAGAGAGGGCGAGACGGAATGGATAGAGAAGGGCGGGGTGGGGGTTGTGGGGGTGGGGGGGGGGTGGGGGGGGAGAGTTGTGGGAGGGCTGAAGATCACTGCATCTTCACTTTCCCAAGGTAGGCACTGAATGCATTGTGTGAACGCACGCTGAGTGAAACTATTCACCCAGAAGCAACCACACCCATTCGCTGATAATTGCCATACCTCACTAATACCTTGCGAAACAAAATCGAGCCAAGTTACCTGCTAGCTCTCCGTTCGCGAACCAACCTTCATTGCCGCTACTCCGATTGAAATTTGGGTCATTTACTTATCCGAAATAAAACATATTATTACCGTGACACCGGCCGAACAGAATTAGCTGAGCGGGTGGGCTTTTTGCTCTGAAAGCAATTGGGTCCATCAAGGCGAGGCGTGGTTTGTACCTGTCTTATGCTCTGCAATTTGGGAGATGTTCGGGTGATTGAGAAAAGGATTGTCTTATCACCCGGGGCCTGGGTGAAGCAAGGAACTGTTAATTTGTGGCATACAAGGTACACCCACTTTTATATTGGATTCCTGCCATCTTTCCTTCCACGCAGATTGCTTTTTCTCTACTTGTGTAACAAATAATTAATGCGCAAACATCGAACAATATACGAGCTTGAAAAGCATTTGCCTTCCCTGTGGGGTGAGCTCTGCTACCTCGCCCGAACGTGAGCGTCCAAAGGTGGAGGAACAGCCCAGGTCAACCCAATCCTGTCCATTCTGGCCACAAATCCCTCAAAACTGGCTCGGAGGTTCAGCACAGAATTAAAGAATTTTTGCAAAATTCTCCAGAATCTCGAATCTTACGTTGAACGTCCTAAGGCTTAGGCCAGGAGAAACAACAACAGCAACGAAGACAACTTACATCTACATAGCGCCCTTCACACCAGATGGTGTCTCAGAACGCTTGGGGAATGTTGCGCGTCAGCAGCAGGAAGCCGTGGCTAATTCCAACCCCCCCCCTACCCCCACCACCACCACCACCACCCCAACCAATCTGTGGTCGCTAAGCTATCTGTAACCTTAATTCAGGGTCTGTGTGGACAACAGAGCAGAATTGACACCAAAAGCACGGGGAGGTAGGGAGGTGGGAGTCACACCTGTTTGGTTGAGGCTCAAATAGATAAGGAAAGCTGTTTCCGCTGGTAGGTGGTAGATATCTTAAGACTCGTGGTCACAGTCTTAAGATATCTACCAAAAGAAGCAGAGAGGAGGTTAGAAGAAATTTTTTCACTCAGCGAGTTGTTCGAATTTGGAATGATCGCCCGAAAGGGCAGTGAAATCCGATCCGATAACAGCTTTTAAGGGAGAACTGGACAGGTATCCGGGGAGGACGGGTTTGCGGGGTTATGGGGAGAAAGCTGGTGATTGGGGTTAGTGAAAGTGACTTGCTCTGTCAAAGAGCCGCACAGACTCGATGGGCCGAATGGCCTCTTTCTGTGCCGTAACGTTCTATGAATCTATGAAAAAAAGAATTATTGCCTTTCACACACAGGGCTTGTTTATGTGTCTGGATCCTTTCGTCAAGCCTTGGCTCCAGGCAGACAAGAGGCTCAGCTGATGAGAAATACGATCAAACTCACAAAGCGACGGGCGGGGAACCTGGCTACTTGACAACCGAAACAGTGCTCCCGGTCCGCAAACAACACAGGCGCACAGAAACACACAGTCAACAACAACAACAACAAGATTCCATTTATAAAGCACCTTTCACGTCAGGAAGACGTCCCAAGGCGCTGCACAGTTGGGTCATGACCCGAGCATTGGGGGGAAATGGTCAGGGTGAGGGGAGGGGAGGGAGCGAGGAGGGGGGAAATGGTCAGGGTGAGGGGAGGGAAGGGAGGGAGCGAGGAGGGGGAAGAGAGTCGAGAGGGGAGCTGACGGCTCGGTCAAAGAGAAACACTTTAACAGTAAGACCCGCGAGGCGCTGTGAGATGCCCGCTACCCGACATGAAGTGGGATTGAGACATTCCGGGACACTACCCCCTCATGAATGGCGCTATATAAGTGCAAGTTGTTGTTGTTGTTGAAGGTGCTGTCCTAAACGTAGCACAGAATGGTTCAATGCATTCACAAAAGGGCGACAGGTACATTTTTTTTTCCTGCCTGAAATCTAAGACGCTGCAGGATTGGGGAAAGTTCCTAAGTCCAGCCTTCAATTCGGAAGCTGAATTTCTGCGATTCTTTTTTTTAAAAAAAAAAAGCCTAAACTTAAGGAATTCTTCACCGTTCTTAAATTTAAGGACCCCCCACTCCCCCCCCCAAAAAAAAAATGAAGCCGAAAGGCTGAGAGAGCAGGGGGTGGGGGAGGGATTTCCCGTTCACAAAACAAGATAACCGTCCGAACATTTCAGGAGCCGAGAAAACGAAATAAGAATGTCCCGGTTTCTCTGCGAAAAGAAAAATAAATTAAACGGAAAACGTCTTTCAAGTTCGGGTTGGTGGCTACGCAGAATTCCCCCGATGATTCAGCTCCAGCGGCTGCCGAAGGCATAATAATAATAAAAGAATGAATAATAGAATGTCAATGAATCAAATTGCATCTGTAATACATGTCAAAATCTGTCTGTAGGCAAATGCTTGCGGAAGGTGTGCCTGGGAACGCCTCTTGCAGCAGCATATAAAGTGCCGAGGTCGGAGTGAGTTCTGTCACAGCTCTCTTGGCTCTCATCGCCAGCATCATGAGTTTCTCCACCTACTCCTCCAAAAAAGTGGTCGGTTCCTCGAGCAGAAGTTCGGGAATGCTATATCCCCGGGCAGCTAGTGTCTCCGGGATGGGCTCTAGCCTGCGAATGTCCTCGTCGAGAATGCAGGGCTTAGGAGGGGGTTTCAAATCAGGTTCAAGCTCAGGTGGATTCATGCTCTCGGGCAGCAGTTCCTCCTATAGCAGTGGTTCTGCCTTTAACGGTGGTTCTGCCTATAGCGGTGGTTTCGCCATTGGCGGAATGTCCGGGGGCTCATTCGACGAGAAGCAAACCATGCAAGATCTCAACACCCGTCTGGCTTCTTACCTGGAAAACGTCCGCTCCCTGGAGAGCAGCAACAAACAGCTGGAGCTCAAGATCAAGGAATACTACAACAGTAAGGGTCCCTCTGGCACCAGAGACACCAACCTCTATTACCAGACTATCGCTGATCTCCACAGGATGGTAAGTACCTACACTGTGACTCAGATGTCCAAACTTTCACCCAATCTTTCCCTGTAAGATAACTTTGTCTTAAAATCTAAGATTGCCCGAAATTATGGAAAATTCTTCCACCCCCCCCGTCTCGATTTGGAAGCCAGTTTTCCGCAATTACTATTTCCTACGATTTTCTACACCATCTTTAAACTTGAAGACAGAGGGATCTTTGTTATCCAAGTTAATGGGACTTGCACGTAATGAGCAATGTTTATTACGTTGAACTTATTACGTCCAAGCCACCTCGTGAAGATCCGTAACTGTGGGTGATCAAAGAAAGTCATTTAACACCGGAACTAACATCTCGGATGGTTTGGTTGTCCAGTTTGATCAATTGCAATCTGGAAAGTATCAGTAAAGGAGTGAGCTGAGCGAGGAGTAACAGTAAATCCTGTGGAGGGCTTTGAAACGCTCTCCTGACGTGAACGTTGCTATGTGAAATGCCAGGATTTTTATTATTGGACGTGATTGCAATTTTGCAATTACCTCAATTGCGATTAGAAAGTCGTTACTTCATAGTAGGGACAAAAAATGGATGGACGAACATGCACTTTAACAGCGCAGTTGCAACTAAACAGTTAAATGAATGCTGCTGACACATCTACTCATTCGGACCTTGTGTTATGTAGTGCGATGGGCTCATTCGGTTTGCCCTGAATTATTAAGGAGACCTGACAATGATGCACTAATCATAATTTTCCCTCTTTCACAGATCATTGCTGCTACCATTGAAAATTCCAGAGTCATTCTGCAGATTGACAATGCCAAGCTTACCGCCGACGACTTTGGCATCAAGTGAGTTTTTATTTTAAACGGAGCGAGAAGTAAACGAAAAATGTGTCTTTTTGTTTTCTTTTTGAAACCAACCGAGGAGGCCATCCCTGAGCATTTGCCTGATTAATTCCAGCTCCTTTGCCTCTGGTCTTTGCGGTCTTGTTTTCTGACTGAACTCCATTGGGATTAGGAAAAGAGCGGGGCAATAGGATTAGAGAGCTCCAGTGAGGACGTGGGATTAGATGAGGCGAGGCATTAAACTCAGATCTCGTCTGCTTGTTTATTTGGATGCTGAAGATGCCCAAATAAAGCTTATCATTTCACTTCACGGGTGTTGTGGGAGACATTGGTGTGCGCAAATGGGTTGCCGCATTTGCCCCACACCCCCACCAGAAAAAATACAGTCATTACACTTTACAGTAAATCCAGCGGAGGGCTTTGAAACCCCATCCTGACATGAAAGGTGCCATGTGAAAGGCAAGAATTATTATGAGACACGAGTGGGAAAAGAGCAAAGAGAATGGATGAGAGCAGAAAGCTCAGGTTGGGAAGGTAGAGGGACAGATGCCATAAACTGAATGGCGCCTGTTCCTGTAAAGATTCAAAGGTGCTTCCATGAATTTGGTGACTCTTATGCGCTAGGTATTCAGTTCCGCTGGGGATTAACCTGCATTGTTAACCCATTCCTATCCAATCCCCAGGTACAATTCAGAGCTGGTCATCCGCCAGGGAGTGGAGTCGGACATCGAAGGGCTGCGCAGGGTGTTGGACGAGCTGACCATGACTAAGAGCGACCTGGAGATGCAGATCGAGAGGCTGAAGGAGGAGCTGATTTACATCAGGAAGAATCACGAGGAGGTGAGCAAAGAGCTGGTGGAGGAAACGCACTCTTGCAAAGTTTGATTCCTGGGCGGGGCGAAACCTTAAGACGGTTTACTTACTCCACACGCCTCGGTTTACCCAGCAGTAAGTAGGATCCCGGTTGTTAGTCGATTGACGGATCGCTTTCCCGGAGTAACAATCCCACCAAAAAAACAATGTAATAAAATAATAATTTGGTCACTTCAATCCACGATGGGACACTGCTGCGCTCAACTGGCTGCCGTGTTTTGTCCACACACAAAATATACGTGGATTCACTCGACAGTATATTCTGTGAAGCGCTTTGAGACACCCTGAAGATATGATAAGGTGCTCTTTAAAATGCAAGTATTATTATTAGTAGTGATAGTATTATTATAAGACTAAATGAAACAATGATTTGTTTTCTCCAGGAACTGAAAATACTGCGGTCTCAGCTGGGAGGCACGATCTCAGTGGATGTCGAAGCTAAGCCCAAAGTTGACCTGGTCCAGATCCTGACAGAGATGAGGCAACAGTACGAACTTCTGGTTGCCAAGAACCGAAAGGAAGCAGAAGATTGGTTCAAGCAACAGGTACTGAAAGGACCTGAGGGGTCAACTTTGATTTTCAGCTCAGGAACGTCAGCTCAGCTGAGGTTAGCTCAGCGGAAGCCCCACCCATCTCGTCTCCAGGCTCGTCAAGAGCGAGCCATGTTTTCAGATAAATCACTGCATGACAGAGCACACACCCAGTTGTGTTCCGAGGGCACTATAAAAAAGCACTCATGCCTTCTACGTGCACAGAGCTAGAGGCATTCTGGCCTCACACATTTCCTGGTGCTCGCAAACTTCACACAAAGACACGTTAACCACGCCGGCACTTTATACTCAAACATCTTTTTTCGCCCACCAAATATACCATCAATTCACTTTACAGTGAAGGGCTTTGAGACGTCTCGAAGACGTGATCAGGCACTGCATCAAATGCAAGGATGATTATTATTATTATTATTACTCTGTGAGACCAGACTCCATTTTTCCTTATCGTCTCGACCTTTAAGGCCATTCCCTTAAAAATGTAAGCTCACGGAGGGAAGATTCTTCAACTCTGCTTTTATTTGGAAGCTGGCCTTCTCCTGTTCTTAAGAAGAACCGGCTTCCACAGAGACCATGGAAGAGTTGGGGGGGGGGCGGGGGGGGGGGGGTCTCTCTTTTCAAAGTGGCTCCCGTTATTTTCTTCCTCTTTCTCGCTCACCCCCATCTCCATTGCTGTAAAATAACAATGTTCAACATGTGAGTGTCCAGGCAAGAGTTTTGGAGGTTTATCAAATAAGCCGAGCGTTAATAGGTTGGATTCTGGAATTGGGGTTGGGGGAGAGAGAAAGACTTAAGTCAATATTTTTCTGAACTGTAACATGTTATTGCAGGTCGAAGTCAAGACCCAGGAAGTCGTTGTCAACACTCAGGCAATGGATGCACACAAGGCACAGCTGACTGAACTGAGACGCACTTATCAGAATCTACAGTTGGAGTTGCAGTCGTTGATGAGTATGGTGAGTACCAAGTGTTCTGGGACACTGCCCCTCGTGAGTGCAAGTTGCTGTTGTCTTGTTGTACCTGATTGACCTACCAGCCAAAAACTGTACTGGCTACAAGGTCCTGTAGATGGCTTATCTGACCTGTGCGTCTCCACGTACAGAACGCCTCTCTGGAAGGGAATATCCAAGAGATAGAGGCACGCTACGGTGCCCAGTTCAACCAATTCCAGATGCAAGTCAGCATACTGGAAAAAGAGCTGATCCAGATCAGGAATAACATACAACAACAGGCCCAGGAGTACTCAGTCCTTCTCAACATCAAAACCAAACTGGAGATGGAGATTGCTACCTACAGGCGTCTTCTGGATGGGGAATCCAGGTAAGAGCAGAAGCAAGGCTTCTTATTAATTCTTCTTTTTTTATTGTTATTCTTAATAACACTAATAAAAAATATTATAATTATTTGTCCGCTTCGAGATATGATACCATTAACAAGTGAATGGCCGCGTTTCGCCCACAAAATACGCGGTTAATCCACTTTACAACATATTCCCTGAATCGTTTTGACATGTCTCAATGATAAGGCGCTATATCAAATTTAATGATTGTCATCGTTATTATTATTCTCGTTAGTATTATTGTTGTTGTTGTTATTGTTGTTGTTGCTGTTATTATTGTTGTTATTATTATTATTATTATAATGAACGCTCATTTTCTCCCAGCACAAGCTACAGAGAACAGTCAAGCAGCCAGACAGTTGTGCACGAGATAACGAAACGTGAGTCACAAGCCATTACTTTTAATCCGATCGCTCCGGGGCCAGTGTTTTTTTAACATCGCCTTTCTTAATATTTCAATACTTAACATAACATATTTAAAAATATTTCACGCGCTTCACCTACAAAATGCACGGTTACTCCACGTTAGAGGCGGTCCTGCACTTTGAAAAATCTCAACGATGTGATAAGGTGCTGTATCAAATGCGAGGATTATTATTATTATTATTATTAATAATATTTTAGGCACTTAACTCACCTACTGGGGTCTATCCGAGGTTGAGCACTTCAACCAGGCATCTTTTCACACTGTGCGGTTGATGCGTTGGGGATCAGTCAGCTGTACATAAAGCTGCGTGGTTAAGGAAACTTAGAAGGGACAAACGGTACGACAGTTAACACACAGAAGAGTACACTTCTTCACGAGTGTGTGCTTCCATTCTGGCTGTGCGAGGTGCTTTACAACGTGAGAAAGGCACTGTAGAAAATTGTTATAATCTGTACCTTTCGCGGACAGGCTCGAGCCAGCAGTGCTGGAGCGTAACTTGCTGCTCAGCTCCAGCCCTTGCGGTTCAAGCTCGAGAACGTATTTATTGCGTCTTGTGCTTAGTGAAGAGAGCGCAGAGGCTGTATAGTTACAGCCCAGAGGGGGAGCAAATCACAGCTGAGCAAAACTAACCTTCCAGCACAGAGAACTTTGGACAGTAATCCGGAGCGAGTGAGGAACTCTGGCTGAGGCCAACTGGAGATTAAACATGGACCCCTTCCTTACTGGTCAGCTTGGCTCGGTGATGTGTTACAAAGGATGAATCTAGATTCATAGATTCATTTATAGTACCGTAGATTCATTTATAGTACCGTAGAAAACGCCAACACAGCAGGAAGTAATTTGATACTTGATATAAATCGAGGAGGAGGTGACCTTAAGTGAGTGTGAAGGGATTTGTAGACAAGTGAGAGGATCTTTGAAATCGATCCGTTCTGCGATAAGGAGTCATTGGAGATGACTGGTTGACTGAGGGCGGATCTAATAATGCAATGTTTTTTGGATAATCTTTTTCCAGAAGAGCCAGTCATCAAAACAAGGAAGAAGGTCGTGACTTTGATGGAACAAGTGATCGATGGCAAAGTTGTCTCCACTCAGATGGAAGAAGTCCTGCACGATAACTAAGATCCATCCTATTCCAGGAGAAACCCTTTGCTCTTTTCCTTTCAGCAACTTCGAAAATTTCAGAAGCCAAGAAACAAGTGCTTGTTTATCTCTTCTGTGTTCTTTGGTATTCCAATAAAGAATGGTGGTGGCACATTGGAATTACTGTGTTGTGTTTTGTAGTATTTAGGTTTTACAATTGCAGTGCGGAGTCCTGTAGCTCAGGGGGTTAGAGCGCTCGCCTCGCAAGCGAGAGACCTGGGTTCGATTCCTGGGCGCAGGTCAAAATGTTGGACAAGTTTCCTTACTCCACACACCTCCAGTGGCAGTGAGCAGGAACCCGGTTCTTAGTCGATTGGCAGATCGCTTTTCCGGGGATAATGATTCCTTCCAAAAAAAAATTAAAAAAAATTGCTCACTTAATCTACGACTGTTTGTGGGGACGCTGCTGTGCGCAATTGGCTGCCGAGTTTCGTCCACAGTCGATTCACTTTGTAGTCCATTCTGTGAAGCGCTTTGAGACGTCCCCCAGATGTGAAAGGCGCTGTATCAAATGCAAGGATTATTATATATTATTATAATTGACTTCAATGTGAAATGGGAGCTGCCCTCTTCCGTGGCAGCGCTCCTCATGTCCGTGTTTCTGGTGGGTTGCAGTTCATAACTGTTTCAGCAGCCGTGGACCACAGCCCACGACAGGTGTGCAGAACCCACAGGTGTCAGCTTGGTTCAGTCGATAGTCCCTGGGTCAAAACTTTGGGACTTGAGACAATAATCTAGCCTGACCCTCCTGGGCACTGGTTTAAGGTGGTTTAAGGTGAATGAGATGTGGAAATCGGGGTCCTGTCTTCCATTCTGGTAGACTTTGAAGATCCCAACAGCACGGTTGGAAAAGGGAAGGTTGTTTCTCCCGGTGACCTGTCTTATAATCCTCCCTACCTCTGTGACCTCCTAACCCCCTACCACCTGTCCGTCCCCTCCCCTCAGTGGGCTCCGGCCTGCTTCATGTCCCCTGCCTCGCCCGCCCCAACATTGGCGGCGGGCCTTCAGCTTCTCTGCCTTCACCCTCTGGAACTCCATCCAATGGTCTCTTTGGCTGGCCCCCCCTCCCTTAATCCCTCCGAGACCCGTTTCAAGACCCTCCTCTTCAATAGTGCCTTCGGTCACCCTCCTACCCCTACCCTGACCGCCCTCCACCCCTCCTGATCCCAACCACCATCTCGGGTGTGGATCCCTGACTCTCCAGCACCTTGGGACGTCCTCTTGACGTGAAATTCGCTATACAAATGTTGCTGTTGGTCATTCACTTTGTGGCTTTAATAGGATTGGATCAGATTGTTAGGGTTGGCTAAAACACAGAGAATCAGTTACCTGGGACATAAAGAAAACTGTCTTGAGATACGTAGAGCAGGGAATTAGGGTTGAAAAGATAAAGAACTGTGATGGGCGCTCGACTGACTGAGAGGGACCCATTCAACAACAAGATTACTGGAGAGAAGTGGAGAATGGTTGAGGATGTTGACCAAAAAACACAATCACAGACATAAAGTTACAAGAGGGTTTGGAGTCAGGGACGGAAGGTTTAAGGTGAAAGGATGTTATTGAGAGTGTTCCAGAGTGGGGCCACGGAGTCCAAAAACACACGGTTTAAGACTCTGTCTGAAAGCTTCGAAACCAGAGAGGTTGAACAACAACAATTACATTTGTATCGTGCCTTTCACGCCAGGAGGCGCTGAACAGATAGGACGTGGAATTAGCGGTAAATCGGAGTTGAAGGCGGACAACAGCGTAGATTCATGGAATCCTACACTCTCCCAAACAACTGCTCGCTCATCCACACAATCGAGCTTCCGCATCTTAGTCGTGTGCAGTGAGAAATCATTCATCTCATGCCAGTCGGACAGCCGGAAGGCAGCAACCGACACAGGAGAACTTTGGCACAGTTGCAACACTGACAGAGGAGCCATGTAGGACAGAGCTATCGCTGTTATGCACCAACCGCCTCTCTGAAATGCTTATCGCCACTTAATCTCTTTGTGTGTCAGCAGGTCCTGGACCCCCAGGGAGATGACAAGGGACCAGAAAATGGGGAGAGCTGCAAAAAGACGGATGAGTGCTACAAATAAACCAAAATCGAGACCAAAGTGAGGTTGTGCATTCAAGCCTCACATTGGGATTAGAGCTCATAATCAAGGCTAACTCTAGAGCCCATTTCTCTGTGCGTCCTGGCCAAAAATGTATGCAAAAGTATACAAAATATATGCAAAAATATACAAAATGCATACAAAATATTCATATGACGTTAATTACATGGAACTGTTGTTATTTTATGTGTTTATGATGGGCAGCTGTGGTGGAAAAGATCACAGACTTGGGGTACGATTCCACCTGAGTTTAGATTTTCTCTATTAATGCAGTGAGGCGTCAGCCTGGCTCAGTTCATAGCACTCTCGCCTCAGGGAAGGTTGTGAGTTCACGCCCAATGTCGGGACTCTGAATGAAAGGTGCAGGCTGATACCAATGAGGTCCTCGGGATGCGTTGTATTGTTGGAGATGCTACCCTTCAGAGTCCTGTAGCTCAATGGTTAGAGCACTCGCCTCGCAAGCGAGAGGAACTGGTTCAATTCCCGGGCAGGGCGAAACCTTGGGCACGTTTCCTCACCCCACACGCCTCTGTTCACCTAGCAGGAACCAGGTTGTTAGTCGATTGGCAGATCGCTTTCCTGGGGGTAATAATTCATTCAAAAAAATAATAATAATTGGTCAGTCAACCCATGACTGTTTGTGGGACGCTGTTGTGTGCAATTGGCGGCCGCGTTTCGCCCACAAAATATACAGTCAATTCACTTTACAGTATATTCTGCGAAGCGCTTTAGGACGTCTTGAAGATGTGATAAGGGGCTATATCAAATGCTAGGGTTATTATTATTATGCTAAAGATCTCATGATCCCATGAGAAGGTAATTTCTGGCCAACAATCACTCAAAATAAAAAAAGGTGGCGTTTACTTCATGGCTGTTTGTGGTACCTCACTGCGCGTAAATTGGCTGCGGGGTTTGGCTACAAAATAAGACCTACTGCACTTTTACAAGAAATCCTGTGAAGTACTTTGATAAATCATGATATGGGGGTTATTATTGTGTCGGCGTCTGGAAAATTTGGCAATTTGTCAAATTCAGTTTTAACTTTGAAGCTTTTGTTTAATAATTCTTGAACTAACGTACAGAAAATTGGCTTCAAAATTCGAGGTTGTATCTCAGAGTTTGACAACTTTTTTTGGAAGCTCTGAAATATTGCGCAATGGGATAAATTTGGACGAGGTAGGAATTTATACGAGTGGTTGGTTTTTTAGTCTACACTAGAGGGCAGCCAGGTTCTATCTCTCAACCCACCACAACAGCAACAACAACTGGTATTTAATACGGGGCTCTTCATACAGATAGCACCTCGGAGCACATCACAGCTGTGCTATTTGCATCAACAACTCCAGGTTCCATGTTCCCACTACTCTGTGTGTGAAGAAATTTCTTCTAACTTCCCTATTTGGTCTATTTGTGACTATTTTATGTTGATGGCCCCTGGTTTTGGTCTCCCCCACCAATCTAAACTTCTTCCCTATGTCTACCCTATCAAAACCTTTCATCATTTTAAAGATCTCTATCAGGTCACCCCTCACCCTCCTTTTTTCAAGAGAAAAAAGTCCAAGTATTTTCAGCCTTTCCTGATAGGTATAACCTCTCGGATTTTTGGGAAAAGTTGGGCAATTATCCTTAGTCCACATGCCTCTGTTTACCTGGCAGGGGGAGTGGAGGAACGAGCAAAGGACCACGTATGGAATGGCGTAGGATAAACACTCGGGTGAGAAGAAATTTATTGGTGAGTGTGAGGACCTTGAAGTTGACCTATTGAGGGATAGAGAGCGAGTAGTGCCTGGGCTGATGGGTGTGCAGAGTTTTCTTCAGGTGAAGAAGCAATGACGGGTGGTTTTATTGTATGGCAGAACTACGGAGGTTGAAAAATCTAGGCCGGAGGTAACAAAGGCGTGAATGAAGCATTTTGGTATGAGTTAGGGGTGGGGAACTAGACAATGTGGCAGAGGTAAGAAAAAGCAGTCTTGGTCAGGGACCAAAGGTGAGGAAGGAAGAGGTTTCACTGCAGATCAAGGAGAGTCAGCAAGTGGCAACTGGGAACTTGGCTTCTCCATTTCGTTGCGCCCACAAACTATAACAGTCGATTCACTTTATATTCTGCGAAGCGCTTTGAGACGTATCAACGCCGTGATAAGGCGCTGTATCAAATGGGAGGATTATTATTATTGTTGTTATCTTCCATGCTAAGACGCAAGAAACTGAGACTCCTCCAGGTCTCTGTGTCTGACAGGAAACAGTACAGAACAACAGTGGAACTTGATTCAAGAATAGAAATGGAGAAACAGATTTGGTATCAACCACAATCGTGTGGAAGTCAACCATTCGGATGATGTCACCAAAAGGAATACGTGGATGAGGGAAAAAAAAGGGCAAATGACTGTGCAGGAGGAAAAAAACATTATAATAATAACAATAATAATCCTTGCATTGGATATAGCGCTTTTCACGTCTTCGAGACCTCTCAAAGCGCTTCACTGTAAAGTGAATTGACTGTACGTTTTTGTGGGCGAAACGCGGCAGCCAATTGCGCACAGCGGTGTCCCACAGACAGCCGTGGATTAAGTGACCAAATTATTTTTATTTATTTTGAAGGCATTTTTACCCCCGTCAATCGACTAGAAACAGGGTCCCTACCTACTGCAAGGCGTGTGGAGTAAGAGGCGTGTGGAGTAAGGAGACTTGCCCAACGTTTCACCCTCCTGGGAATCGAACCCAGGTCCTCTCGCTTGCGAGGCGAGTGGTCTAACCATTACCACAGGACTCATTATAGGTGATGAAGTGGAGACAGTGGGTCAAGTAGGATTGGGACCAGGAGAGCGTGGTCCTGGGAGATGGGTGAAGGAGGAGATGTGATCGTGTGTGAACCGTGTCACAGGTAGCACGGAGATTCAAGGTGGACAAGGTGGCAGAGAGAAAGCTGGTTACAGAGAGAGGGTACATTGCTCGTACTCTGCCATCCATATCTGCAATAAACTCCATAACCCCATCACACCAGTCCTTGCCAGGCTCCATGGCTCGCTGACACAGAACGGATCAACTTCAAGACCCTCAAACTCATCTAGAAATCCTTTCACACCCTGGCACTTCCCTCCCTTTCTAACCTGCTTTCTCCCACCTCCGCTCGGCTGTCTCCGGCCTCCTGCTTGTCCCTCATCCCCTTCATCTTCAGCCTTGTTTATGAACACCTCCCCCTGGCTCGGCATCAGGCTCTGCCACTGTTAACATCAACAACAAAAACAACAAATTTACATCTGTAAAGTGTCTTTCACGTCGGGAGGACGTCCCAAAGCACTGGACAGTCAGGGGTCGGGACCCGAGCATTGGGGAAGGGTGGGGTAGGGGTGAGGGAAGACAGAGAGGTGGAAGGCAAGACTGAAGGCATGATCGAAGTGGTCTTGAGACCGGCCTTGAAGGAGGCGAGGGAGGAAGCGAGGCGAAAGGACCATGCGATGGAGTTCCAGAGTGTGGGGGCAGAGAGACTGAAAGCCCGGCCACCAATGGTAGGGCCGGTCCGGCGAGAGATATGGAGCAGGTCGGAGCCCCCTGAACGGAGGGAGTGGGCAGGTTGGTAGGGAGTCAGCAGGTCAGAGAGGTAGGAGGGGGTGAGGCCATGGATGGCCTTAAAGGTGAGGATGAGGATCTTGAACTCGATCCTCTGGGGGATGGGGAGCCGGTGGAGTCGGGCGAGGGTGGGAGTGATGGGGTCACGGAGCCTGGTGCAGGAGAGCACGTGAGCTGCAGAGTTTTGGATGATCTGCAGTTTGTGAAGGGAAGAGTTGGGAAGGCCGATGAGGAGGGAATTCCCGTAATCGAGCCTTGATGTGACGAATGGGTGGGTAAGGGTTTGGGCAGCCTGAGGGGTGAGGCAGGGGCGGAGTCTGGCAATGTTGCGGAGGTGGTGGTAGGCAGTGCCGGTCATGGTGCAGATGTGGGGGAGAAAGGACAGTTTGGGGTCAAACAAGACACCCAGGTTCCTGACTGACTTAGTGAGGTTGAGTGTGCAGCCGTGGAGGCTGATGCTGCCAGTGCCCGAGGTGCGGAGGCGCTGGCGTGAGCCAATCAGGACGTTCAGTTGGAGTAAGTTGTCCCTCATCCAGGACTTGATGACGGACAGGCAGTTGGTCAGGACACCAGTAGTCCTGGAGTTCAGGTGGAGGCAGAGAGATAGAGTTTGGTGTCATCCGCATACATGTGGAAATTTACCCCATGTCTGCGGATGACGTCACCGAGGGGGAGCATGGAGAGGGTGAAGAGGAGGGGACCGAGGACAGAGCCCTGAGGAACACTGCACGAGACTGTGCGGGGGCTGGAGGAGAAGCTGTTTGCTACTACGAAGTGGAGGTGGTGTGAAAGGTAGGACCTGAACCAGTCAAGGACAGAACCTTGGAGGTTGAGGTTGGAGGTTCTCTTTGACCGAGCCTTCAGCTCTCCTCTCGACTCTCTTCACCCTCCTCGCTCCCTCCCTTCCCTCCCCTCACCCTGACCATTTCCCCCCTCCTTGCTCCCTCCCTTCCCTCCCCTCACCCTGACCATTTCCCCCCTGCTCGGGTCATGACCCAACTGTGCAGCGCCTTGGGACGTCCTCCTGACGTGAAAGGCGCTTTATAAATGGAATCTTGTTGTTGTTGTTGTTGTTGTTGAGGTGGGAGGAGAGGCGGTGGAGGAGGATTGATGGTCCACAGTATCAAAGGCGGCGGAGAGGTTGAGGAGGATGAGGAGGCAGAGGGAGCCCTGGTCACACATGGTCAGGATGTCATTTGTGACCTCAACCACAGGTTTTTCTGGGCAGCACGGAAAACTGACTGGAGGGCCTCATGGAGAGAGTGGGAGGAGAGGAAAGGGCGAAGCTGGGAGGCAACGGCTCTCAAGGACCTTAGACAGAAAAAGGGAGGTGGGAGATGGGCCGGTAGCTGGATAGCTGTGATGAGTCAAGGGAAGGTTCCTTCAAAGTGGGGGTGATAGTGGCTGTTTTGAGGGGGTTAGGAACAGTGCCAGATGACAGGAAGAGGTGGATGATGTCGGCGAGTAGTGGGTCAAGGAGGTGGAGCTAGGATTTAAGGAGAGGGGTGGGGATGGGGTCCAGGGAGCAGTGGTGGGCTTCATGGGGGATATCGTGGTGATGACAGAGGAGGGGGTGACAGGTTCAAAGGTGTGGAAGGAGGGATAGGTAGTGGTCGGAGTGGGGGGGCATAGGGAGGGGGTGGAAGTTGGGAGGGCAGTGGCAGCTGAGCGGATTCCCTCGATTTTGGACTCGAGGAAGTCCAGCATTTTCTCGCAGTGAGAGTCAGAGGAAAGTCTCTGCGAGGAGTGTCGGGGAGCGCGGAGAAACCAGTTGGTGGTGGAGAACAGGAGCCTGGGGTTGCCCTTCGCCTCCAGGATTAACCTGGAGTAGAAGGACGATTTGGCTGAGGCGAGAGCGGAGTGGTAGTTCTTAATGAGGTCCAGCCAGATGTGCCGGAGGAATGTTAGGCCGGATTTGAGCCAAGTGTGTTTGGAAGCCCGCACCTGGCCCTTGAGCGAGCGGAGGTGGCTGGTGAACCAACAACAACAACAACAACAACAAGATTCCATTTATAGAGCGCCTTTCACGTCAGGAGGACGTCCCAAGGCGCTGCACAGTTGGGTCATGACCCGAGCAGGGGGGAAATGGTCAGGGTGAGGGAGGGAAGGGAGGGAGAGAGGAGGGGGGAAATGGTCAGGGTGAGGGGAGGGAAGGGAGGGAGCGAGGAGGAGGAAGAGAGTCGAGAGGGGAGCTGAAGGCACGGTCAAAGAGAACCAGGCAGTTCGGGAGGTGAGAGGGTCAAGGACGTCGCGATTGGTGGAGAGGGTGCTGTGGAGGAGAATAAATGCAGAGGATGGGTTGGTGCGGGAGATGGGCCAGAGGTGGGGGGAGTTCAGAGGACTCCAGGGAAGTGGAGAGGGATTGCTGGGAGATCTTCTTCCACGGGCAGTAGAAAATGGTGGTAGGTTTGGGGGCAGTGGGGAGAGGGATATAGGAGTTGAGGGAGATGAAATGGTGGTCAGAGATGGCCTTGTCGGTGATGGTGACATCCGAGATGCTGAAGCCCCGGGTGATCACCGGGTCGAGCGGGTGACCGTGGGTGTGGGTCGCAGAGTGGATGTGGAGAGAGAGGTTGAGAGAGGAGAGGAGAGTCAGTCAGTGATCAGGAACCGAGTGTGGGGGGGGCAAGGTTGGGATGAAGGAGGGCAGAGCAGTAAGGAGGGCGGCTGAAGGCACAGGTAAAAATAATAATAATAATAATAATAAGGAGGGTCTTGAGTGGTGCCTTGAAAGAGGCAAGGCTACGGAGCAAGGCGAAGGGGTTGTGGGATGGAGTTCCAAAGGGTGGGGGCAGAGAGGCTGAAAGCTCGGCTGCCGATGGCAGGGCGGGTCGGGCAGGAGACGTGGAGCAGGCCGGAGCCCGCTGAACGGAGAGAGCGGACAGGTTGATAGGGGGTCAGCAGGTCAGAGAGGTAGAGGGGGTCAAGGCCGCGGAGGGCCTCGAAAGTGAGGACCAGGATCTTGAATTCGATCCTCTGAAGGATGGGGAGCCAGTGGAGCCGGGCGAGGGTGGGGCTGGATGGGGGTCAACTGTTTCCACCGGCAGGTGGGTCGGTAACCAGGGCACAGAGAATTAGGATAATTGGCAAAAGAACCAGAGGGGAGATGAAGAGAATTTTTTTTTACACCGAGAGTTGTTTCGGTCTGGAATGCACTGCGCGAAAAGGTGGTGCAAACAGATTCAATAGCAACTTTCAGAAGGGAATTAGATAAGCACTTGAAAAGGAAAAAAAAAACTGGAAGGATATGGGGAAGAGCGGGAGAGTGGGAACTGATTGGGCAGCTCTTCCAAAGAGCTGGCACAGACCTGATGGGCCGAATGGCCTCCTTCTGGGCTGCAATATTCTATGAAAATGTTGGAAAGTCTCATTGAGTCATTTGTGTGTGCAAATTACTCTCAGTTTCGGCCAAGGATTGTATCGAACCATTTACAACGAAGTGGTAAAATCAGGTTCATCAGGTAAAATGGCATTTTTAGCTTGACTATAAGGAAATGATTTCAAGATACTTTATCTGCATTAAATACCTTATCTGGGAGTAGCAGGTCACACCCAGACTATTCGAGTTTTCTAGTAGTTTGTTTATTTCACCGGGTGGGGGTGGGGGGGGGGGGGGGGGGGGGTGGGGGGTGGGGGGTTCATAGTTTGAAGCAATGACACATCAATCAAAACTCCGCAACACATATCATCTCCCGGGCTTTTATTTTGGTCAGCTGGTGGCTGACACGTATGGAAACCCACCACGATCAACAATAAATGACATTTATATGGCACCTTTCACATCAGAAGAACATCATAAGTGCCCTGACAGAAAAACAGAAGTTGGAGGGGACACTCAGCAGATCAGGCGACTTCTGTTTTTGTTTCAGATTTCCAGCATCTGCAGTATTTTGCGTTTTGATCAGAAGGCTCTGGACCGTTAAGGCTTTGCAGCATCGCTGTTGCTTAAGAGTATCCAAACCAAGCTGAGATTTCCAGGCATCCCACCGACACATGGAAATCCCAGAGATAGATTGTTGGAATGGAATGGACTCTCTCTCTCTCTCTCTCTCTCTCTCCCTGGAGTCACACATCCTGTTTACCTAATTCCAGAAATGTATAAGGCGCAGATTGGCAAGAGACAAGGCTTGGGGGACCCCAGAGTGTGTGTTGGGGTAACTGCTGGAGTCTAATCGGCTAAAACCACATAGCTTGCCATTGATATTGCCGATGGGCAAGCTTTCCCGCTGCTTATCCAGCGAGGACCACCCTACCCATTAGGGCTTTGGTGTGCAGGATTAACAGGAGCTGAGTGGGAGGATTCCCTGCCCTCAGTGACTTGTCTGTCCTTCCAAGTCCTACCAAGGCAAGCTATGCGGTTTAGCCGAGAGGAAAGGCGCTATATAAATTTAATTTTTTATTGTTGCTTCTGTCAGACTCTTGGCTGACAAAAAAAAAGTGTAGGAGATAAACTGGTGCTGCAGAGTTTTGAAGAACATACCATTGTGTGTTATTCAAAACTGGTGAAACAGTCGAATGGTCTGGATGTAATCCAAATAAGGCATCTAATGCAGGCGAGGCTGGGCTTTGCTATCATCAGCAGTGCCCTGGAATGCTATGGATCCGCCCGGCTCTGGAACCGGACTAGCGACACCGCCAGAGAGGGCTGGCCCGATTCCAACATTCCATGGCCAAACATGACCCCACTCACCTCCCTTTCCCAAGGGAAGTCGTTTGACATCTGACAAGTGCAGGATTGAGTCCTCACATCCACCAACTCTCCGAAGTGCAATTCATGTGGTACCTCCTGAAAGAGGGAGATGTATGGGACTTCTTGATCATTTATAAGGAAAATCCAAATTTCCTACATTTCCGGCCCTTTTGAGAACATAAATCCATCTGAAACCTTGTGAACAACAAGCTTGGGAATAAGTATTGATAACCGTAACAATCCTTGCGTTTTCTGTAGCGCCTTATCACGTCTTTGCGACCTCTCAAAGCGCTTCGTAGCATATACTGTAAAGTGAATTGACTGTATATGTTTGTGGGCAAAATGCGGCAGCCAATTTCGCACGGCTGCCACTGAGCATCCTGGAGGAGCAGTCAGCTTCACAGCAGGCATGTCTATTTGCCCAAACCTTTCACCTGATGACCTGGATTGAGCAGAATGTGAGAGCTTTGGGCCGGGCTTTATCACCCCTGGAACATCAAGTTGCTTGGCACATCAGGAGTTGTTCTGTCAAGGACCTCCCATCACAATGAAGGGAAATGTCTGTCAGATAACTGATGAGGAATCTCTGGGGCTTGGGGTGTCGGCTGTTGGAAGGGGTTACCCGGAGTCCAGGTCATATGGCCAGGGCTTGGATTCCACCTTGATTGGTGTGTAGAGAGGTTGCTCAAGGTCCGTACATGCAACTGGTGGAACTGTCGCTCATTGGGTAGTAATGTGTGTCTGAGCTACGGGCAGGAAAACGGTGGCAAGGCTCACCAGGAAGCCTAGTACCTGCCACCCATCTTGTGACAGCCCACAAACCTGCGCTTGGCCGACTTAGTCTTCCCATACAACCCTGTCTGAGATATTTCAATGAATGCGCTCTCAAACACTCCCTTCGTTCTCCCTGTTCTCCCCCATCATATCAATAAATAATAATAATAATCACAAGCTGCAGATCATCCCAAACTCTGCAGCTCGTGTGCTCTCGCGCACCAGGCTCCGTGACCCCATCACTCCCACCCTCGCCCGGCTCCACTGGCTCCTTATCCCCCAGAGGATTGAGTTCAAGATCCTCGTCCTCACTTTCAAGGCCATCCATGGCCTCGCCCCCTCCTACCTCTCTGACCTGCTGACTCCCTACCAACCTGCCCGCTCCCTCTGTTCATCGGGCTCCGGGCTGCTCCATGTCTCCCGCCCGACCCGCCCTACTATCAGTAGCCGGGCTTTCAGCCTCTCTGCCCCCATACTCTGGAACTCCATTCCACGGTCCCATCGCCTCGCTTCCTCCCTCGCCTCCTTCAAAGCCGGTCTCAAGACCCTTCTCTTCGATCGTGCCTTTGGTCTCCCTCCCACCTCTCTGCCTTCCCTCACCCCAACACCACCCCAAAGAGCAAGACTGTGGCTCCTGTGGCATATACCTCTGGCACGGACTAGTTGAGCTGAAGTGGGAGGGGAAAGATGATCAAAAGTGGGGTCAAAAAGGTACAGTTTGAAGCACAGCCCATAAAAGGAAGTTAGATGCTTCTTGAAGACTTAGATTAAAGCGTGGGTGTATATGTGGAGTCCTGTAGCTCAGTGGTTAGAGCACTCGCTTTGCAAGTGAGAGACCTGAGTTCAATTCCAGGCAGAGGGCGAAACCTTGGGCAAGTTTCCTTATTCCACACAGAGCCTAATAATAATCCTCCAAAACCAAAACAATAATAAATTGGTCATTTTCAATCTACGACTGTTTGTGGGACATTGCTGTGCGCAATTGGCTGCCGCGTTCGCCCACAAATATACAGTCAATTCACTTTACAGTGTGTTCTGTGAAGCACTTTGGGACGTCCTCCCGACGTGAAAAGCGCTATATCAAATGCAAGGATTATTATTATTATTATTATATGGGGTGTAGTGGGAGAAGAAGAATCCAATTAAACTGGGTGAAGCCTGTGGAAAATAAATAGAACAGACTTATTGGGTCTATTTTTGGTTTGGAACATTCCATGCTTCCAAAACAAGATAGAATGTGGCTCTTACAGTTTGGATTTTGAGATTGCGGTTTAGTTGGAAATTCACCGACAACCTTGCAAGTTGGATTTGTCAACGGTGATCCACGTGAGAATCAGGAGGAAGTGAAAAATAGCACACATACCACAACGGGGAGGAATGTCAGAAACCGTCTAAAGAACAATGGCGTCAATGGCGTCAAATAATATGCAACAGGTTTGCATTCCTTGACAACAGTTCTGAGAATGTTGGTTCAAGGTCTATTGAGTTGTGTGTGTATATATAGAGCTGGGAGCAGTTCCCCTAGCACTCTTCACTCCAGCTCTGCTTCAGTGACGCTCATTGCTCTACTTGCTTCCTCTCCATCCCAATCACCGTGAGCATGTCACGCTCTGTCTACAGTGCCAATATTGGTGGGTCTGTCATTGTCAGCAGCAACCAGAGGAGATCCTTTGCCAGTACATCATCCAGCCTGTTTGGATCTGGCGCTCCTAGCCGGCGAGCGATCAGCGTCTATAATATTGGAGCAAACCGGGGAAAGCGAATCTCCTCAGCTGGAGGCAGCTGGAATGCTAGCTATGCGTCGCTTGGAGGAGATGCAGGTATACTTTGCAACGATGAGAAGCAGACAATGCAGAACCTCAACGCTCGTCTGTCCTCTTACATGGAGAAGGTGCGCAGCTTGGAGAAGTCCAACAGACAGCTGGAATTCCAGATTCATGAATTCTACGAGAAGAAGGCCCCTGTGTCAACCAAAGACCTAACCGTCTACGAGGGGAACATCTCTGACTGCCATCTTCAGGTGGGTAGACATAGTCAGCTCAGTAACCTAGTGCCTACTTGGAGAGCCTGTTGGTGTCCCCAAATATTGGGGTTGGACAAGCCCACTGTCTTATTATTTGGAGTCTTCTTATACCAACAAAGGTCAACTTTCACATTAGCCATTTGAGCATGGTGCTAGGTACACGAGGAATGTTTGATCTAGGATCCCAGTCTTAGTCTCCATGTTGTTTCCACTGTTAAGAGGTCTCAAGAGTCCCAGAGGATAGCCAGAGATCAACTCTTCAAATAATGCTGATTTTTGTTTAGGAAAGGTGGACAATTTTTGTGTTTTATTTTTGATGTATTTGAATTTAATAATAATAATAATAATGAATTTAATTGATGACTATCGAAGGCCGGTGTTTGTTTATTCAACTGGTGGCTTTAACCTTTTTTGTTTAGTTGTTAAAGGGTGTTTCAGATTCACTACAAGTTGTTTTACTAAAGCAAAATTGTATCCGTGGTGGTTTGAAATGGGATTCTGCCTATGTGTGGTTGTAAGATTGTTAACAGGGAGTTGTTTGAATGCACTTTTAGCACATTGCATTATCGATTGCATTCAAAGGGGAAGTGATTATGCTGAACAGAAAAACAGAGGATGAAAATAGACAGTGTTTAAAAGACATGTGTCATTGCAATAATAATAATAATCCTTGCATTTGATATAGCGCTTTTCACGTCGGGAGGACGTCCCAAAGCGCTTCACAGAACACACTGTAAAGTGAATTGACTGTATATTTGTGGGCGAACGCGGCAGCCAATTGCGCACAGCAATGTCCCACAAACAGTCGTGGATTGAAAATGACCAATTTATTATTGTTTTTGGTTTTGGAGGGATTATTATTAGGCTCTGTGTGGAGTAAGGAAACTTGCCCAAGGTTTCGCCCTCTGCCTGGAATTGAACTCAGGTCTCTCACTTGCAAAGCGAGTGCTCTAACCACTGAGCTACAGGACTCCACATAGTCTCATACATGTACATTGGTTTCCTCACAGTAATCTGCGCTCTCGTTCAATTATGCCCTGGCCAACAACTCTCCAAATAAAACCGCTCACTCACTTCATGGCCGTTGTGGGACATTGCTGTTGTGCAAATTGGCTGCCACATTCACCCACAAAACACACAGTCACTCCACTAAGGCATATCTGGGTACAGCTGGGAATCAAAGTGATTTTCTCCTGAATACACCACAACCTGAATTCCCCTCCGATCGGTATCGCTACCACAGCGTGAGTGACGCTACGTTTGTGTCTTACAGATCTACGCTATCTCTCTGCACAATGCTAAACTGATGCTGCAGATCGACAATGCCAGACTTGCTGCCGATGACTTCAGAATCAAGTAAGTGTCTTTAGGTTTAATAATCCTAGAATCAGAGGTGAGAAAGATGCTATTTGTGGCTATGCTGGCGCTTGCTCACCCACTGAAGCTCTGCTCAATCCAATTCCCCTGCTCGTTCCCTATTAATTCCACCGAATATTCAGTCAATTCCCTTCACAGTAGCTTCGCGACCACATCACTCCCACCCTCGCTCGCCTCCACCGGCTCCCCATCCCCCAGAGGATCGAATTCAAGATCCTCATCCTCACCTACAAGGCCATTCACGGCCTCGCTCCCTCCTACCTCTCCGACCTACTATCCCCCTACCTACCTGCCCATACCCTCCGTTCCTCTGGCTCCGGTCTGCTCCACGTCCCCCGCCCCAACCGCCCTACCATCGGTGGCCGGGCCTTCAGCCTCTCAACCCCTCGGCTCTGGAACTCTATCCCCCAGTGCCTTCGCCGCCTCCTCCCTTTCCTCCTTCAAGGCCGGTCTCAAGACCTTTCTCTTTGACCGTGCCTTCAGCTCCCCTCTCAACTCTCTACCCCCTCCTCGCTCCCTCCCTTCCCTCCCCTCACCCTGACCATTTCCCCCCAATGCTCGGGCCCCGACCCAACTGTCCAGCGCCTTGGGACGTCCTCCCGACGTGAAAGGCACTCTATAAATGCAATCTTGTTGTTATTGTTGTGGCTGTTCACAGTACATTCTGTGAAATGTGTGTATTGACTGTGGATAAAGCAGTGAATCGCTTTCAAAAGCACTATATAAATGCAACAACAACAACAACAAATTAGACGTGTATGGCGCCTTTCGCGTCCGGAGGACGTCTCAAGGTGCTGCAAGTTGTCGTTCCTCAATAAAACCCCATCGGTTTCGCTCCTGCCATGCAGGTATGAATCAGAGCTGGCCATCAGAAAGGGTGTGGAGGCTGACATCCAAGGGCTACGGAAAGTGATGGATGAGCTGAGTTTGACCAAGAGGGGCCTGGAATCACAGGTCACTGCACTGAAAGAAGACTTGGTTTATCTCCACCGCTCTCACAAAGAGGTACCTTTTATTGAAACAGTGGTATCCAAACTTTTTTTGGGGGGTTGGGGGTGGGGTTCGGTTAACCGAATACATTTTCTTGATTGAATATTTCTTGATTTACGGCCACACCATAAACATGGAAATAAAAATATTGATTTAACGTAAGAGCATAAGAACTGCTGAACGAAAAAAGGCCCAGGTCCATCCAGTTCACCTTCCACCCTCCTTGTGGTCGCTCGCGCACGTGCTCTGAACTACCTATGTGCTGTGGCCCGTAAGAACATAAGAAATGCTGGACAAAATGTTAAAACAAACTGATTTTGAAACGCACTCGCCCAGCCTCTTGCAAGTGTTCAGCAGGCCATTTCTTGACCGTCCACAGGCCGTGGGTTGGGCCAGGACTCTATTGAAATATTTCTGTTGAACGTGCGACTTTCCGGGTTTGAAGAATTGTCTCTACAATCGTCTCTCTGTGTCTTAGGAGCTGCTGTCTCTGCGTACGGGTATGGGAGGCTCGGTCACTGTGGATCTGGACAGTACTCCCGCCACCGACCTGAACAAGATTTTGTCCAATTTAAGAATTGAATATGAAACCATTGCGGAGAAGAATCGCAAGGATGTCGAGGCCTGGTACCTGGAGAAGGTGAGGAGAAAACAGATACAGAATGTTGGGCAACAATCACAGACATCAACTTAAAATCCGTTTCCAAAGTGGTGTGATTAGAATGTTTCATAAGACTCATGGTGACCAATGTCTTGATCCAATGACCTCTTGTTTAATGTTGGGGTGCTTTCGATCTGGCTTTCGCTGAATGCATGAGAAGCTCCGAGATGCTATCCTGCTGCGCGAAGGGAGCCACATAAATGCAAGCTGTTGTTGTTTTTGTCGTCGCGCTAAGTGCTTATTCCGTGTTACGATTTGGTTCCAGTGCCACACCCTGAACCAAACGATGACCAAAACCACCGAAAGTGTACATACTCAGAAACTGGAGATCACAGAGCGCAGACGAACGCTGCAGAGCCTGGAGATCGACTTGCAGAGCTTGCTCACCATGGTGAGTACATTACCGACCGTACAGGGTTAGCGCGAGAGAGGGAACAGGCGCACAATTCGCACAACAGAAAAGAGCCCGGGAAGTGGAACAATAAAGCGCACACAGGGTTCTACCAGGGCCTAAACACGCTTTGAACTGAAAAGTATATTTTTAGAGACTTAGAGACAGACACATGGAGGGAATCTTGTGGGATGTTGTTTGAGAAACAAGATAGAAGTGATGGTTTACTCTATCCCTGACTGAAGCCCTGCTGTTTTACTGCTATCAGGATTACCGTGAGCCCGAGTAGGAGGGTCTTGGAACTTAGGAAGTTTGGATATTTATCTCCCTGCCTGTGGTCTGATCCCATTGGGTCCCTTTATATCTAGAAAGATTCTCTGGAAAGGAATGTCTACGAAGCAGAACACCGCTACAGCGATCAGCTCCTCCACCTTCAGGATCACATCGTCAGGTTGGAAGATGAGTTGTCACAGATCAAGGCTGAAATGGAACGGCAGTCAAGTGAATACTCACAGCTTCTTGGCGTGAAAACCAGGCTGGAGATGGAGATTGCCACATACCGGCGCCTTTTGGATGGAGAAGAAAGGTAAGGGAAAAGCTAAAGGCTTTGTCACACCACCAGTTTGGTCTCATCCTACAGACTAACTTTTCTCACACTCACAACAACGACGACGACAACAAAGTTATATTTGTATCGCGCCTTTCATGTTGGGAAGACGATCGGATAGACAATCAGTGTTTCGGACCCGAGCTGGGGGTCAGGATCGGGGAGGGTGGAAGGCAGGGGGCGGAAGGAAGGTGATCGGAAGGCATCGTCGAAGAGAAGGGGCGATGGAATTTCAAGAAGGGGCAGAGTGGCTGAAGGCCCACCCACCAATAGTGGGGCGGGCGAGGTGGGGGATGTGAAGTAGGTCGGAGCCTGCTGGGCGGAGGGAGTGGGCAGATTGGTACGGGGTTAGGAGGTCGCAGAGGTAGGGGGGAGCAAGACCATGGAGGGCTTTGAAGGTGAGGGCCAGGATCTTGAACTGTATCCTCCGTGTGATGGGAAGCCAGTGGAGTCGGGCGAGGATGGGGATGATAGGGTCACGGAGCCTGGTGTGGGAGAGGGCTGCAGAGTTCTGGATGATCTGTAGCCTGTGGAGGGAGGAGTTTGGGGAGTCCGACAATCAGGGAGTTTGCATAGTCAAGCCTGGACGTTATGAATGCGTGTATGAGGGTCTCGGTGGCCTGTGGTGTGAGACAGTGGCAGAGCTGAGAGATGTTGAGGAGGTGGAGCAAGGCAGAGCAGGTCATGGCACGGATGTGGATAGTTGAGGGTCAAACAAGATGTCAAGGTCCCGTACTGACTCATCCTTGGATGGTGATGCTGTCAGCCTCTGAAGTGTGGAGGCGCTGATGGGAGGCAATCAGGAGAGCCTCGGTCTTAATGACGTTCAACTGACAAAAGTTGTCCCTCATCCAGGACTTGATGTCTGACAGAAATGTTGTCAGGACAGCAGTGGGTTCAGGCAGTCGAGGCTGGAGGCAGACAGATAGAGTTGAGTGTCATCCGCATACATGTAGATGTTGACCCCATGTTTGCGGATGATGTCACCAAGAGGGAGCATATAGATATTGAAGAGGAGGGGACCAAGGACAGAGCTCTGAGGAACAGCGCACGAGACATTGTGGGGGCTGGAGGAAAAACCATTTGTCGAGATAAAGCGGAGATGGTGTGAGAGGTAGGATCTGAACGGTTCAAGGACAGAACCATGAAGGTTGAGGTGAGAGGAGAGGCG
Organism: Callorhinchus milii; assembly: GCF_018977255.1. NCBI lineage: Eukaryota > Metazoa > Chordata > Chondrichthyes > Chimaeriformes > Callorhinchidae > Callorhinchus > Callorhinchus milii. The sequence continues at coordinate 2,686,423 of NW_024704764.1, forward strand.
GTGGATGAGGATAGAGTGGTCAACAGTATCGAAAGCAGCAGAGAGGTCAAGGGGGATGAGGAGGCAGAGGGAGACCTGGTCACAGATGGACAGGATGTCATTTGTCACTTTGACCAAAGCTGTTTCTAAAGCTGCACGGAAATCCGATTGGAGGGGTTCGTGAAGGGAGTGGCGGGAGAGGAAGACATGAAGCTGGGAAGCAACGACTCATTCGAGGACCTGGGAAAGGAAAGGGGGTTTGGAGATGGGGCATTAATTTGAGAGCAGAGATGGGTCCAGGGAGGGTTTTTTAAGGATAGGAGTGATGACAGCTGTTTTTAAAGGAGTGGGAACGGTGCCAGTGGACAGGGAAAGGTTTATGATGTCTGTGAGTAGAGGGGCAATGAGGTGGAGCTGGGAGCTAAGGAGAGGGGTAGGGGAGCTGGGAGGTAAGGAGAGGGGATGGGGTCGAGGGTGCAGGTGGTTCGTTTCATGTGGGTTATGGTGGTGGTGAGAGAGGATGGGGAAACAGGTTCGAAGGTGTCGAGAGAGGGATGGGTAGAGGTGGGGATGCGAGGGGGAGATGGGTAGGGGGTAGTAGATGGAAGGGCAGAGGCAGTTGAGTGGATCCCCTAGACTTTGGTTTCGAGGAAGTCCAACATCCCAGAACTATTTTAAATCGGTGTCCTCGGGTTACCGACCCGCCCGCCAGTGGAAATAACTCCTTATTCACCCTATCAAATCCCCGCATCATTTTGAAAACTTCTATCAAGTCTACTCTTAACCTTCCCTGCGCCAAGGAGAATAATCCCAGCGTCTCTCGCCTCTCCTGATAACCGAAGGCCCTCATTCCTGGTACCATCCTGGTCAATCTCCTTTGCACCCTCTCCAATGCCTTGACATCCTTCCTAAAGTGCGGTGCCCAGAACTGAACACATTCTCCGGCTGAGGGCCTCACCAGTGTTTTATAGAGGTTCATCATAACTTCCTGACTTTTATATTCTATATTTCATCTGCAACTTCAAATGTAGAACATGTGCTGTGGGATAGCATAGAACTGTACAACACCCACACCGTTGCAAGATGCTTTTTTGCTTTCTGATGTGTCCTAAATCATGGTTTGTTTTTCTTCTTCCAACAGAACTGAAATCATAGTCACGCGTGGTAAGTGATCATCTCACATTGTCTCACAGAATAATAATAATAATAATCATCATATATAAAGCCCTTGATGTCGGGAGGAAGTCTCAAAGCCCTTCACCCGATTTACTATGAAATGCAAAGACGTCGTTTTTCACCTGTTGTCACCTGTTCACAATTTGTTTAAACTTTTCAAACTTCTGGAAGCTCTGTTTGTTCTCTCTTGCCAAGTAGGATAACGCTACTAAAGGAAAATTATCAAGGGGAAATTAACTAGATAGATTTTCGAGGAAAAAGAGGAGTATTTCAAGATTATGGAGAGTGAGCAGGAGAGCGAGGAGTAGATTAGTTGGTTCTTGTGCGGAGCTGATGGGTCGAAGGGCCTGTTTAAAACTAGCGTTACCTAACGCGATGTGGAACAGTCTGTTCCTCTTTACAAACTTTTATCTTATCTTAAATTTGTGCCGAGGTTTTGTAAGTCACCTTTTCCCAATTTTATTGCAGAGCCCGAAATCCACACAATCAAGAAGGTAGTCACGGTCATCGAGAAAATAGTTGACGGGAAGGTTGTGTCCTCAGACATACAAGAAGTTCAGGAAGAACAAAAATAGAAGAGATCAATAGAAAAAAGAGGACTCCAGATTCCTCCTCGATGCTAGTTCTCTCCTTATAATGAATGTAATACTACTAATAATAGCTCTCTATGTGAACCTAAAACCTGTGTGAGGAAAATTTCCATCTGGGTCCACATTTAATCCAGATTTCGGTACTATTTCAGAGTGAGTCAATTCTTAAATACAGCTTTGATTTTGAAGCTCTTCCAAGAAGTTCAAATACAAAACTGGATCGAACAATTGGCTCCGAAATGCTATCGTTAATTGCGGAAATGTGGGTAACCCGAGGTGGAATTTCTTCCCGATTTTGACTAATGTTTGTGGATCGAGGTTTACGTTTCTCTGATCTTTAATAAAGTGGTTTCGGTGATGCATTAAAACATTGGCTGGTTCTTGATGTCAATCTGGTTGGAGTTTGATGAGAGTAAGTTTAGTGACTGCCCTGCATTCCCCAGCTTCACCCTCGACGCTTGCGTACGGATGTGTAAGAAGGCTGGGTAAGAAGTATCAACAACAACTTGCATTTATATCGCGCCCTTCACATGGGGTAGTGTCCTGGTTGTGCGGAACAGTTGCGGAGTTGGTCAACGAGAGTGACCATAAGCACGATCAAAAAGGAAGGTCTTTAGTCGGGATTCGAAAGCGGGGAGGGAGGGGCAAGGCAGAGGGTTTGAGGGAGAGTGTTACAGAGTTTTGTGGCCGAGGGGCTGAAGGGACGGAGACGACGGCGGACAAATAGGAGGCTGGAGCCAGCTGAGCGGAGGCAGCGGGTGGTGGAGTCCTGGTCGGGGAATGGACGTGGGGGAGAAAGGCGGATGTTTCTTCGTTGCTTCTTGTCCTCATTCCCCCGCATCCCCCGCCCCCACCCCACCACTCACTGCCTCATTCCGCCCCCAGTGCTCCATGCAGTGGCTCTCGCCTCTCCACATCCAATAAGCCTCCGTGATCATGGGTTTGAAACGACCGTCACTTCTGATCACCGCGGGTTTGTGGTTTGTATAGCTGTTTCCAAGCCACTGCATTGTGACCGAATGCTTTCAAGCTTGGCGGATTGATTCCGGCTGATGCAACTGAATTCAGGACAATAGCCACACTGACTGACTGACTGACTTATCACGAGATCACACCCCAGCCCAGCGCTGCCCTGCAACCACTGACCCTCACCAGGGCCAGCTTCCCACCTCGGGCTCGCTCGGATTTCGATTTCGCATTATTTATACAAAAGAGGAGTCGCCGTTGCGGTAAAAGGATGCGGGAGCTTCCGAAGAGCTCGTGGCTTTTTTTTCGCGGGCTATAGTTTGGCGATGGAGCTCGGAGTGGCTGGCTCGCGTGGGGACGATTGAGGTCCACCCGAAGGGAAATACTGTGAGCGGGAGAGAGGACTGCGCGCTTACCGCATTGCCTAAAGCCGGAGAGATGTATTCATCGCCAACCCCGCTAGCCCCGGCTATCCCATCCCTGTCTGATCCCCAGGAAACCCTCAAACAGCTGAACACGAAGTTTGCTGGATTTATAGAGAAAGTTCACTCCCTGGAAGAGAGGAACAGCGCGATGGAAGCGCAGATCAGAGGCTGGATGAGGAGGCGTGCTCAGAAATACCGGACCTGCAGTGACTCAGAACAGCAACTGAGAGAGCTTACGCAGAGTGTAGGTAGAGTTACAGCGCACACACACACACACACACACACAGAGACACAGACACACACACCAGCGATTAACAGGGAAGCATTCCTGGCTGGCTGGCACGTGTGGTTGTGTGTGAGTTTGTTTCAGTGGCAGCTCCAGTGTCTACAGTTTACACAGATCGTTTTTGTGGGGGTGGGGGTGGGGATGGGGGTGGGGGTGTAACACTTGCTTCAAATAAATAGATAAATAATAAATTAGTCACTTCAATCCACGGCTGTTTGCGGGGAACGCTGCAGCGCGCAATCAGCTGCCGCCTTTCGCCCGCAAAATATACGGTCAATTCGCTTTACAGTCTATTCTGCGAAGAGCTTCGAGAGGTCTCGAAGACGTGATAAGGCACCGGATCAAATGCAAGGGTTATTATTATTATTATAATTATTATTATAAAAGGGTAAAAGGGGAAACAGTTTACTGCCATCTCGTGCTAAACAGGGTGTTCACAAAGTCCTGTTACCCCCGTGTTTTATTTCTTCAGCGCACTGACCAACAACAGAAATGTGTGGAAGAATGATGATAGTTGCATTTAGACATCCAGAGGATTGGTGTGTGTGTGTGTGTGAGTGTGCGTGTGAGTGTGTGTGTGCATGTGTGTGTGTGTGTGTGTGCATGTGTGTGTGTGAGTTTGTGTGTGTGCATGTCTGTATGTGTGTGCGTACTTGAGTTTGTGTGTGTATGATTGCGTGTGTCTGGTGAGTGTGTGTGTGAGTGTGTGTGTATGCGTGTGTGAGTGTGTGTGCGTATGTGACTTTGTGTGTGTGTGTGTGTGTGATTGCCTGTGTCTGAGTGTGTGTGTGTGTGAGTGTATGTGTGCGAGTGTGTGTGATTGCATGTGTCTGAGTTTGTGTGGGAGTGCGTGTGTGTGAGTGAGTGTGTGTGTGTGTGTGTGCGCGTGTGGGAGTGGGAGTGCCATCATTTCCATAGCAGATAATGATCAGCCATGTTCGGTGTGACATCTCGTGTAACATGGATGGCGACAGCGAGGAGGAAGTTACTGGCGTAAGACATTGTTACACTCATCTCATCTGCAACAGAAAATAGAAATTCTTTGTAAGAAAAAAAACAGGGAGGGTGTGGGTGGGGGGGGGGGTGGGGGTGGGGGTGGGGGGGAGTAACAGGACTTTGCGAACACCCTGTACAGTGCACATTGGGTTAAAAAGAAATCATCTGCCTCTCTACAGCTTGTGTGTGTCTCAGAGGCAACTGGAGCTGCCAATCTCGTCCTTTTCCGCATGATTTATTACCAAACCCGCGGAAAAAAACAGCTTCACGGAAATGTGGGAATAGTGGTTTCTCCTCAATGATTAAAATAGGCGTACGGTAGACTCCCCGACAATTTGACCCCGGCTTAACTTGTCACCGCCGCTTAAGTCAACCGGCTGTGCGTGTGGGGGCACGCTGCTGTGCGCAATCGGCTGCCCGCGTTTCCGCCCGCAAAACACACGGTCACTACGCTTTACAGTATACTCCGTGGAGCGCTTTGAGACGCCTCAAAGGTTTGATAAGGTGCTGTATCAAACGCATGGATTATTATTATCATTTATTATTAGCCCGGCCTCACTTATTTATAGATTTGTACGTTTAGACAACTGCCTAATTTGCCACTCCGCGTAACTCGTCGCCGAACCCTTTTCCTTAGGAGGGACGAGGTATCAGGAGTTTATTGCGTATAAAGTCACTCGCCGAGACAGGAGGCTGTGCAGGGCTGAATCAAGGGGTGAGATGCAGCTGAGGATATTGTCTTTCTTTGCCGCAGGTTTACCAGAGCACTGCGACCAATGGCCGTCTGGCCCTTCTCCTGGAGAGAACGCAGAGGCAAGCCGCCCAGCTTCAGGCAAGGTTCGACCACAGTTCCTTCAACAACGGCAGCAACTTGCATTTATATAGCGCCCTTCACGAGAGGTAGAGTCCCGGAGAGCTTGACAGTGGCGGAGTCTGACCCCCGAGCCAAGGGGAGAGGAGGGGTGGGTGGGGCGGGGGGGGGGGGGGGGGTAGGGGGTGGTAGGTGACCGTCAGCACGATCAAAGAAAGGAGGGTCTTTAGGCAGGATTTGAAAGTGGGGAAGGGGGCTGGGCAAGGCGGAGGGATTGGGGGAGAGAGTTCCTCCTTACAGTATACATCAATCCGTCCTCGTACTCCAGCTGCCTCCACGATCCGGCTGACGCAGAAGTGCAGGGAGTAATCCCGAGCAATAATAATCATCCTGGCATTTGATACAGCGCCTTATCACGTCTTCGAGACGTCTCAAAGAGCTTCACGGAATAGACTGCGAAGTGAACTGACCGCATATTTTGTGGGCGAAACGCGGCAGCCGATTGCGCACAGCGGCGTCCCCACACACAGCCGTGGATTGAGTGAGCGAATTATCATTTTTTAAAAAAAATTTAAGACCCTTTTCGATCAAGAAACACTTCCTAGTGTCTGTCCTCTCTCTCTCTCTCTCTCTCTCTCTCGTTCCTGCTTCCTTAGCGCGCTTCTGCAGATCTCGTTCTGGGTTCACCTTCTTCAATCCCATTTCAAGCCTCGTTTACCTCTTCAAGATCTGCGCTGAGAAATCTCCTCTGCGCTGCCTAAGTTGCAGCGGTCAGAAGCGTGTGCAGTCCTCTCGGTGTAGCCTGACCAGGGTACTGTGCAGACCGAACATGACTTCTGAGAATAGTATTAATAATAATAATAATGATAATAATAATAATTCTTGCATTGGATATATAGCGCCTCATCATGTCTTCGCGACGAAATAGATTTGTCAAATGGCCTTCGCTGCAATTGTAAGGATTCTCAATCCACAACAATGGTGAATTAAATAACTCCTTTATTCTCGGCTTCCGATACTCCACAAAGCCTGTTTCCCTTCCTGGGATCCTTTAATGTTTCCTGCTTCCCTTGTGTTGGCTCTTTCTTAATTGCCGTCTACTTCTTAAAGGGGATATCCCACAGCGACGACCATCATCAGAATCGTTTGTTTCCCAGCAAATTAGTGAGTGAGTCGCGCTGAAGAGAATAAGCGACGGCGGCTTTCTAATGAGCACAGTAAGCAAACTGCACACGTAACCAACCGATCACGGGGTTGGTAAGTGGCACTTCCTGTGACCAATAATAATAATAATAATAGTAATAATCCTGGCATTTGATAGAGCTCCTTATCACGTCTTCGAGACGTCTCAAAGCGCGTCACAGAATATACTGTAAAGTGAATTGACTGTATATTTTGTGGGCGAAACACGTCAGCCGATTGCGCACAGCAGCGTCCCCACAGACCGTCGTGGATTGAGTGGCTAATTTATTATTATTATTATTATTTTCTTAACGGATTATTACCCCTGGAAAAGCCATCCGCCAATCGACTAAAGACCGGGCTCCACCTTACTGCGAGGTAAACAGAGGCGCGTGTGTGGAGTAGGGAAACTTGGCCAAGGTTTCGCCCCCTGCCCGGGAATCGAACCCGGGTCCTCTCGCTTGCGAGGCGAGCGCTCTAACCACTGAGATACGGGACTCCACCACAGATCTGAACGTAACTCACTACGTCAAAGTCCTGAGGCTCAAGCCATGTTGGCTGGATGTTGGTTGGGCCCACAGGTACACATTGGAACGGTCCAGGCAGGAGCTGCTTCGGGCCGGGATCCGGAGTTACCGCAGGAGGGTGAACGAGGAGTTGGAGCTGGAATCCGAGGAGCTGGGAAAGAAAACGCAGAGGCAGCGGCAGGAGCTCCTGGCTTTGAGGCAGAGTCAGCGGCAGGTAGGTGTGGGGCAACGAGGCACGTGATGGGTTCAATCCCAGTTACAGCGCCTTTCACGTCGAACAGACGTCTCAAAGCGCTTCGCAGGATATACTGTAGTGTCCATGGATTTTGTGCAGAGTCTGCCTTGCCCCCTCCCTCCCCTCCCCAGCTTCACATACCGCCTAAAGACCTTCCTTTTTGATCGTGCTTACGGTAAAGTAGAGTGACTGTGTATTTTGTGGGCAAAAGAGTCTTCTCTTTTCTTTGGGATCTTTAACGTCCCCTCTGAATCGGCAGACGGGACCTCGGGGTTAACGTCTCGTCTGAAGGACAATGCAACACCCCCCCAAATGTGTACTGCTCCCCCAAATCCTCCCCCCGCCCCCCAACACGCACGCAAGATCCGCCTAAAGACCGCTGACAGCATCACCATCCACAGTTGCACGCCCGACCTTGCTAAGCCAGTCCAGAATCTTGGCGTCTTGTTTGACCCTCAACTATTCGCTCTACCCCACATCTGCGCCATGACCCGCTGTGCTTTCCCCCACCTTCTCGCCCGACTCCACCGGCTTCCTCTCACACAGAGGATACAGTTCAATATTCTGGTCCTCACCTTCAAAGCCCTCCATGGCCTCGCTCCCCCTCCCCCCCCCCCCCCACCACCTCTCCGACCTACTAACCCTCTACCATCCTGCTCACTCCCTCCACTCAGCGGGCTCAGGCCTGCCTCATGTCCCCTCCGCCTCGCTCGCCCCACTATTAGCGGTCGGGCCTTCTCCCACTCCGCCCCCACCCTCTGGAACTCCACCCCACAGTCCCTCCGTCTCGCCCCCTCCCTCGCCACCTTCAAGACCCATCTCAAGACCCTCCTCTTCGACCGTGCTTTCAATCTCCCTGCTTCCCCCCACTCCCCCCACCACCGCCTGCCCTCCGCACTCCCCGACCCCGACCCCCAACTTGGGTCCGAACCTCTGTCTGTCCAACGCCTTGGGACGTCCTCCCGACGTGAAAGGCGCTTTGCACGTGTAATGTTGTTGCCGTCGTTGCTGTTGCAAAGAGGCGTGTGTTCACGCAGAGTGTTTGCATGTGTGGCTGAGAGCGAACGGGTCTATCAACCGAGAACAAAAGGACAAGGAGAGGATGAACAGAGCACAGCAGCAGCAACACAACCTCTGCCCTGTCACGCGCCCAAAACCTTTGTTCTCTCGCGGAGTGTGACCGACGCTAACCAGGAGATGAAAAGGCTGCAGGAAATTGAGTTGCACTACCATAAAAGAGCGAGGGGGCACCGAGCCGGGCAGCGCTGAGCTGTGCTGAGAGCTGTGTTTGCGAGCTGCAGAGTGCATGTTGGCTCGGATTGCCGTCACCCCCTTATCGAATCACGAATCACGGTTGCGATGGTGCTCAGTGGGTTGGTTTAGGAGCACACAGTGTAGCTTTAAGCTGCTGCTGTTTGTGTCCTGCAGCAAGTCGCGGCTCTGCAGCCTCGCTGGGTTCCCGGTACCCAGCCAGTGAGCGAGGAGGATGAGACGAGAGGAGGAATGGAAGTGTCCCAGCTCCTTACAGACATCAGGACCCATTACACCAGCCTCATTCAATGCACCCCCGCAGCACTGAGTGCCAGCAGCAAAGTCCAGGTAGGTTGCTGCTTACCTTCCACCAGGCCTGTCACTTAGTTACGTAAGATGCAGTGAATTATCTCATCGCTCCATGGCACGTCCCTCTCCCCCACCCCCCACCCCCACCCCCAACCCTCCCCCCACACCCCCTCCCACACAAGAACTGGTCTGAAATGTGGCCGATGGATTCTTCGCACGGTCACCCGAGTGATGCGCGACTGCTGCCGTCTGCGCTTGTTTCCCCTGCAGCTTCCGGACCTGACCGGGGTCGAGATGAGCAATGGGGACGACTCACTGAGGGCGGCCAGGGCAGAGCTCAACGATGCCAAGCGACAGTGGCACAGCCTTCAGGTGGAAATGGACTCGCTCCAGGCTTTGGTGAGAGTCCGCGCGAGACGCACTTTGAGGCTCAGTGCGTATATAACGCAGTCGATTCGCTTTACAGCACATCCTTTGCGAAGCGTTTCGAGAAGTCATGATGTAAGGCACTGTATGAAAGGCAAAGGTTATTATTCTTATTATTATTATGATGACACAGCACTAATCCACCCCCAATCCATCCCTGTCAATAGGAGCGTGCGCAGAAAGTCTAGTCATTATAAATTCCCCTGACACTGGACAAATGCAAAGCTCCTGTCTGTTCAGTTTTACCTTCAAGGTTAGTCTCGTAATAAATACATCATCTGTTCCTCCACAATTAGTGTAACAACACCACCAACAACAACTTGTGTTTATATAAGCCCCCTTCAGGCCGGCCGGCGTCTCGGAGCGCTTAACAATGGCGGAGCACGAAGCCGAGCCAGGGGGAGGGGAAAGGCGACTGTAAGCACGGTCGAAGAGGAAGGACTTCGAGAGCGACCTGAAAATGGGGAGAGGGATTGAGGGGGTGAGAGTTTCACTTTCGGGGCGTAGTGGCTGAAAGCGCGGCCTCCGATGTTGGGGCGGAGGATCCGGGAGACAGGAGGAGGCCGGAGCGAGGCGAGCAGAGGTACTGCTACATAGCGGGGGACAGAGATCCGGTTTAGTACCAGGTTTAATCTGAGCTGAGTTGCTGATGTTAATCAGGAAAGTGTTGGAGAGGACACTACATTTGACCTTAGTTTGCCTGGGCTGGGGAGGATGGAGGGGAAGGAATAAGACAGGGTTCCTGTTGTTGATTGCTCCCCAGTACTGGTCACCCCCACCCGAAGCCTTTGCTGGAATATATGTGTGTGTGTTGATGTCTGTGTAAATCAGGGTGGGCAGCAATGAGCTAAACTGTGACTGTGATGGACACAGATAAGATGACTGTCCAGACTGACACAGAAAACATGGCCACTTGAGCAGAGATTAGCCAGCACATCCGGAACTGTGTCTAAGCATGAATCAGCTCTTAAAGTAGAGAAAAGTATTTGTTCATCAGTGATTAATTTTGAGTCGCTGCTATGAAACTGGCCCATTAATCTGTGCCACACACAGCGAGGAGACAAATGGCCTGGTGGGTTTGGATTAATCGTGATGACCAGAGGTTCGGGTGAAGAACCTGTTTGAGATGTTTATTAGCTCTGGGTAAAGAAATAGGGCTAAGAGTTGTTGAATTCCTTGATTTGAATTCAAAAAAGGTTAGCAAGGGACCAGCTGGAAGCAGTTTAGCCTTCCCATACAGCCCCAACTGAGACCAGCAAACTCAGCACACACCAGGAGTCAAAACCGTACGCTCCCAGTCCATAAGAACCTAAGAATCTGCTCTACTAAAGGAGACCAAAGTCCATCTAGTTTGCCTGGCAGTCGCTTGACATGTCATGCCCCTAACTATATACCGTATCCTGAGCTGTAAAGATTCCCTGCTTACCTCCCCCCACGACTCGACTTGGAACGCATCACACAGAGCCTCACCTTCTCTCACCGCCTTGTATTTCACCTCAAATACAAGGTGAGATACACCATCTGGAACATCCCTTGTGAAGACAGGACACATAAGCGGTTTTGATCGAGTCAACAGGGAGAAACTGTTTCCACTGGCGGGTGGGTCGGTGACCAGAGGACCCAGATCGAAGATAGTTGTCAAAAGAACCAGAGGGGAGGTGAGGAGAAATTTTTTCACACAGCGAGTTGTTGGGATCTGGAATGCATCACCTGAAAGGCTGGTGGAAAGCTGATCCGATGACAACTTTCAAGAGAGATGCAGATGGATATTTGGGGAGGGTAAATCTGCAGGGCTATGGGGGGAGAACAGGGGGGATGGGGGATTGATTTGGATAGCTCTTTCAAAGAGCTGGCATGGGCACGATGGGCCGAATGGTCTCCTTCTGTGCTGTATAAATCCATGATTCTATGATAAGTGTTTGGGTGGGTGGAAATAGGAGCTGGACTGAAACGGTGAGAGTTTGTAGACTAACTCATGCTATATGGATGTCTCTTATACAGGAGAAGGGTCTGGAGAGTTCTCTGCATGCTACCCAGCAGCGTTACAAGCTACAACTCCATGGCCTGGAGTCGGTGATTACAGAACTAGAGACCGAGCTCCAGGAAGTGAGGAGAGACATCGAGCACCAGGTGCAGGAGCACCAGATACTGCTGAATACCAAGATGAAACTGGAGTGGGAAATAGCAACATATCGCAGCCTGCTGGACAGAGAGGAGAGACGGTGAGTGTTCGACACAAACACTGCTCCACTTCATCCTCGGCAACATGAAGAGTTTGAGTGTGACTCGCGCGGTTCATTGATAGATTGGAGTCCTGTAGCGAGAGGACCTGGGTTCGATTCCTGGGCGGGACGAAATGTTGGGCAAGTTTCCTTACTCCGCACCCTCTGTCGACCTAGGAGTAAGTAGGAACCTGGTTGTTAGTTGATTGACCGATCGCTTTTCCGGGGGTATTAATCCCTTCAAAAAAAATAATAATTTAGTCGTTCAATCCACGACTGTCTGCCGCATTTCTTCCACAAAATACACAGTCACTACACTTCACAGTGTACCCTGTGAAGCGCTTTGAGACGTCTCGAAGACGTGATAAGGCGCTGTATCAAATGCAAGGATTGTCATTCCTCTTACCATCCTCGTGGATGATTACACGCGTAGCTTATTTACTGCCCTCATTACAAGCCAACTTCGATTATTCTCTTAAGCGCACCTCATTAATAAATTTATTAGGAAACAAAATATTCTGACCGTAGCCATCGCTGTAGGATACTCCTTTCAAGAAGTAAAAGGCAATTAAGAAAGAGGCAACAAAATGGAAGCAGGAAGTATTAAAGGATATTGCGAAGAAAACCAGGCTCGTGGAGCGTTGGAAACTGAGAATAAAGGCTACGTAGGTCTCTAGCGATGTGGATTGAGAATCATTACCATTGCAGCGAAGGCCATTTGACCAATCAAACCTATTCCGATGCTGTCTTATCCACTGAACTTAACTGCTTCACTGAATCACTGAAGGCCTTGTAATAATGGCATCGCTGTAACCTGCGCTCTCCAGCAGAATAGCACAGTGAGAGGAGAATGCTTTCACACCTGATATTCAAGCGTGAATTGCATCAAAAATACTCACTAATATTCACTAAATTGTCTCGTCTTGACCCTATGCTGCTCTTCGCAAAGAGGAGGGAGTTTCTCCTGGCGCCTTGGCCAACGGTTCCCCCAAATAAAATTGGTTGTTTGTTTCGTGGCTGTTTGTGTGACGTTGCTGTGCATCAAGTGACGGCTGCGTTCCTCCTCAAAATACACAGTCACTCCACTTTACGGTGTATCCCGTGAAGCGCTTTAAGACGTCCTCCACCATGTGAAAGACACCAAAATTTAAGTTATTATTGTTATTATAATGTAATCATTTTCGGTGTGACTGGTGACCCCCTCAACTCCTCCGCCGGAAAGTATACAATCACGAAGGTACTTCTAAGTAGGGATAGGACAGCACGTGCACACGTGAGTGATATTCCAGTGTCTCAGTACTTTTCTGTGTTTCAGACTCTGTGGCAATGGCCCTGAATCATCACTAACCGGTTTTGCTCAGAGAGAAATCGCTGTGTCTTCAGGTGAGGGTTGGTGTGTTTTCTCAACAGGCTTCACACGCCAGTCACCGCGTACAGTAGGAGGGGATTAGCTGGAAAAGTGATCTAATCTCTTATGACTTTGTCATTCTTAATCCACTACCCACCCCACCATTAACAGCTCAGCATCTCTGCCCTCACACTCTGGAACTCTATCCCGCAAATCCCTCCACCTCACCCCCCCCTCCCTCCCTTGGCTCCTTCAAGCCTCGTCCAAACACCTTGCTCTTCGACCATACCTGACCCCCAACTCCCAACCCTCGGTGTTGCAGGTCCTTACCACATCACCACAACGCCAACAAATTACATTTCTACAGCGCCATTTGCGTCAGGAGGATGTCCCAAAGTGCTGGACGATCAAGGGTTTGTACCCAAGCTGGAGGTTGGATACAATAGGCACACGTTCGTGCCCTTCCCGTTACATAGAACCAACCGTTTATTCTTCTGGGGAAATGGGCCAGAAAGTAGCATTGTTCATAAAGTGTAGGTCTAACTATTCCATTCTTGCCATTGTGAGTACAACTTCCAAACATGTACCTTTTCATTAATCTGCTGTGTCCGTTCTGCCTGACTTGTTCCAGAATTCTGCCGCCCGGATTCTTACCTGCACCAAACTCTGCTCCCCGATCGCCCCAGTCCTCCCCAGACTGCACTGCCTGTCCCAGAGAGGATCGACTTCAAGATCCTCACTCTTGTCTTCAAATCCCTACACTCTTCTGCACCCCCCAACCTCTCTGACCCCCTCTCCCCTCACAACAGTGCCCGTTGCCTTCGTTCCACCGGGTCTGACCTTCTCTTTGTCCCCCGAGTCCTCCGCTCCACCCTCGGCGGCCGTGCCTTCAGCCACTACGCCCCAAGGCTCTGGAACTCCCTTCCTCACTCCCTTCGCCTCGCCCTCTCTCTTCCTAAAGACCTTTCTTTTCGACCGCGCCTTTGGTCACCTGCCTCTCCCTCCCCCCCGGCTCGGGCCCAGGATCCGTTACTGTGAAGCGCTCTGAGTTTCGTGATTCATTGCGTAAACGTAAAATGTCATTTTGCATTGTATTGCTTCGTACTGGTATTGCGTCTGCACTAGTTGACCCAATGGCTTGTCCAGCAGCTGCCGTCCTCGAGAATCACCTGGAGCAGAAGATCGAGACGTTGACAACGAGGGAGATTTTAGGTGGGAACGTGGTGAGGCAGAGTGCAGAGGCTCGTGGTAAAATTCAGTAAGTGTCCCCTCTTCTAACTACCGGACGGCACCATCATTCAGCATTCCAAGAACATTCATTGCAAATGGCATCTTGTGGGGATGGGAGGCAACAACAACAACAACAACAAAATTACACTTGCGTGGCACCTTTCACGTCAGGGGGAATGTCCCAAAACGCCGGACAGTCACGGATTCCCCCACCCGAGCTGGTGGCTGGAATCAGGAGGGGTGGAGGGCAGGGGCAGGGCAGGGGTAGGAGGGTGACCGATGGCACGGTCAAAGAGGAGGGTCTTGAGATGGGTTTTGAAGGAGGCAAGGAAAGGGGTCTTTATTGAGTGAGGTAGCACACCATAGAGTGCGCTTACAGCACAGAGGAGCGCACTGGTGTGTGTTAGAGTGGGGTAGACGGTAACAGCGTGGTAGTTTATGGCAGAGGGGAGTGCAGAGAATCACTTCCAAATTCAAGGTAAATTCCTATGAAACGGGGGCGTCAGTGCAGCAGAAATCACCAAAGGTCACGGATGGTTAACGCAAAAGAGGAACAAGGTCACAGGGGATGTTGTTTCCAATCAGCCCATTTATTTAAACCCTCTCGCCCTCCTCTCCCGAAGATTCCATAGCTCAAGCCACGTCAAGAGGAAAAAAATGTAAAGCATTGAGGTGCCGCTTGCGGTAAATGACAACCGTGGAGCCTTGTAGCTCAGTGGTTAGAGCGAGCGAGAGGCTCCCGGGTTCGATTCCCGGGCAGGGCGAAAAGTTGGGCAAGTTTCCTTACTCCCGCACGCCTCTGTTTACCTCACAGTAAGTAGGAACCTGGTCATTAAGTCGATCGCTTTTCCGGGGATAATAATCCCTTCAAAACAAAAATGAATTTCGAGAAATATTAATGATTTGGTATCACTCAATCCACGGCCGTCTGCCGGACGCCGCTGTGCGCCATTAGCTGCCGCGTTTCGCCCGCAAAACATACAGTCAAACTCACTTTACCGTATATCCTGCGAAGCGCTTTGGGGCGTCGCGAAGACGCGATGAGGCGCTGTGTCAAATGCCAGGACCGTTATTACGACTTAATCCGGTTGTTTCAGGACGGAGAAAGTGGACGAGGTGATAAAGGAATGGGAAGGCTCGTTCTTCAAGGATAACCCTCACCTCAGGAAGAAATCTGTGTCCCTGCGATTCGATCTGCACCTAGCGGCAACAGACGAAGGGTGCTCCCAGACCAAACAGGACAGCCTCCCCAACATCGAAGTCCGGCTGGTGATGAGGAAATCCAGCAGCATTCCCTCCCTCAAAGCGTAAACTCACCAAAGCAGAAGACCCGGGAGTCACTTGCCATGTAATATGCAATATACTGTACCATACTCAGTATATGCCTGATGCTCTTGCCTAATACTCGTGTGTGTGCAAGTAAATAGGCTGGAGATGTCGTTTCCATATTTGCAAACATTGACTGCATGAAACACTGTGCAGGGTTGCAGATGCAGAGTTTAGTTTTCTCTCTCGCTCTCGCTGTCGCTCTCTGACTCTCTCTCTTGCTCTCTCTCTCTCTCTCTCTCTTTTTCTCTCTCTCTCTCAAAGCTCCTGCTTCAAATGGGCTTCAAACTCTCTTTTTTTTGGAGGCTGCTGTTTGTTTTGTAGGAAGGAGGGACGAGTGTTATTTTATCGCAAGATCCCGAGTGTCAAGAAGGTGAGACTTTAGTTTTCTTGATCTGAAAACTGAGGGTAATATTTTTAAATAATAATTTGATGCATTTTTGAAGGCGGAGAGGATGTCATTGTGTAAGGTGTGGGAGGGTGTGGGTGTAAGGTGTCTGTGGTGTGCGTATGTGTGGGGGAGGCTGTGTGTGGCGTGTGTGTGTATGTGTGAGGGGGTGGGGGAAGGCTGTGCGTGTGCGTGCGAGCGTGTGCGCGTGTGTGTGTGTGTGTGTGGTGCAAGGTGTGGAAGTCTATGTGTGTGGTCTGGGTTTGGTGTAAGGTGTAGGTCGGAGATTGGGGATTGTGACCAGAACAGAAAGCCTTAGCGATGCCGGGTTTAGCTCAGGAGGTCAGAGTGCAAAGAGTACCGTGCATGCTACAGGGTGCTCGATCCCAGCATCATCATCAGTTTCATTCCTCTTGATTGTTGATTATGAGCAGATTTCAATTTGAGTTGAAATAACTTTCATTTTGTTTCGCGAGTTGTAACGATTAGGTGTAGCCGGCGCATCCGGCACCTTAATCACTGAGGTGCTTTTATTTTCAATGTATCGCAACCGACTGCACATAATCTTCAGACAACCGGCGATCAAATGGATCGACTGTCTTGCTCGTGGGGGGAAATGTCAGCCTTGCTCATTGGCAGGACTTGAAAGACCAGACCAGTCACTTTGGGGAATTGCTCCCATCTAGTTCCTGTTAACCCTGCAAGCCAAAGCCCTAACGGGTAGGGTAGTCCTCGCTGGACAAGCAAAGGGAAAGTTTGCCAGACCGTGGCAAGCTACGTGGTTTTAGCTGGCTAGACTCCAG
Organism: Callorhinchus milii; assembly: GCF_018977255.1. Lineage (NCBI taxonomy): Eukaryota > Metazoa > Chordata > Chondrichthyes > Chimaeriformes > Callorhinchidae > Callorhinchus > Callorhinchus milii. Next base: position 2,702,899 of record NW_024704764.1, read on the forward strand.
CAGTTACCCCAACGCACAGTCTGGGGTCCCCAAGCCTTGGCTCTTGCCAACCGAGTATTACCACCTAATACTTTCCGAAATTAGGTAAACAGGATGCGTCCCTCCAGGGAGAGAGTGCACAATCCCTTCCAACAATTTCTCACACAAAGGGGAAGGAGCGGAAATCTGGAAACCTCCCGCCCAAAAAGCTGTGGACTCTGGGCCAATTGGAATCTTCAAGACTGAGGTTGATAGATTTTTGTTCGGTCAGAGTGTCAAAGGGATATGGGGCAAAGGTGGGCAAATGGAGTTGGAAGTACAGATCAGCCACAATCAGCAGAGAGTAGGGCTGAATGGCCTACTCATGTTCCTATGATGTGAGCTGCACTGTCCTCTTGTGCTGGTTCTGACGCTCAGTGCCTGGCATTTGAGAAGGAGAGTGTGCCTGACAGTTACGACCACAAACACAAGAGGCAACCCATAGACAAAACCCATCTGCAGAGAAGACAAACTGGAGGGACGAGTAATGGTAAGTATTAAAGGAAAAAGTGAAAGATTAGAAGGGAGGGATTGAGGAGAGTATGGGGGCAGGGGCGGGGGGAATATTGCGAGGAGGTAGATAGTCAGGCGGACGTTAAAGATCTCATGGTCACTATTCGGAAAGAGAAGGGAGTTTATATGATGTGAACGGTTTTAATAAAACTCAGTTGCAGATGTCACTCAGGTGATTAGGGATAGCTCCCACCACTCACACAATCTCCTCTTTGTTTAGGACGCGAAGACACAGTTTTCAAAGGTGATCACACGTATACGGGGAGAATCTTATGTGCCTAAATTCCCAGTACTGAGTGGGTGGAGGGAGCGTTGGGGTTAACAGAGGCACTGGCATTCAGACCAGACTGGTTAAACCCACGCTCCCCTCTGCTTGTACATGTGGATGTTAAAGATCACCCACTAAGTTAATTGAGGAAGGCACCAGTGTCCTGGCAACATTCCCCGTCATCCAAATTGATGAATAAGATGACATTTTATGATTAATCTCACTGCTGTGTGTGTGGCACGTCGCTGGCATGGATTCGTGGAATTCTCAGCTTGGTTTGGAGCCTCTTAAGCACAGCGATCGGTTTCCTCAGACACTCGGCTGAGAAAAGAAATTGTACGAAAATTGTGAACGGGGCCTCCAAAACCCCACGTGGCAATAATAATAATCAGAATTATCCTTATTTTGATGTAGCGCCGTCTGTGAGACGTCTCAAAGCGCTTCGCAGAATACACTGTCAAGTGAATTGACTGTATATTTTGTGGGCCAAACCTGGCAACCAATCGCACACAGCATTGTCCCATAAATAGTCGTGGATTGAGTGACCCCATTATTGTTTTTTTTGAAGGGATTGCTACCCCCGGAAAGCAATGCACCAATCGACTAACGACCGAGTTCCTACTCACTGCTGGGTAAACAGAGGCGCGTGGAGTAAGGGAACTTACCTAACGTTTTGTCTCTGCCCGGGAATCAAACCCAGGTCCTCCGGCTTGCGAGGCGAGTTCTCTAACCACTGAGCTACAGGACTTCACAGTGTCCTGTGCTGAGGAGGAAAGCAAGTGAGGACTGGAGCACAAGAGATGAATAGGCTACCGAACAAGCTATTGTGAGTTAGGTATAAAACCAAATAGTATAGCGGGCTACTAAATACTGTAGTGGGCCACCAAATGCTATAGTGGCCATCAAATGTTTTTAGTGCGCTATCAAATGGGACAGTGAGCCACCAAATGTTACAGTGTGCTATTACAGATTTTTTACACAAAATCTTATACTGGACTACAAAATGCCAGACTGGCTACCAAAGGCTAGCGAGGGCTACCGAATGCTACATTAGGTGACCAAATGTTCTGATATGCTGTTATTTGCTGTAATGAGTCACTGAATACTTCAAGGGGCTAAAAGTGCTAAAGAGGGCTTCTGAATGTTAGAGTGGGCTACCACTTGCTATAGTGGGCTAAAGAATGTTACAGTAGGGTTACTAAAATGATACAGTGGGCCAACATATGTTACAGTGGGTTATTAAATGCTATTGTGGCCACCAAATATTTTTAGTGGGCCACCAAATGCTATAGTGGGTCAGCATATGTTTTTGTGGCTGTTAAATGCTACAGTCGGGTGGGGGAGACACCAAATATAACAGTGCTCTACCAAATACTATAATGGGCAACGAAAGTCATAATGAATGTTACAGTGGGTAATCGAAATGATATAGTGGGGTATCGGATTGGCAGTTGGGCAACCAAATATTCCAGTGAGCTGCAGAATGTTACAGTGGATCACTGAATGTTATCGTATGCGCTAAAAACAGAAGCCGCTGGGAACATGCAGCAGGTCAGGCAGCATCTATGGAGAGAGGAGAATGAGCTAATGTTTCAGGTCAATGACCTTTCGTCAGAACTGTTTGCCCTCAAAATATACAGTCAATTCACTTTACAGTATATTCTGTGGAGCGCTTTGAGATGTCTCAAAGATGTAATAAGGTGCTCTATCAAATGCAAGGATTATTGTTGTTATTATCTGCAGTATTTTGCCGTTTGGTTACAGTATGGGTTACCTGGTGTTCTAGCAGGACAATCATTGTTAAGGTGGGCTACCAAATGCCACGGTGGGCTACCAAATATTACTGTAGGTGGCTGAGTTGACTATTTCAGGAATAACGTGGGGAGCCTGTCTCCCAGTGCTGTGCTCTGTGTCTTGAGATCAGGCTACTGGTGTCTAGGATTTGTTTCAGGGGGAAATGGAGAAGCTGTAGGTTTCCGGATTCCTTTGGCAGATGACAGAAAAAGCAAATGTCTGATACGGAGGGGAATTGGCTGTTTCTGAGGCACAGGAGCGGTCTTGGGGACAGCACTGACTGTGGTTGGAGGTGTAAGGATCAGTAACTGTAGGTATACCTGAAGCTGTAGGTATGACTGTTGTTGTAACTCTATCTTTGGTGCGGTTAAACCTATACCTGTAGTTGAGGATGGAGGTGTTCCAGACTACGTGCAAAGCTGTTGAAAAAATTAAATTGAGACGTTTTTTCACAATAAAGTCCGCTGCAGATTCTCCTGTGAAGAAATTATTATTTTTTTTCTTATTTGATAAAAGTAGAGGGTATGAGGAAAGGCAGGAAAATTGGGAATGGATAGCTCTTTCAAACGGCGAGAACAGAACACGATGGGCTGAATGGCCTGTGTTGTAAAGTTCCACGGTTGTTTCTTAAACGCAAGTACTGATGTGGACAGTGGCAACGTCACATTGCTGCAGCAAAGGGGTCAGATTGTTTTTGCGATGCAGGAGGAGTTTTACATCGAACGACACAGCACCGAAACAGGCCATTCGGCCCGTCTAGGATCACACTATGATATAAAGTGTCGTGACTGTGTGATTTGTGGGCAAACGTAGTATATTTTCCTGCTGTAGGGTGACCAGAAATTACACAGTACTCCGCATGTGATTTAACCAAACATTTATATCAATTTAATATAATTTCCTTTGTACTTTATTCTTCCGGGCATAAAGCCAATGACAGTTTTTACTCCATGTCCAACCTGGGTTTGCTGGATGGACAGTGTAGAGGGAGCTTTACTTTGTATATAAACCATCTTCACCTTGAAGGATTAACCCCCCATTAAAAATATCAATCAGTATTTATTTGAGTCATTACTGCCTGTCTATCGATCCACAGTGTCAAAAGTCTCCCTTCCTCCCATATTGTGGCCACAGTTCCTTCTGAGTAACTCTTGAACCGAATTGTAAACTGATGTGAAAATACCCGTTGAGTCAGGGCTGAGTTCCAGTATTGCAGCAGTGCAATGCTGTCCGTATATAGGGTAATGTTTCAAACCCATTCTCATCTTTGTCCACCTACTTGCAACAGGAAATCTAATGCAACCCTCACTTATACTCCTGTATATTGCTATCCTGTCTTGTCTGTTACTTCTGCACTGCAATTAATTACAGCTGTTGAGATGTTGAGCCTATATTTACTAATGTAAGAATTATTAAATAAAACTATATTGTTTGTATTGTTTCTTGTTATCGGTTAATACGTGCCAGAGAAAATTAATGCTTTTCTTTGCCTTTAACATTTTGTTTCTTCCACTGAACTTGTTGACTCGTGTCAGTGTACACAGCGACTACAGGGCTGCCTTCTGGCTCCTCACCCAAGTGGTATTATTCCTGTGGCCTTCCGACAGTGATTTCAGCCGCTACGCCCTGAAGCTGTGGAACTCCCTCCCTCAATCCCTCTGCGCTCCGAGACTCAAGTCTGGTGCGAAAGGCGCTTTATAAATACAAGTTGTTTTCTGATGTTGATAGTGGACAGAACTTGTAAAATACAACCCAGAAAAATCACATGGTTATCAGAGGCTGATATGTCTCAGGCAGCAGCCACAACTTGCATTTACTCTGCTCGGACAGAGTCTCGGATCCAAAAGACAACAACAACAGCAGTTTAGCATTTGTACAGTGCCTTTCAGGGGTCTCCAACCGCTATACAGAACCAGCTGGGAGCCTGAGCTGGGGGTGGTGGGAGTTGAGGAAGGTGGAGAAGAAAGGTGACCAAAAGCGCAGTTGATTTAAAAAAAAAAGGTTTTAAGATGGGTATTAAAGGTGGGGTGGGAGGGAGGCAGGTAAGGCGAGGGCAGAGGACAATGGCGTTATAATAACCCTTGCATTCGATATAGGGCCTTATCACACCTTCGAGACCTCTCAAAGCGCTTCACAGAATACACTGTAAAGTGAATTGACTGTATATCTTGTGGACGAAACGCGGCAGCCGATTGCACACAGCAGCGTCCACAAACAGTCGTGGATTGAACGACCCAATTATTATTTTTTTCATAAGGGTTTATTACCCCCAGGAAAGCGATCCGCCAATTGACGAACAACCGGGTTCCTACTTACTGCTGGGTAAACAGAGGTGTGGAGTAAATGAACTCAGGCATCTGAAATCCGTATGTACAGATGCGCTCCAGGTTGGTTCACTGGATGACAACCTGGACTCATTGTTCCTCTCTCTGTTACTCATTGAGTGGCAATGGCAGCAGCAGCTCCTCGGAACCCACAAAAACAGAATCATCCTCGAGACTGAAACATCCCCTAAGTTATATCTGCAACATTCCTCATTTGCAAAACCCACACAATTTCAATTAGCTCAGGATTTAGTGTTTGATGTACTGCAAGCTCCGACGTGCTTGGTTCAGTCTGCGATCCATTGAAAACTTGCGGTGGGTGGAACCCACTCAAATGTCAGCAGCAATTACATTATTGATCCCCACACCCACATAAAAAGTACAGTGCGGGATTCGCTTGACGTTTGACATCTGGAGCAATGCTTCATGTGGACCAAATCCTGTGTTTCTTTCATGTAACTGAGCCTTTCAACCTCATGCAAAGTCCTACAGTTTCTTCTCATTCGATCCGTGCATTTGATACAACGCCTGATCACGTCTTCGAGACGTCTCAAAGCGATTCACAGGATACACTGTAAAGTGAATTGACTGTATATTTTGTGGGCGAAACGCGGCAGCAGATTGCGCACAGCAGCGTCCCACAAACAGTCGTGGATTGAAGCGAACAATTTATTATTTTTTTCTGAAGGAATTATTACTCCCGGAGAAGCAATTCGCCAATCGCCTAATAACCGGGTTTCTGCTTACTGGTAGGTAAACAGAGGCGTGTGGAGTAAGGAAACTTGCCCAGCGTTTAGCCCTGCTGGGAATCAAACCCAGGTCTCTCACTTACGAGGCGAGTGCTCGAACCATTGAGCGACAGGACTCCACGCGGGGGCATACTGACTGATTCCTGGCCACCGATGGTGATGATAGAGGATGCGCAGCTGGACCGGGTTTACCAAGCAGAAAGGTCATGAAGTTAGTCTGCTGGGAGACAGTGGAGAATGGCAAGGATGGGCTTGATGGTCGTGCAAAAGTTTGTGCAACAAGGAGGAACAGAGGGAACAGAACGGTGAAACAGGAGTCAGCAAGTGCTGCAAGAATCAAACCACCATTACCTCTGCCCCTCTATTTCAGTGGGGTTTTATAATAAACTAGGAGTTTTGTGGCCGTTTTACAGATGTTTGTGGCAGCTAGTGGATACCGAGAAAGCAGAGGAGGCAACTAAGATGTTACAAGGAAGCTCAAACGTATGACTAATATCTGAAGTCACTAATTGCTACCATGGTTTGATTCCTGCAGTGTTTGCTGTCTCCTGTTTCGCTCTTCCGTCCCCTCTATTTCTCCCTGTAGCGCAAAGTTTTGCACGTCCATCAACCCCCACCCTTGCCATTCTCCACTGTGTCCCAACCGACCAACGACATGACCCTTCTACTTGGTAAACTAGGGCCGGCTGTGCATCCCCTGTGCCATCATTGGTGGCTGGCCTTCAGTCACTACACCCACACCCAATGGAACTATCTCCCTCAATCCCTCCAGCTCTATTTTCAGAAGCTGACTAAAAAACGATCTCTTCAACGGGGCTCAAACTCATCCATCAGCTCATGGCCTGGATCTGTCTACGTAAAACACTTACGAGACGTGACCCTTCGTGAAGGGCACTGTACAAATGCAAGTTGTTGCTGTTAATGCTACTGCCAGGTCAGGTAAAACACAGGTCAGATACCCAGTGAAGTGCTGAGGCAACCAACCAGGCCAACTATGAATGATTGCTGAACTGCAGGTAAGTCTGGATTGACGACGCTCCTAATTACTGCCTCATTTTATTGCGAGTTTCCTTGAAAGATTAACAACCCAACGTCATGTGGCTTCATTCATTGTTGAATGGGATTCACAAATAGGATGGAAAAATATAGTTCCTGAAAGCAGGAGTGACTCATTGGCAATTAAGTCTTGAATGCTCCTGGAGACAGTACACATAACTTGCCCATGAAAGGCCTCTGACCAAGACATGTCTGCATTGCTGTCTGCCTCTTCCCTTCTACCCTCCCTGCTTCCTGAACCCAACCCCCAGCTCACATCCAAGCCCAACTGTCCAGGGCTTTGGGACATCGTCCAGACATGAAAGGCGCTGAATAAATGTAATTCGTCATTGTTGCTGTTGTTACAAAAACAACAACTTGCATTTACACAGTGCCCTCCACGCCGGGCGGAGTCCCAGAGCGCTTAACAATGGCGGAACCCGATGCCAAGCCAGGGGAAGTGGGAAGGTGACCATAGCCACGGTCGAAGAGTAAGGTCTTCAGGCGCAACTTGAAAATGGGGAAAGATTGGGTGAGGCAAAGGCATTGAGGGAGTTCCACAGCTTCGTAGTAGCTGAAGGCTCAGCTGCCGATGTGGAGCGAAGGATTCGAGGGACAAGGAGGAGGCCGGAGCCAGTAAGAGCGGAGGCAGCGGGTACTGCTGTTAGGAAAGAGGAGGTTGGAGAGATAGGGGGATGCCAAGGCGTGAAGGGATTTAAACACTAGTGAGGATCTTGAAGTTGATCTGCTCTGTGACAGGGAGCCAGTGGAGTTTGGCAAGGACTGGGGTGATCGGGGTATGGAGTTCAGTGCGGGTGAGAATGCGGGCGGTGGAGTTTTGGATGAGTTGAATTTTGTGAATACTGGAGGAGGGGAGACCGACGAGGAGGGCATTAGAGTAGTCCAGCCGAGAGGTGACGAAGGTATGGGCAAGGCTTTCAGCAGCTTGTGGAATGAAGTATTGTCGGAGACGGGCAATATGGTGGAGGTGGAGGAAAGCAGTCCTGGCCAGCGACTGGATGTGGAGGAGTTCTGAACTGCAAGATAGGAGATGTTACCTGATTTGGAGTTTAAAAAAATAGTTAATTCAGCAGAAACCTGAGACTTTCCCCATCTGTATTACTCAGCCCCACATTGAGCAGTGTTGTTGCCAAGTTTGTGTTGAATTAACTAATTACTGTCTCAGCATTAGAGGTGCTACAATTGGCCTCAGAGCTGTGAGCTAAGGTGTGGGTACAAATTAGCCAAGATTTTGCTCTTAATTATTGTCTTGTTATCCTTGCTGGAAAATGTAAGATTAAAATAATCCATGTCTATATGTTAACACTTTCCCAGGCTGCCAAGAAAGGGCAGAACAGGACCAGTCCTGACTGTTACTTTCCTCTTCCCTCCACATGAAAACAGCCTGAAGACACTCACTGTTCTGATTCACATTCACAGAAAGGTCACTTGAAATGAGGTATTAAAGAAATGAGGTATTAAAGGTTAATGTCTGTGGGGCTGAACTACGCCCAAATGAGTTATAAAACTATTTGCTGGGCAACCTGGGGGGGGGGGAGCTGGAGAGATTGGGGAGGAGAAAGATGATGGAAAGCACAGTCAAAGAGATAAGTCTTGAAAGCAGGGAGGGGAAGTTCCAGAGAACGAAAGCTCGCCCACCAACGGTGGGAATGGGCAGAGGATGGGACATGAAGCAGGCCAGTGTTTGCTGAGTTAGCATTTTCAGGAGAAAATCAGCCGGAGAAGCGCTGGAGCTTTAATAAACATTGTCTCTGAACTCGGACTGACTGCCTGCGATGACTCGACCAGGCAGCGTATGGTTAAAAGGCATGATTACCGTAACTGAATCCAGCAGTGCAATGCAAAGGCACAGTTACACTTTAATTACAAAATGCTTTGATTATATTTTAAGAATTCCCATCTTTTCTTCTTATTACTTCAGACTTATAATTTAATAATGATCTTTGCATTTGGTATAGCGCTTTATCACATCTTTGAGACGTCTCAAAGCGCTTCACAGAACATATTGCAAAGTATGTTCCTGCTGTTGCCCCTTATCTACCCCCAACTGGGCTGCAACTCTATCCTTGTGATACATTTTCGTAGGTGAAAGGTGCAAGTTATTGTTTTATTTCCAATCTGTCTGGCACAAGTGAGTTGGGAGATTCACAGACTCCCCCAGATACGTGAGGAACCCAGATCAATAGCATTCCACAATCCCCTGACATTTTAGAGGTATAACCGGATATACCAAGGCAGCAGGCTAAGAGAGCACAGGTTCAGGGCTGTGAAGGGCAATGTTAGAATACAGGAACTTTTTTTTTACACACAAGCGCCTTCCACATCAGGAGGACATCCCAAGATGCTGAACAGTCAGGGTCTTTAGGAAGCATGTCTTCAGATGCAACCTGAAAATGGGGAAAGAGGGAGCAAAGCGAAGGGAATGTGAGATGGAGATCCAGAGGGTGGGAGCAAAGAGGCTGAAGCCCCGACCACCAATGGTCTGGTGGGCTGGGCGGGGGACATGGAGCAGGCTGGAGCCTGCTGAGTGGAGGGAGCGGACAGGTTGATAAGGGGTTAGCAGGTCGGAGAGGTAGAAGGGGGCCGTGGAGGGCCTTGAAGGTGACGACGAGGATTTTTAACTCGCTCCTCTGAAGGATGGGGAGTCAGTGGAGCCGAGCGAGGGTGGGTGTGATGGGGTCTGATGCGGGAGAGGACATGAGCTGTAGACTTCTGGATGATCTGCAGCTTGGAGGGAAGAGTTGGGAAGGCTGACAAGAAGGGAGTTGGCTTAGTCGAGTCTAAATGTAATGAAGGTATGTATGAGGATTTCAGCGGCCTGAGGGGTGAGACAGAGGCAGAGTTGGGCAATATTGCGGAGGTGGGGGAAGGCAGAGCGGATCACAGCACTGATGTGGGGAAGAAAGGACAGTTTACACAGAGGGTAATTCATAGCTGGAATGGGTTTTCAGGACACTGGACTCATTTTGCCCACAAAATGTACAGTCAATTCACTTTACAGTGTATCCTGTGCAATGCTTTGAGGCGTCTGGAAGATGTGATAAGGCGCTATATCAAATGCAAGGATTATTATTATTTTTTACGAAACAGCTTGGTTGTGTAATGGGAACTTGGGTTGGTATTTCTGAAAGGAAACATTGAAATGGCATGACCCTTCTTCATTTTAATATACAATTTAAATATCATTTTACTTTTAAATCTAACTTAAAGTGCGGGGCCGAGGGGGATTGAGAGTGAGTAAAGAGGCACGAGCTCAAGGCAAGCCTGATAATTTGGCCACGACTGTTTGTGGGACACTGCTGCGCGCAATTGGCTGCCCGATTCACTCACCCAACATAGTCAATTCACTTTGCAGTGTATCTCGTGAAGCGCTTTGAGACGTTTCGAAGAGCCGACAAGGCACTATATCCAAAGCAAGCATTATAATTACGCTTTTAAGCGTCTTGCAAAAAGTGTTCAAGTTCTTGTATGTGGATCCGATCTCATTCTCCTTTGTTGGCACAGCATCTGAAGGTTTTGGCACACAGCGAAATAAAAAAAAAATAACAACAAAAGAATTACAACCCGTGAAGCGTAAAGTTTGGGGCAACCGAATCCAGGGAACTTTTTCTGCGATTGCGATAGCTAACACTGACTGAATCGAAACCACGGGGTAGGTCCATCTGGAGAAACGACGGTGGATGACCCCAGAGAGAGGGGGACGAGGAGCTTATCTTGTGATTTGCAGCGCGAGCGAGAGGGAACCGGGGTCCGATTCCCGGGCGGGGGCCACGCAGCGGGCGAGCCTCCTCGCTCCACCCGCGCGCCTCCGTTTGCCGGGCGGCCGGAACCCGGTGGTCGGTCCCCGGGGCCCGATGGCTTTTCTGGGGGTCAAAATCCCTGCGGAGAAAAAAGTAACGACAGCCACGACGGCGGCGACGACGACCACCACGACAATAAATGGGTCATTTTCAACCCACGGCTGTTCGTGGGGTACGTCGCCGGGAGCGATCGGCTGCCGGGATTCGCCCCCTCTCCCCCCCCCCCCCCCAAAAAAACCCCGCACAGTCACTACACTTCGCAGCGTGTCCCGCGGAGCGCTTGGGAGACGTCGGGAGGCACCGGGTCAGAGTCAGGGCTTATTATTACTGTAGTTATGATTATTATCATAAGAATTATTATTATTATTATTATTATTATTATTATTATTATTATTATGTCACCATCAGGAGAGGCTCAAAGCCTCGACCCCCCCCCACCAGCCAATAGTTTACTGTCCTCAGCAACACATTCCCTATAGCCCCCCAAAAAAAATCCCATTTGTCAGATAACCTCTCGATCATCGATTCGGGTCCGTAAATATCGATCGCGAGGGTTGGTGATATTTTTTTCTCTCCCCCCCACCACCCCCCCCCCCCCACAAACCCCCCACTCCCACTCCCCCCCTTTGCTGGAATCCCGTCGAATCTCGCGCTCCGAATCGCAAAACCGCGTTGGCCTCGGCGCGGGCGCGCGGGTTTCCGATCAGCGGCGGCGGATTCGCGGCGACCGTTCCGCGCCGCGCGACAGAAAAAAATACAACGATAGGCGGACCGAGCCGAGTGGGAGGCTGTGCACCGGCGGAGGGTTTTGTTTGGGGAGGGGGTGGGGGGGGAGAGATTTTTATTTTTATTGTTTGGGTGGGGGGGTGGGATTCGATTGAGGGCCGGTGTCGAATGTGCGGAGCGGAGCGGAGCGCGGGTTCGGGGTAGAACAATAGACGGCGCCCGGAGGCCGCGAGGGCCGCTCGAACCGTGAGTCCGACTGACCGTTAGTTCACCTCAGCCCCGACCCCCCCCCCCCCCCCAGGACCCCCCCCCCCGGGACCTCCCGAGCCACCGGCACCGTCACCGCGGGCCCAGCCTCGACAGTCACCGGGAGTCACTTGCAGCCCGAGGCCGGAGGCAACGGTGGGGGAAGACCCCCCCCCTCCCCCCACCCCCCCCCCCCCCCCACACCGCCCCCCCCCCCCCCCCCCCCCCCCCACACACACACCGCCCCCCCCCCCCACACACACACAGCCCCCCCCCCACACACACACCGCCCCCCCCCCACACACACACCGCAACCCCCCCACACACACAGCCCCCCCCCCACACACACACCGCCCCCTCCCCCACACACACACACCGCAACCCCCCCCACACACAGCCCCCCCCCCACACACACACACACCGCAACCCCCCCCACACACCCCCCCCACACACACACCCGCAACCCCCCCCCCCCCCACACACACACAGCTTCCACACACACACACACACCGCCCCCCCCACACACACACACACCGCAACCCCCCCCCCACCCCCCCCACGCACAGCCCCCCCCACACACACACACAGACCCCCCCCACACACACACACACAGCCCCCCCCCACACACACACAGCCCCCCCCCACACACACACACACCGCCCCCCCCACACACACCGCCCCCCCACACACACACCGCCCCCCACACACACACACCGCCCCCCACACACACACACCGCCCCCCCCCCCCCACACACACACTGCCCCCCCACACACACACCGCTCCCCCCCCCCCCCCCCCCTCACCACATTGGGGAGTTTGTGGGGATAATTTCCCTCTCCCCCCCCTCACCCCAACCCCCCCCACCACCACCACCGCAAAATACACAGTTACTACACTTTACAGTATATTCCGTGAAGCGCTCTGAGACGTTCTCACGATGACGTGAGAAGGCGCTGCGTCAAATGCAAGTGTTATTATTTGGGGACCGCGGGTGGGGCACAGACCACGACGACACCAACAAGTTGCACCATCTATCGCGCCCTCCACGCGGGGTAGCGGCTCGGAGCGCCTAACAGTGGCGGAGCCGGACTCCGAGCCGGTGGGGTGTGCGTGAGACCGTAAACGCGGTCGGAAAGGAGGTGTTAAGGCGTGACTTGAAAAGGGGGAACGAGGGGGCAAGGCGGAGGGATTGAGGGGGAGTCCATCCACATTGAGGAGAGTGTCTGTGGAGAGAGGATTCTCTGTTCCTTCCCTCTTCCCCCACATTGGGAATACATCTCTAAATAAATCTACTGTATTTTGACTACTGCCTCTTATCATACAATCGTAGAAATATACAGCACAGGAGGAGGCCATTCTGCCCATCGTGTCCATGCCGGGTCTTTGAAAGAGCTGCCCAAATCAATCCCACTCCCCCGCCTTGCAAATTTGTCCTCCCCGAATATCCGTCCGCTTCTCTCTTGAAAGTTGTGATCGAATCTGCTTTCATCGCCCATTCAGGAAGTGGATTCCAGATCCGAACAACTCGCTGTGTCAAAAAAATGTCTCCTCGTCTGCTTTGTAACAATAATAATCCTTGCATTTGATGCAGCGCCTTATCACGTCTTTGAGACATTTCAGAGCGCTTCACTCTACTGTAAAGTTAATTCACTGTATATTTTGTGGGCAAAACGCAGCGGCTAATTGCGCACAGCAGCGTCCCACAAACAGTCGTGGATTGAAGTGACCAATTTATTATTTTCGATTTTTTTTGAAGGAATTATTACCCCAGAAAAGGATCCATCAATCGATTAGCAACCGGGTTCCTACTTACTGCTAGTTAAACAGAGACTCGTGGAGTAAGAAAACTTGCCCAACATTTCGCCCTGCTGGGAATCGAACCCAGGTCTCTCACTTGCGAGGCGAGTTTTCTAACCACTGAGCTACAGGACTCCACTAATGTGTAAAATTCAGAAGTGTGAATAATATCAGAAGGCAGTCAGATATACTGCTTTTATAATATTAATAATACAGTATTATTACTCTTACCCATCTACTTGTAAGCAGGCAGTATGATGGTAGCTGGAAACGTTTAGGCTGTTATCAGACCTGTGATCAGGATGCAACTGAAAAATTGTATACATGCGCACAAAAATACATGGTATGCGCACACAAACATACTCAGTTCAGATATGTGTAGCAATAGGTGGATACTTGGGAAGTAAGGCTATTGAGGATTTTTGAGAAAATGTATAGCAATTATCCCGTGTCCTCTCCGGCACCAGGCTCCGTTACCAACCTGCCCGCTCCCACCGCTCTGCGCCATAAAATCAGATTATGACCTACTTTTACTTCCTCTGTATGATCACTGCAAACACTCTTCCATTTGCAGAAACTCTCTAAAGGAACACTGAATTTAAGATTCAGGGCAATGCCATTATAACCCCCTCTCCCAATGACTTGATAGACATGATTAAAATCTTGCCTTCTGAGTTATTAGGTTAACACAGACATTACTTCCTGTGGATGCTTAGCCTGCACTATTTTGACTGCCACCTCTTATGTGTAAAATTCAGATGTGAAGGATAATATTACATTATGCTGGTAATAACAATAATACAATATTATTGCTTCTTAAAGTATACTCTAGGCAACAAACTTTGTTTTAAATGTGTATAAGATGTATTAGAGCTGAAGATTAGATAGTCTATTCTATTTCCTAGAGATCTTGTACTGATGTATTTTCCCTTTTATTTCAGATTGTGTGTAGCAGACAGTTGGCCCCATCATGTCAAGTAAGAGAACGATTGTGATTATGAACTTTAGCTAAACAATGAAGAGGAAAATGTTCACTGGTTTCAAAGTCAGAAAGTTCAAGTGTTATGACAGAATTTTGAAGCTTCACTTGTGCATGTTTTTTAAATAATGGGCCTGATTCTCCTCTGGTGTTCAGCCTGTGCCAATGTTTATATGAAACTAAAGCTTAATCCCGTTCAGTTAAAGGATTATTGCACAAAAATATATTAGGATAGGTGTTGATGTTGGGAAACCTGCCGATATTTGCTATCTGAACCAGAACCACTTGGGAGAGGTAGAGGAGAGGAAATGGTATATAGTGACTTGTGGGAGCGGAACAGACAGCATTTCTTTTTACTGATTTTTTGGAGAAAATGTTTTGGAAATTGGTCTTATAGTCCTGATATTAATGCACTTGCACAAAAATAAAATGGTAACTTTCTTTTGTTTTACTACAGAACGACCTTCTTACGCCCCACCTCCTGCCCCCGCTCCCACCACTGTAAGTCTCCGTATTTCTTTTAGTTTTTTTTACNAAAAAAGTATTTCAAGTCTAAAACAATGATCAGTGATTTGTGGGTGCACATTGGAAAAAAGCACATTAAATCTTCAGAAGGAACCCTTGGGGAATTGGTCAATGTATAAGCGGCAGTATGGGGCTTGGTACATTGAGAGTGAAGGCGAACAAACTGCTTTATGATGAATAGGAAGATTTCAGAGGAGAAATGGACTGAGGGGAGGGAAATGTGAGGGAAGGAAAGGATATTAGGATTCTGTAAAGTGTGTGATTTGAGTGGTTGGGCTGTAAATGCTCAGTTGTTCTGTGACATTGTGTTGGAGAACGTAGATTGAAAGATCCATTGACTAATTAATCAGTTGGTTAATCATTGGGTAAACCAAGACTCTGTAAAACGAGACAAGAAAGATGATTCTTTTGTTTTGCTTAATCTTTTAAATACGATAGAATATTTGTACTTCCTGATGCCATGCCCTGCTTTGTATTTGTTAAGATGTAAATAGGTCATTGAATATCTATACCTAAACATTCATAGCCCCAAGTTAAATAAAGGGACTTTGTTCCAACGTCAGTGCAATTACAATTGAGATGTATTGAGTTTCAAATCTTCAATGGTGGAAACCAATATACTGTTTAGATAGCCCATCAACCTCTGCCTAGATAGCCCATCAACCCCATCCTTGATTGGCTCCATTGACTCCCCATCTTACAGTAGATTGATTTCAAAGTCCTGGTTCTCACCTTGAAATCTCTCCACAGCTTTGCCTCACCCGACTTCTACCACATTCCACTCAACCTGGGTTTTTTTTTACAGTTGGGGACACTCTTAAGGATTCATTTCAAAGGAAAAACAGTCTTTGAATCTGGCTTCTGATAATTCCATGGCGGATTTTGTTTGTTAGATTTTCACAGATCTTATGACACTGATTTGTGCCAGGATTCATTGTGGTCTCTTTCAATGAAACAGAAAAGAAGTCTGTGGAAAAGTAATACTCTGACAAGTGCAATATCATAAGATAACGATGGCAAATATCTGAACCGGCGTCAGTTGATTATTCCCCCTCCCCTCTCAAATTTTATAATTAAACTTTATTTAATTGTATTTATTATTCTCCACATTTTGGATTGTTAATAATAATAATCCTTGCATTTGATATAGTGCCTTATCACATCTTCGAGACGTATGAAAGCGCTTCACAGAATATACTAAAAAGTGACTTGACTGTATATTTTGTGGGAGAAAATGCACAAATCACCTGGCAAGGGAATGGCGATGATCATCTCTCGGGTCTTTGCCAGGATTCTGTAAATGACAGACAGATGTGAACATATGGAGGGCCATTTGTACTCGGACATTAACCTCCCTTTGTACAGAGATCTATCTTAATACTGAAACGTGTTTCGTTTGGTGAGAATTGGCCAGGTAGCCCACCCTATCATTGATACCTATACATCCACCAGCAGGGAGACTGGTAAGCTCTACTCCCATCTGAAACTAAACATTTTGTGTGTGAAATCAGTGTTGTGCACCTACCCTCTATTAGTTTGTAAGGTTCGTTAATGGATGATGTATCTTTTGTGAAGACAAAGAGTCTTGTTTCCTTGCCTGAGGTTACATATCAACTTTAACCTGGTTTATTATGTGGAAACTTAGTAAATTTATCAGACAATTTTGATTGTGTGAAGGACAGAAGCAGTTTGAGAAACTATTGTATGTATTGCCTCTATTAAATATGCTTTTAGGTATAAAAATGGAGCATAATACAACTCTAAAATCAAAAAGAGAGAGAGCTGGGAACACTCAGCAGGTCAGGCAGCATCTATGGAGAAAGGAAAGTGAGTCAACGTTTCGGGTCCACAACCCTTCGTCAGAACTTCGTCAGAACTTCATCAGTCCTTTGTCAGTTCTGACGAAGGGTCGTGGACCCGAAACGTTGACTCACTTTCCTTTCTCCATAGATGCTGCCTGACCTGCTGAGCTTTCCCAGCTCTCTCTGTTTTTGTTTCAGATTTCCAGCATCTGCAGTATTTTGTGTTTTGTACAACTCTACAGTCAATGGTTTGCTTTCTTTTTTATTTGAATTGGCAATTGATCTCGTGGGATTATAATTTCTATCAAATGTTGACCAAAAGCAGGTCAAGGTGGCAGATCCTGAAACTGGTCTTGAACGAGGTGAGGGCAGCTTGTATAGGGAAGCGCTGGGGAGTATGATGTAGGTGTCGTCAGCCTAGATATGATAAACTGATGTGATGAGGATCTCGACAACAACAACAACAACAAGATTCCATTTATAAAGCGCCTTTCACGTCAGGAGGACGTCCCAAGGCGCTGCACAGTTGGGTCATGACCCGAGCAGGGGGGAAATGGTCAGGGTGAGGGGAGGGAAGGGAGGGAGCGAGGAGGGGGGAAATGGTCAGGGTGAGGGGAGGGAAGGGAGGGAGAGAGGAGCGGGGAAATGGTCAGGGTGAGGGGAGGGAAGGGAGGGAGCGAGGAGGGGGAAGAGAGTCGAGAGGGGAGCTGAAGGCACGGTCAAAGAGAACAGCCCAAGGGGAGAGATGGTGTCAGGCGTGGGCGAAGTCTCAGAGTTGGAGAAAAGTAAAGTGTGTCAGAGCACGGTGGGGTTTAAATTTGGGAGTCAAACAAGACACATAGGTTCTGCACTGGTTCCACGAGGAGAGTTGGTTGTCAACCGCATACATGTGGAATTGAACCCCATGTCTGCAGATGACATAACCTGGATGGATAGTGAAGAAGAGAGGACTGAGAATCGAGCCCTGAGGAATGTCAAATGTGACTGCAGAGGCAGGGGAATAAATATGCTTCACAAATTCAGCACGCTTTTAATGCTCCAGCTGCCGAAAGGTGAGGAAACTTTGGATTGTGAGGTGTGATTGCCCTGCTTCATGATCGTGTGTCTATATGCTATTGTATTTGCTATTCTCTTTCATCAGTGCTGCTTCCTGCTTTCTTCTGCACCCCTTCCAGATGAGAGTCCCAGGAATGTAAATCCTGTCAATAGTTCTTGTGACTCTCCTCCGGTTCAGTATTGTTGGTATCAACATCAGGAATGTTCATCCAGGAGCAAAAGGATCCTGCTTGCAGGAATTTTCATCAGTGTCAACGCGAAAGTTGGCCATTTTTTAACTTGGAAAAGCCTGATGGCTTTCCGCATGCGTTCGTTGCGTTGATCGTGCCTCATTATAAAGCTGATTGGAATTTTATGGACCCCAACTACTGCCTTATGGCAACTCTGTATCTGCCGAATCACTGCAGCAACTCAACAACCTTGCTTCAACAGCACCTCCCAGTCTTGCCACCTCCACCATCCAGAAGGAGAAGGACTGTATGTGATAGCAACTCCACCACCGCCATGCAATACAATAATGATAATCCTTGCATTTGATATAGCACCTTTTCACGTCTTTGGGATGCCTTAAAGCTGCTTCACAGAGTAAACTGTAAAGTGAATCGACTCTATATTTTTGTGGGCGAAAAGCGGCAGCCAATTGCGCACAAGCAGTTGTGGATTGAGTGACCAAATTATTATTTTAAAAAAAGTGTTTTTGAAGGGATTATTTCTCCCCAGAAAAGCGATTCTCCAATCGAGTAACAACCGGGTTCCTACTTACTGCTAAGTAAACAGGCGTGTGGAGTAAGGAAATCTGCCCAATGTTCCACTCTGTCTGGGAATCAAACCCAGGTCCTCTCGCTTGCGAATGCTCTAACCACTAAGCTACAGGTCTTCACATGTATCCCTGAACCACTTATCGTTCTGACATAGTTGTATATTACTATTCCTTCATTGCCACTGGGTTAAAATCCGGAAACTCCCACTACACCATTGCCAAAAAGTCTGCCGCGGTTGAAAGAGACGTTCTCGGGAACCGGGCTAGGGCAATATGTAGCTGCAATTACCTACAAACTTCCACAGTTGCATATACATCTATTTAGAACTTGAGGATCCATTATTATTAATATTATTTTAAAACTGTGATTCTTAACACTTGCTTGGAACGAAAGGTCTCAAACTAACCCTAGCTTGAATGTGTGTTTTAGGAGCAGTATTATGTGTGATATTGCAGTGTCAAGCTTCAGTAATCCCCCAAAAAATTACATTGGGATACATACGTTAGTTAATAGGAACATAGGTACAATTCGGCCATTCAGCCCGTCGAGCCTGTTCCGCCATTTAATTAGATCTTGGCTGATCTATATATTTTACTAGATTTTTCAAATCTGTAGGAGAATTAAGACTTGCACTTTTAAGATGAATCTAAAGTTTGAATAGAATATATTTGTACACAATGAGTAGAAAAGGATGGAATTGCAAAGCAGTTCGTTCAAAATTTGAAAGGAAAGTTCTGAGGAATGGTCGCGCTTGAAATATTAATCCGCTTTTCTCCTTCACATTGGTCAGCCTGTGGTGGAGTTCCAGCCTTTCGATGTTCTTTTCAGTTTTCCAGTATTTGCAGGTTTTTCGTTTTACCTCCACATGAGTAACTCGGGTTGCGGTGTGATTCAGCGCTTGCTTTCATATTACATATTGCAGAAATCTGAAAAATGATGTAGCCCTTAATCTGCTCCATTATATGTGCCCGCCATTATGTAACCTGAGAATAACAATGATAATGTTGATAGTGGCACGGCAAGGAGATTGGCAGCTGTTGGTAGAATTGCAGCTTCAGATACGTGTAGGATATTGAAGTGTGTCATCACATGAGGGCACTGCAGCGCTAACTATTCTACTTTTGAAAGCGTTTGGAAAATTAACGCAGCTTTGGGGTGAAAAGATTATTGTCAGCTCAGGTTTCCGTTTTCACATAATACACAAAGCAAAGTGAGTAACTGGGTACACAATCTGATGGTCTTTTGCAGGTTTCCTGCTCTTCAGGCCCCAAATGCCTCATGGTTGTAGCCTTAGTCTTATAATTTTGGAATCCCGCAGAAGTTTGGAAAATTTGTAAATCCATTGTTACTTTGGAAGGTGTTAATTAAAAAGGATCAGTTTTCAAATGAGACTGAACTGGAGAATATTCCAAGTACTGCACAAACATAGTTCTGAAGGACTATTGTTACAAGAGTGGTCTAAGCTTAAGAGCATGGTTCAGAAATTGTAAATGAGAGGGCAGGATTGTTTTTTGATTCCCAGTGCAATGGTTTTAATCACAACTGTGGCTTGCTGTTCAATGTTGAAAAACCTGTCAACGTTCACATGTTTGTGCGTGAAGAGTGACTTTCAAAGGAAACGACGGCTAGCTGCCAACTCCAATGGAACTGCACCCTAACAACACACCTCAATAAAGAAAGGGAAGAGAGAAGGGAAAAATAAAATAGCAGATACTGTTTAGCTGTGGGGATTTGGTCTGACTAAGAACTTAATTTGCTTTAAACGTGTGATTTTGTAATCATTTCATAGAATAGGAGGAGGCAGTTTGGCTCATCAAGCTAAGTATGGCAGAATCTAAAAAATTATAGCATAGGAGGAGTCCATATAAATCTTCTGTTATTGTTACCTCCTCCACTTGACCTAAATACTCTTAAATTTAATTGCTCATTTTTTCTTATATCCTGTTTTGTTTCTTTTGAATTTTTTATCCAGTTCCCTTCTAAATTATGTTGTAACCTGACATGTGAGGTAACCATTACTATCTTACTTAGAGTGCCGATATCCCATTGCACATGGTGTTCGGTTGTATGGTTATTCAAAAAACTGCACTTTATAACGATTCAAAACTGAACACAGTTGAGATTAAAACCATTGCCCTGGGAATCTTGTTTTTAATAATTGTTCTGCCTCAAACATTAAAAACTGCTTTATTAATGCATGTCTGCAAAAATCTCAGAGGCTGCATTGCTTAAAACACAAATGATAGGATTATGGATCATTCTAAATGTCTTCTAAACACTTTTGAATGTTCAAACAAAGCTTTAACTTTAAGGAAGGTAACTTTTTTCTCAGGCTGCCAAAGGTCAAAAGGAGTTGCTTCCAGACCCTGTCTTTATTTTGACGTTACCAGTTATAATAAGGTTTACTTTAGAGAGCGTATTTAAGATTGTACCTCAGACCCTAGGCTATTTGCAGAGCTGATAACTAATTCTGTTCTGCTAATGTTGCTGCTTTCGTACTGAGAACTGACATCTGCAGCCACAGCCTAGCTCCCAGCACGTAAGCCAGCAAAGTAAATCTAATCTTACATGTGTGCCTGGAAGAATTAACATATTTTGATGTGTTTGGTCAGTGTAGAAAATGATTGGTTAGGTACAATGATTTGAGTTGTCGCCTAATGTTTCAACTATAAGCTTTTCAGTGAATGTCTTTTGAATCATGGCTTGGCTGCAACTGCTTTTGAAAATGCAATATGTTTTTTTGGTTTTACTTTGTTCAAGTATTGTATTGTGAAAAACGGAAAGTTGGGGTTATCTGAATCAAAAAAAAGTTTTGAAATTACGTCTTCATAAGAAAATGATTTACTGTTTGTAAATCCTTTGGGTAAAACGTTGCTAGCTGCCTGTCTGCTACATCCTCACCCAGTGTGAGCTGAGTGCTTATAACCAGTAATTCTGCACTTTCTAATGACCAGTTTCAAAGATACATTGGTCTAAGCTCAGAAGTGGAATGTGGGGCAAGAGGTGAAGGATAAGTTATTAACCAAAGCCACTCATTTTTGAGATCTGCCGATTGCCAGGTGCCTTTGAAACCGTGAGAATTTGTTTATTACTGAATTCCTGGCAAAGTTATGGTAGGACATCCAAACCTAGTGCTCCCTGGATGACTAAAGAAATTGGGATTAAAATGAAACAGAAAAAGGAGGCTTATGATCAATAACACAAGGGAATCAACTAGAATGCAGAAAAAAGAGAAATAAGAGAGACAAAGAGAGTGTATGAGAAAAGATTATCGGGTAACATAAAAGGGAACACAAAGATCTTTTATAAACATATCAAGAGAAAAAGGATGGTCAGAGGAAGGGTGGGGCTGATTAGGTACCAAAATGGAAAGCTTCTGAATGAGTACTTTGCATTTGTCTTCACAAAAGAGGATGCTGCTGATGTTGTAGTGAAGGAGGAAAGGATAGAGAAATTGTATAAGATAAGAATAGTTAGAGAAGAAGTACTGAAAAGGTTCGCAATGCACAAAGTAGAAAAGTCACCTGATCCGGATGGGATGCATCCTAGATTGCTGAGGGAAGTTAGGGTGGAAATAGTGGAGGCTCTGGCTACAATCTTTCAGTCCTTGTTGGTTATGGAGTGGAGCCAGAGGACTAGAGAAATGTTAGACCCCTGTTCAAAAAGGGGGAGAAGGATAAACCTGGTAACTACAGACCATTCAGCCTAATGGCGGTGGTAGGGAGACTTCTAGAGACCGTACATAATCCGGGACAAAATCAATTTTCACTTGGAAAAACATGGGTTAATAAAGGACAGCCAACATGGATTTGTTAATAGCGGGGGAGGGTTTGGGATGGTTGGGGGATGACGACGACGACTGGCGAGTGTGAGTGGGGAGAGTTAGGAAGGATGGATGAGAGGCGGGGGAGGCGAGCCTTGCAGAGTAGGTAGGCGATGGGGCAGTCGGAGTGGCTGCTCTGGGACAACCATCACCGAGTGCCGTGGTGAGCCTGGCGCAGGATACCCAGGCTGGAGCAGAGGGAGGCTGTGGAAGGGTCCAGGAGAGGGAGAAGCTGGAGAGGACAGTAGGAGAGAGGGACTGAGTGGGAGCAACGAAAGGTGGGGAGTAGGAGAGAAGGCATTTTTGGAGGAGATGGCTCGGGTCAGGAAGGATGGGAATAGTGGACAGGATGGCAAAGGAGAAGGTCAGGGAGGAGGTGAGCAATCGAAATGAAAAGAGAATACTTATCCTGGAAGGTTTGAAAAACAGCATGCGGAAATGACGTCACTCCTCAACTGGAGTATTGTATCCAATTCTGGGCACCAGACTTTAGAAAGGATGTCAGGGCCTTGGAGAACGTGCAGAGAACATTTACAAGAATTATTCCAGAGATGAGGAACTCCATTATGAAGTGGAGACACTAGAGAGGCTGAGATTATACTCCTTAGAGCAGAGAAGATATTTAACAACAACAACTTGCATTTATACAGCGCCCTTCACACAGGTAGTGTCCCGGAGCGCTTGGGATGCTACCCCTTGGTGAAGGGCGCTATTTGAATACCTTTAAATAGAGGTGTTCAAAATTATGAGCTGTTTTGACAGAGTAGATAGGGAGAAACTGTTTCGTCTGGCGGTTGGGTCAGTAGCCGGAGGACAGAGATTTAAGATAATTGGCAAAGGAACCAGAGGGGAAACAAAGAGAAACTTTTACCCAGAGAGTGATTAGTGTCTGTAACACACTGCCTGAAGGGGTGGTGAAAGCAGTTTCGATAACAAAAGAGAAATAGATAGGTACTTAAAAAGGAAGAATTTGCAGGGCTGTTGGGTAAGAGCAGGTGAGTGGCACTAGTTGGTAGCTCTTTCAGAGAGCTGGCACAGGCACGATGGGCCCAATGGCTTTCTTCCTTCTGTGCTGTAAAGTTCAGTGATTGTATGAATTTTGTGTTTGTTATGGTCATTAATTCCCCCTCAACCTGATACGTAACGTACATTGTAAATGCAGCAGAATCGCGCTAAAGCATCTCCTCGCTCTGGACCCACGGGCAGCTTT
Organism: Callorhinchus milii; assembly: GCF_018977255.1. Classification (NCBI taxonomy): domain Eukaryota; kingdom Metazoa; phylum Chordata; class Chondrichthyes; order Chimaeriformes; family Callorhinchidae; genus Callorhinchus; species Callorhinchus milii. Next base: position 2,726,347 of record NW_024704764.1, read on the forward strand.
CCCATGCTAAACATTGGCCAACTTCCCGGTCGCCAGTTCCCTGTTGGCGCTCCGGGACCCTGCCCCTGTCACGGTCACCCCTTTTGTTTCCTATGCCTGTCTGTTGTTCAGATATATTGAATAGTGTTTTAAATACATTATTTTTGCTACTTATGGCGCCATCAAGTCTGACTCTAGCGTCGATTGCAAGAATTTGGTGGGTAACTTACCATTCCAATGAGCAAATGAAGGATTGGAAGTGTACTTGTCCCCTATAGTGGAGCTTCCGATCGGACCATAAAAACAGCACCAATTACATCAAGTAATTGGTGCAACACAATTACCATTGGTTCTCCTAATTTGGGGATGGGCTGAATGCCCATAAAAAAACGAGGCCATGTGCTCCTGTTCGCTATTTTTCTACCTGATGACAACAAAGGTATGTGCTCTGACTATTAATGAGTAGTAGTCAGAGGTTGGATCTTCGTGCACTTTCACATTAACTTCATTACAAGTGGCTGCCAGCACGTGTAGTTTTAAGTGTGATTAATGTTTGTTACCTCATAGTTGTGTTTGTTGATATTTATCGTTTAATGCCGAGGGTTGTGGACTTTGTTGAAGCTACAATAAAATTCTGTTGAGTTAACTTAACCGTCCACAAACTCGAGTTTTCTGTGTAAATCAAAGAAAGAGGGAATACACAAACAGATTCAGCCTAGGTCACAGAGGTGTAAAATAAACCTCTGATTGACTGAAGCTTCCCAATTAGCTTTAATTCAAATAGCAATTGCTAGTACCTGTCGTCATGGAAGAACTCATTAGTCAATCAAGTTACACCAAATTATAGGGATGTGCGTTCATTAGTGAGGATTGAACACAGGCCACCCAGTACACTGCGAGGGAGAGCGAGCCATATCGTGGGTGTAGATGATACGGGTGATAGAACTGCCTCACGGGCTATGAAGGGCGCTAAATAAATGAAAGTTGCCGAGATAGCTTCATGCACAGAAGGCAGCACTGATACCACTTCACAAAGGAAGGAAAGTCTGGGCAATTTTACTACACAGCACAGGAGATTACATAATTGGTACGTCCTGTGCAGTTTGCAAAAAATGACATCAGTTGCAACCTGAAGGCAGCCTTTTTTTTTGCTCTGACTATACCACGATCTCCGAGCTGTTCGGCCCAGGGGCCAGAGTATTTATGAGGTCCCACTGCATCAGTTGTTTCTTATGTGATTTTAATAATTGCTTTTCTTGAATACACAAAGCACAGGTGTGTTAACCCCGGTGTTGCTTCTAAAAGGAACTGCATGGGCTGAGTGGAAGTGTGACTCTTTCATAGTCTTTTTTTTGCTTGGTTTGTCTACATTCTGGCATCTCAGTGGTGTTCCTGTGCTGCTGTGCAAGAACTAGTAATAATGAAACCCAAACCATATTTTGAGTCACTTTCATTCTACACCTGCACCTCAAATGTGAAACAAGCACCTTCCATCTTATTCAGTATTTAAGATCGCCAGCCAGAGAGAGCATTGTGCACATCAATACCTATAGATGGGTAATTATCACCAAGGGATTTTGACACTGTACTTTATACACGTGGCTACAAATTACAGGAGTTTGCTCGAACTGTGCTTCAGACCGAGAGATCCGAGGTGTCATCCACTGCTGACGCTCTGTTAACCTTCCCTGAGATAATGTAATGATCTGAACTGAGCCATTGAACACAGCACTGTGGCTGGCTATAAGGGTACCCAGCCATAAGCGGGAACATGAAGAGGATCTGAAGCTTGAATTTTTTGTGAACCCTTTTGTTTCAATACAGAGTGGATCTTTCTGGAGTTTTGCGGATATCTGCATTACCCTGTCTACTACTCTCAGCGATGGCGGCATAAGCGTCCTGAGAGAGACTGCAGTTTAACTAGGTTTTGTAGACAGTGCAGTTGACAGCATTTCTCCACAGGGCAACAACCATAGCTTGTTTGAATTTTTGCCACTTTTTTGTATGCTGACCATTTCATTTCTATGTTTCTTGTTTGAACTCATTCTCATTCGTGTTTTGTCTCATTTGTTTCCATCAGCAAATGCCCAGCATCCCAGGGTTTGTGGGATACAATCCATACAGCCATCTGGCCTACAACAACTACAGGCTGGGAGGGAACCCGGGCACCAACAGCCGGGTCACGGTAGGAGTATTAACTATTGCACTGCAACAGAAAGCAAAGGTTAGCCGAGGATTTGCTGTTAGTGCTGGATCTGCTGGTCTGGTGTTCATGTACAGCAAGGAGGCGACTGGCAATGGGATCCAGTCGTCACAATGCATTACGTGTTCGACAATGTTGCCCTCAGCAAATGTCAAATTGTGTGGTCTTAATTATTATTATTTCATGGCATCCTAGTGTTTAAAGGCTGCTAGGATGTTACTTTTTTTTAAAGATGGGGAGAAGGGAGGGTGAGGGTGTTCGTCATGGTAAAGTCATCACCTGTCTTAACTCAGTGAGCATGGAATTTCCCTTTAACTTTCCAAACCTGCTTGTTTCTACCATTTAACCTCTGCAGAGTCACTCTGAGAATCTCAAAGCCTTAGTACTGTAAATTAGAAACTAAATGGTTTAGGCTCAGATAATTGTGCTGTTACGGTTTTTATTTCTTCGTATGCTTTCTATCATCATCGCACGGGGGAGTGGGGATGTGCCAGCTTTGGGGAATAAAACGTTCCCATTTGGTCAGTGCCAACATCAAGCACAATCTGGTGCACTGAGATTAGGTAAAGAGAAAACTGTATGCTTTACCCTGTGTCTTAACTCATTCGAGAAAATCTCCTTACTGTATCAGTGTAACATTTTTATTTCACACTCTGCCTAATACCCTTGTGTGCTCTCTCACTGAGACTGACGATTTATATTAAACTATGGGGTGCTTCCTGCTTCGGCATGTCAGGAATGGGGGTTGAAGCTGCACATTCCTGATGGGGTTGGTGAATATTTTGGGGGCTTAGAATTAACACTACAGCACCAGCATAGCTCCTGACTGAAGTCACCAGTCCATCAACTTAATGGTAAAGTAAAGGTATTCTTGCCTTTTCTTTGAAGTTATCTTCAAAGAGAAAGTTTGCAAAAGAAGCTGCTGTGAGTTTTGGAACAGTCACTGGTGTGAGGCTGAAAGTAATGTTCTTGGGTTAACAAGACCTTGCTAATTTAGCTGTCTTAAGTGACCAGTTGTTCTCTCCCAGACCTTAATTTGTTTATCTTCTCCTCCAGTTTGCCGTTAATCTCTAACTTTGCTGTACACCAATTGCTAGGCAGTGTGTATGGATATAATAATAATATTAATAATCCTTGCATTTGATATAGCGCTTTTCACGTCTTCTGGACGTCTCAAAGCGCTTCACAGAATATGCTGTAAAGTGAATTGACCATATATTTGTGGGCGAAATGCGAAATATCCGCACAATATGATTTCTTTTTTTTGTTTGCCTGGTGTTTTCACCTTGCATCTGTTCTGTCTTTTCCCCTTCACGACTTTCTGGTAAAGAAATCAATAAATTATGTTGTTTCTAAACTTTCCTCTCCATGTTTCTTGTTACATACACAAAGTGTTTTTATATGACCTTTTGCCTTGCTCCAGTTTTCTCTTTGAACCAAACCTATCCTTTCACTTCAGTCTGCTGCACAGTTCCCTGATTTCTCATCCACATTCCATTAGTAATGGAAGTTGGTGCAAGGACCAAGGGTCATGTTTATGGACAATGCTCACACACTAAACCAAAGAAGTACAGCCTAAGGAACTTCTAGATACCATGATAGCAATCTCCCCTAGAATTTCAGCAGTTCGTAGTGTTTAAACTCTGCAACCTTCAGTTTAGTTAGATCAACATTTGGTTTCCTTTGAATTGTGAGTTTTTATTTCTGAATCTTATCTTGATTCAGCCAGATTCTGAATTGACTGAGCACATTTGAGGCTATTAACCACAGATAATATCATTACCTGTTGCCTATATCACTGCAACATTTCAAAATATTTTACAGTGAAAATAATATTAATGATAATAATAGTAATCCTTGCATTTGATATATCGCCTTATCACTTCTTCGAGACATCTCAAAGCGTTTCACCGAATATACTGTATATTTTGCGGTCGAAACACAGCAGCCAATTGCACACAGCCGTGTCCCACAAACAGTTGTGGATTGAGTGACTAAATTATTATTGTTTTGGGGAAGAATTATTACCCCCGGAAAGCAATCCGCTAATTGACAAACAAGTGGGTTCCGACTTGCTGCTAGGTCAACTAAGGCATGTGAAGTAAGGAAATTTGCCTAAGTTTTCGCCTCATCCGGGAATCGGACCCAGGTTTTCTTGTTTACGAGGCGAGTGCTCTAACCACTACACTGCAGGACTCGACAGCTATCTTTATGCAACACACCAAAGCCTTATTCCTCCCTGCACCCAGTGATATTCAGAGAGAATGTGAGGGAGAGGGGAGAGAAAACCACAGAGAGGGAGGGAGAGTGTGTGTCTGGGACAGGGAGAGTGTGTCTAGGAGAGATGGGTAGTGAGAGAGACTAACTGAGTGAGTGTGAGAGAGGAGAAGAAGGGGTTGGGGTGATTGGTGGTGGGATGGGGGAGTGTGAGAGGAGAGAGAGGGTGTGAGTGTGCATGAGAGAGGGTAGAGCGAGTGATTGAGAGAGGTGGGGGCTTGGGGGGAGAGAGTGATTGAGAAAGAAAGCATGAAAGGGGGAGAGAGGAACAAAAAGAGAGCATAGAGAAAGAAAGAAGAATTGAGGGCAGCGTTTTATGGTTCACTGTCAGGACAGACGATTGGAGCTTCCCTAGGCTGTCGCGGGTCAGACTGACGACAGACACCAAATGACACACCATGCAGTTCCCTGATAGAAAGCTCCCTCTTTCCCCAGTGAAAAACTTTTCTATATCCATTATTCCAGCTCCTTGCCCTACCTCTGCGACCTCCCTACCGACTATTCCCTTTGAGAGCAAACCCCCGCTTGCTTCATGTCCTCCTGCCCCATTTGCCCCACCATCGCCATTTTGCACCCGCTCTCTGGAGTTCCATTCCTGGACCCTCCTACTCCGTCTCTTTCAAGCCATGTCAAGACTTGACTCTTTGACCATACTTTCAGTCATCTTTTCCCCCTCGCAATCCCACCTCTTTCGGGTGCCACCCCCAGCTGAGATGTACTTCCAACATGAAAAAGGTGCTGTGCAAATGTTGTTATGGTTCTGGAAGGAAACACAAAATTGTGTGGCAAGCGAACCTTTCTCAAATAGGGAATCCACCCCATGGCAGCCAAAAGGTTGGACCACCTTGACCTAGGCCCACAGGCGATCTGCAGAGACCGGTAGTTAGTTTGCTTTAAACATGGTGGAAGATGCCTTCGCCCACAATATACAGTCAATTCACTACAGTCTATTCTGTGAAACGCTTTGAGACGTCTAGAAGATGTGAAAAGCAGCGTATCAAATGCAAGGATTATTATTAATATGTCCTTGTCAAAGTGCTTTCTAGAAATATTTCTCACTGCCGTATTTAGGGTGTGTTATGCCTTTGAGGGATGTTTAATCCTGTTTGTCAATTGTACTTAACAATTATCTTCAAAGTTCTGTTTCTCGCAAATCCCCAAAAGTTATAATGAAAATGTCAGATATTTGATAGATATTTTACTCCTCCCTTTTATGCAGTTCTTAACAACTTTAGTTTCTCAGATTGCGATTGAGCTCAAATGCTCAGCTGTACTGCATGTTGCTGCAGTCTGAAGTAGTCGTGGAGTCCTGTAGCTCAGTGGTTAGAGCACTTGCTTTGCAAGCAAGACACCTGGGTTCAATTCCAGGCAGAGGGCGAAACCTTGGGCAAGTTTCCTTACTCCACACAGAGCCTAATAATAATCCCTCCAAAAAACCCAAAACAATAATAAATTGGTCATTTTCCATCTACGACTGTTTGTGGGACATTGCTGTGCGCAATTGGCTGCCGCGTTCGCCCACAAATATACAGTCAATTCACTTTACAGTATATTCTGTGAAGCGCTTTGGGACGTCCTCCCGACGTGAAAAGCGCTATATCAAATGCAAGGATTATATAGCTTCCATTTGCATGTTTAATGGTAGCTATACCTTTTATAAATTACTGCATGTAAAATCAATCAGACCACTTAATAACTACTAGCTAGGAACAGAACTTCTGTCATAACAGCACTCAGTTGACAAGTTGCCTCTTGGGCAAAAACAGAATATTAGCTTAACTTCAAAGGAGCTTCTTACACATCTTCAAAAACCACCACTATTTCTAGTGCCCGATTCAATTAAAGGACACATGTTATTTTTTTAAAAAAATTCTAGCTTTAATTAAGTCTAATGTTGCTTGACCCGTCCAGATTGGATGGATGGATTTAATAATAATAATACTTTCATTTGATATAGCGCCTTTTCACATCTTCTAGACGTCTCAAAGCGCTTCACAGAAGATACTGTAAAGTGAGTTGACGGTACGATCTTCCAAAATTCCTTGGATTCTGGAACAGTCCCCATGGATTGGAAGATCGCAAATGTCACACCACTATTTAAAAAAGGTGGAAAGGAAAAGATGGGGAACTATAGGCCAGTTAGTCTCACATCAGTGATAGAAAAAAATTAAGAATCGTTGATTAAGGATGTGGTAGTGCGGTATTTACAGGAGCACAATATAATTAGGCCAAGTCAACATGGCTTTACAAAAGGGAAGTCGTGTTTGACATATCTCATAGAGTTTTTTGAGGATATTTCGAGGAAACTAGATAAGGGTGAATCAGTGGATGTGGTCTATTTGGACTTCCAGAAGGCATTCGATAAGGTGCCGCATAAAAGGTTAGTCCAAAAGATAAGGGCCCATGGAATTGGGGGGAGCATATTAACGTGGATTGGGGAATGGTTAACGGGTAGGAAACAAAGAGTAGGGATAAACGGGTCCTTTTCAGATTGGCGGGATGTGACTAGTGGAGTGCCACAAGGATCAGTCCTTGGGCCTCAGCTATTTACCATCTACATCAACGATCTAGATGAGGACATCAAAGTTAATATATCTAAATTCGCGGATGACACAAAACTAGGAGGAAGTGTCAACACAGAGGGCGACATTAAAAAAATGCAACGAGACATAGATAGGTGATTGGGCAGGTAGGTGGCAGATGAAGTATAATGTAGGGAAGTGCGAAGTCATCCACCTAGGTAGCAAAAACAGTAGAGCGGGTTATTTTTTAGAAGGGGAGAGATTGGAATGTGTTAGCGTCCAGAGGGACTTGGGTGTCCTTGTACACCAATCACAGAAAGTTAGTCTGCAGGTGCAGCAGCAATTAGGAAGGCGAACGGTATGTTAGCATTCATTATGAAAGGATTAGAGTATAAGAGTAGGGAAGTCTTGCTGCAACTGTATAGGGCCCTGGTGAGACCACACCTGGAATACTGTGTCCAGTTTTGGTCTCCTTATTTAAGGAAGGATGTACTTGCCTTGGAGGGGGTGCAGCGTAGATTTACTAGGTTAGTACCAGGGATGAAGGGGATGAGTTACGAGGATAGGCTGACCAATTTGGGCCTATATTCTCTAGAATATAGAAGAATTAGAGGGGATCTTATAGAAACCTATAAGATCATCAAAGGGCATGATAGAGTAGATAGTGGGAGATTGTTTCCCCCGGTTGGAGAAACTAAAACCAGGGGTCACAACCTTAAAATCAGAGGCCCGCCCTTTCGCACTGAGTTGAGGAAGAACTTCTTCACTCAAAGGGCAGTGAATGTATGGAACTCACTACCCCAAAGGGCTGTTGACGCTCAGTCCTTGAACATATTCAAGACTGAGATAGATAGATTTCTTATTGCAAAAGGGATTAAGGAATATGGGGATAAGGCAGAGTCAGGTTATTAGCTGGAGTTAGATTAGAAGATCAGCCATGATTGAATGGCGGGGCAGGCTCGAAGGGCTGAATTGCCTACTCCTGCTCCTACATGTTATCTTATATTTGTGGGCGAAATGGGGCAGCCAATTGCACACAGCAGCATCCCACAAACAGTCGTGGATTAAAGTGACCAATTTTATTGCTTTTTTTCTTAAGGGATTATTATTAGGCTCTGTGTGGAGTAAGGAAATTTGCCCAAGGTTTCGCCCTGCCGAGAATTGAACCCAGGTCTCTCACTTGCAAGGCGAGTGCTCTAACCACTGAGCTACAGGACTCCTGTGATGATGCAGCTAAGAGTTTTCCATTTTTTAAAAATATAAACTTAAACAAAGGGAAGCAAAAGAAATAGAGGTCCAGGTGTCTCAACACAACAACAACAACATTCCATTTATACAGCGCCTTTCACGTCGGGAGGACGTCCCAAGGCGCTGGACAGTTGGGTCAGGACCCGAGCAGGGGGGAAATGGTCAGGGTGAGGGGAGGGAAGGGAGGGAAGAGAGGGAGCGAGCAGGTAGAGAGTCGAGAGGGGAGCTGAAGGCTCGGTCAAAGAGAAAGGTCTTGAGACCGGCCTTGAAGGAGGAAAGGGAGGAAGCGGCGAAGGCACTGGGGATGGAGTTCCAGAGCCTCGGGGCTGAGAGGCTGAAGGCCCGGCCACCGATGGTAGGGCGGTTGTGGCGGGGGATGTGGAGCAGACCGGAGCCAGAGGAACGGAGGGTACGGGCAGGTAGGTAGGGGGATAGTAGATCGGAGAGGTAGGAGGGAGCGAGGCCGTGAATGGCCTTGTAGGTGAGGGTGAGGATCTTGAATCCGATCCTCTGGGGGATGGGGAGCCGGTGGAGGCGAGCGAGGGCGAGGGTGGGAGTGAGGGTGAGGGCGAGGGCGAGGGTGGGAGTGATGTGGTCACGAAGTCTGGTGCGGGACAGTACACGAGCTGCAGAGTTCTGAATGACCTGCAGTGTGGAGGGAGGGCCGAGAAGGCCAACGAGGAGAGAGTTCCCATAGTCCAGCCTTGAGGTGACAAAGGCGTGGACCAGAGTTTCAGCAGCGTGAGGGGTGAGGTAGTGCCGTAGTCTGGCGATGTTCCGGAGGTGGTGGAAGGCGGTGCCAGTTGTGGTGCGGATGTGAGGGAGAAAGGACAGCTCAGGGTCGAACAAAACGCCGAGGTTCCTGACTGGCTTTGAGAGGTGGAGAGTGCGGCCTTGGATGCTGATGCTGTCAGCGCCTGAGGTGCGGAGGCGCTGATGTGAGCCAATCAGGAGGGCCTCGGTTTTGCGCACGTTGAGCTGAAGAAAGTTGTCTCTCGTCCAGGACTCGATGTCGGACAGACAGCTGTCAGGACATCGGTGGTCGTGGAGTTGAGAGTAGAGGAGGAAAGGTAGAGTTGGGTGTCATCCGCATACATGTGGAAGTTAACCCCATGTTTGCGGATGATGTCACCACAGGGGGAGCATATAGAGGGTGAAGAGGAGGGGACCGAGGACAGAGCCCTGAGGGACACCGCACGAGACAGGGCGGGGGGTGGAGGAAAAGCCGTTTGTGGAAACAAAGTGAAGATTTTTAGCAATGGGAAGTTTCTCATGACTCCTATGATTGCAAACATGAACTGGACTGTGCAATAATTACTACACATTCAACAACACGAATATCTGGGCTTTGTGGGCAGTAGAGTCATTAAATACAATTAGTCCAGTAATTTAGTTGTCAGCCTATAAATTGACATAGACACGTTCATGCCTGCACTCTGGTGCAGGTGCTAGTTAACTCTATATATATATATATATATATATATTAAGATTCAGTAAAACTCCCAAGCTTCAATTAAAAAGGACTCTATTGTTGGCAAGAAGTGACTTACACGATCAGTGAGAGTCATGTGCAGAAATAATGGGCTTTTTCCAGTTTTATTTGAACTCATGACACTTGATTCCTTCAGTAGTCTCTTGCTGTTGCTGCTCCAAACAGACTGTATTCAATGACAACAACTTGCATTTGTATAGCGACCTTCACGCAGGATAGCACCGCAGAATGTTGCACATTGGTGGGGTTGGACACTGACCAAGTAAGGGGTAGAGAGGGGGGAAGGTGACCATAGGTCAGGTCAAAGTAATAAGTGACATTTAAAGATAGATAAAATGGGGCAGATGATTTGAGGCGGGAGTTCCAGAGTTTGGAGGCTTTGTGGCTGAAGGCAGGTCACCAATGTTGTGTGGAAGGTTTGTAGGACCCTGAGTGAAGGGCGCTATATAAATACAATTTGTTATTGCATATTCCTCCCTAGATGTTGTATTTCTATGCTTGATAATAATTACAATTGCTGACATTCAGACACATCAGTTAGGGTGAGCTTGACTGATTGACTTGCGTTTTGAACTAATTCAGAATTAAAAATTGATAGCTTCTATTTTGTCACAACTGTGGGTTGGAATCCCTAAATAGATAGTCACAATAATAGATCTATGCTTTTAATATTTAACATGCAACAGATGCTCCTTCTACAGTTTGTCTCTAGGGGGTAAGTGATAAAAGATTAAAATGTAAATATTTACATGAAAGATGCAATAAATATTTATAACTATAGGAAGGAAGACTTAATTCCATATGACCTATCTTTTCCCTCCCCCTCAAAAATAACCCCTAGAAATACCAATGAGGAAATAGTGAAGATCTTAACAAAAAATCATGCTTGGCAATCAAAATGACTGTCAGTGTTCAGACCCATATTTCAACTCTCCAGGCATTGGCTTTGTGTTTGATGTATCACCATTGCACACGCACATACACCTCTCTTTCTCGTGTGCAAGTGCACACACAAATCCATTGTTCCTGTTGCTCAAAATCTCAATTCCAAATGCCATCTGTGCACTTCTCCCGATTTGTTACGGGTTGGGACTAGATGTTGTGGGCCAAAACTTCATTTCTGTTTACTAATTCACAAGCCATTCCAAGACGTTTCTTTTAACACTTGCCTTATCAAATCAAGCTTTCTTGTCCTGCTCTCAGAATTTCTGTCTTTTTTAATATAGAAAAGGGCTGCACTCTTCTCCCTTCCCTCTCTACCCTCTTCAGGCTGTTTGTGTCTTGCCCTTAGACTTTGTGTTAAAGGGAAATGAACAGCATCGAGTTTGTGAGAAAAGGTTTACTGGAAAAATGAATCCTCGCAGTTGTAGGAGCACCACACCCCAAGCGTTGGGAAAGGAATGGGAGGAATGAGCTCTACCATTAATGGGATAATAAAACAAAGTACTTATCTTGTATAACATCTTACCTTGCCACACCAAAATACGACCAAACCCTTTACATGTTTACTGTCAAGTGGCTGCTTTGGAGGCAAACAAACAGCAGCAAAGTTAAACAAATAGCAACCATGTAAATGAACAGTTAATCTTTAGATTTCGCCCACAAAATATACAATCAATTCGCTTCACGGTATATTTCTGTGAAGCGTTTTGAGATGTCCTGAAGACGTGATAAGGTGCTATACCAAATGCAAGGATTATTATAATCTGAGACATTGTTGTCCAGGACAGCAGTCAAAACTCCTTTCTTCTGTTCAGTGTTGTCATGTCAACGTCCCCTGTAGCTTGAGTTAAATAAACCCGAGGCTTAAATTTTAAAACTGTAACTACACACCCAAGAAGTAGAAGGAATTCTGGAAATAAACTGCTAACGAACACAACCGTAAATGTGCAGAAATATAGGTTTCCTTTGTGGGTTGGATTCCAGAATTCTCTTAAATTGAATCATCTCCAGGTTACTTATTGTTGTGGAAGAATATTACAATCAAGCTTTCAAATTCACCTTTCAGATGCTCTTCTTTTCTCATTCTTTTAAACCTGAAGATCGAGGTGAGCTCAGAACAATTCTCCTGGAAAATGTCTTGCCTCTCATTCAAATTCACCGAATGGATTTAAATTTGGTCACTTGCTGTATTGCTGAGTTTAGGACATTACTAACACAGATCATTTGCTGGAATTGGACAACATAAAGGTCACTACACTACATATTTGTTGTACGGTGTTTGGCTTGGAAATTTACATTGATCTCTGTTCCAAAACTCATCACAGTGAAATAAACCACCTGCTTCCCCAAAGCGCAAATCTCAAGAGTTTAAATCAAGTGTTCTCCAAATATCTTGAGTGATTGAAGCTGCAGACAAGGACTTGAAAATTCCACTCACTTAACTAGCCGGGGCCAGTATTCTTCACATTTAGTGAGGCTGTGAAAACCACCTATCTGCTTTGAGTGTGTCATCTCTGCAGGTTCAATCCTTTGCTTCTTTCTCTGCTCTCCTGGTGTTTCTGTTTCTGTGGGTCCTGTCACAGCTCTTCCCTTGCTTTACTGACCAGCACCTTGTCTGGAAAAATGAATTGCCCTCTTTTATGATCAGTTTTCTCTTGTTAAACTAAAGTTTGTTAACAGTTTCAAGGAAGAAAATAGACTGGCAAATGGCAAGTTATTTTCCCTATCTCTTAACCAGACTAAAGCTTTTGTTTTTTCAGCAGTGTTGTATTAATTAATATAGCACCGCATGACATGGAAAGGCTGTGTAATATGTTTTGGCTGTTGACCTGGTTCCCAGTTTGATCATCGACTATGAAACCTTATGACCTTTAACTAGCATTGAGACAGTCTATATTCCATCTTAAACATGCGTGCAAGCCTCCGTCCCTCTCACTATGTTGGTCTCTGTGCAGTAGCACATGGTGCTGATCCTGATAAATTAGTCGCTTCAGAGCTCTCTTTCATGTTAATATTTTGACATGCGTATAGAAAGATTTATTTACCGATTTACAAAGTGCCCTTTCACATGAACAGACAATCTGTTAATGTATTAGTGAATGAGACAATCTGTTCATCATTTGACTGCTCAATCAACTATTCAACTTTGGAACTCCCTCCCTCAACCCCTTCGCCTTGCCCCCTCCTTCCCCATCTTCGGGTCTTACCTTCCTCTTCGACCGAGCCTATGGTCGCCTTCCCCCTCCCCCTGGCTTGGCCTCGGGCTCCGCCATTGCTAAGTGCCCTGAGACGCCGCCTGGCGTGGAGGGCGCTATATAAATGCAAGTTGTTATTATTCCAAAGTGCTTGTTAAGAGAGCCACCCGCTGGTGACTCATAGCAACTCAACATTTCCAAATACAATTGGAATTTACAAGGTGAATGGTAATAAAGTTTAATCTCGAAATGAACTGATGCCACGTGTTTCAATTATTATAAGCAAATGGATTTTTCAACATAACTTGATGTTTGATTCTTTTCTATATGACAAAACGCTTGACTTATGATCTGTTTATAAATAGGATTCTTGTGGCCCTGCGGCCCCGTTTCACAACGGAACTCCTCGTTCTTCCAGTATAATCGGGAGAGAGAAGGTAAGTATTGAATTTACAAACCTATAGGATCTCGTAGCAATAGTGAAAGAGCAAATTTAGCAGGTGGCATTCAGAGAGTGTGTCCAAAACGTTAATATTCCACACATCCACTTTTGGCTAGACCTTTCACTCCAATACAGCCAAATAGATGGGTAAAGGGGCTGACTTCTTTTTAACAATAAAGAGATACGTTTTTGACCGTGTCCAAATGTCACTGAGGATGGGTGTTCTTTTATCGGTGGGATGCATTTTGTTTTTGGACACAGCCCCACACTTTCACGCTCACCGACCTATCCAGGCTCGAGTTTGAATGAACATTTCCCATAATTAACCTGTGTTTCTGGCAGCACAGTGAGCTTCGTTCCTATTTTCTGTTTGAACGTGCTGCGTTTTTCTCAGTAACTCTTGGGCATGATCCAATAAAAATGTTAACGCAATGCAAAAGGCATCCTAAATGGTTGGCACTTTGACAAAAACAGTACCTTAATGCTGTTCCACAAATGTCTGCATGGCTGCAAGCAGCTGGTAAGAAATTAAAATGATGTTTTAATCTCAAAATACTGTACTACATCCAATTTAACCACTTTGATAGTAACATTTTGAATCGTGAAAGTCTCCAATTTGATGTTTGATGGCCTGAATCAATTATCTGGAAGGGGTATATAAAACGTCCCTTTGTGTTCACAAGACTTATCCCCAACGCTTGTATGTACTGGGGGAGATGTACAGAATCTTCCCATTGGCACTGGGGTGTCTGTGCTCTATCCCAGCAAGCTCTTTGCACAGTGAGCTAGCTCCCTGTCATTTTCACATGAACATCGCTATACAAATGCAAGGATTATTATTATTATTATCCATCTCAGGTCCATCAAGCTAATTGATGAGAACTGGACTGGCTGAGCTAGTGCTAGATAAATGCTGTGATCTCTTACACTTCAGCTCCTGCTCTGTTCAGGTTACAGTTAGCTCTGACTTGATTTAGTTCTGCTTTTAGTTAGGCAGCCTCATATTCTTTGCGTTTGTACTTCTAGTGTGTGCTTTCAGAGAGCCCATTCTCATTTTATCCTAATTCAAGAGAACTCCAAATTCAGCTTTGGACAAGCTGAATTCTAAGTGCATCTCCCACCTCTACAGTCTTATAAAGATACATTTAGGTACATCCTCTCTCCGATTAAGGCACAGGGTGAATTTTTGATGTGCACCTGAAGCAAGGGTTGGGCACCGTTGGCTCAAGGCCCTCCTCTTCGACCGTTCCTTCAGTCACCATCCTACCCCTCCCCTCCCCGCCATCCACCCCTCCTGATCCCAACCACCGGCTTGGGTACGGTTCCCTGACTTTCCAGTGCCTTGGGACGTCCTCCTGACATGAAAGGCGCTACACAAATGTGATTTGCTGTTGTTGCTGGTGTCGCGACAGATTAACCGCTGACTCAATTAAAAATTGATTAAGTTTACCTGAGCAGACTACATTTCGTACGGAAAATTTGCATTGTACTGGGTCAATTCTCCTCTTAACTCAGTTTAATTCGTAACAAAACGAAAACATCAAAACGGAGAGAACGCACATCAGCATTTTTCCCCTACAGGCACTCTTGTTAGCCAAAAATGTCAATTGAACCCACATAAGAGAAACCTCAAAAAGAAAACAGCAAACAATTCTGCTATTGTGAGGAGGCTTCAAAGTGCTGACTCTCTGAATTTTTTTTTCCAGTTCTGCATCAGAGAACACAATTCCTGGCGGAGTTACAGCAAAGTTCTTGTAAAGCAACAACAAAATTGCATTTGTGTAGCGCCTTTCACGTCGGGAGGACGTCCCAAGGCATAGGAGAGTCAATGTTTCGGGCCCGATCTGGGAGCCGGGATTGGGGAGGATGGAGGGCAGGGGGGAAGGGAGGTGATCGGAAGCATGGTTGAAGAGAGGAGGGTTTTGAGATGGGTCTTGAAGGAGGCAGGGGAGAGGGCGGCGAGGCGGAGGGACTGCAGCCTATGGAGGGAGGAATTGGGGAGCCCGACAAGCAAGGAGTTTGCATGGTCAAGCCTGGATGTTATGAATGCATATATGAGGGTTTCAGCGGCATGCGGTGTGAGACGGTATTGCAGAAGTGGGGGAAGGCAGAGCAGGTCACGGTATGGATGTGGGGTAGAACGGATAGTTGAGGGTCAAACAAGATACCAAGGTTTCGGACTGGCTCAGTGAGGTGGAGTGTGCATCCGTGGATGGCGATACTGTCAGTGCCTGAGTTGTAGAGGCGTTGACGGGAGCCAATCAGGAGGGCCTTGGTCTCCTTGATGTTCAACTGAAGAAAGTCAATGCTGCTATCCTTGTTGGTGGCTTGAGGACCTTGAGGTCCAGATTAGCACAATTTCATAATCTGACCATGACAAAACCTATGACTCCTGGAATATGGACTGCTCTGCGCTTTCTTTCACAGAAAATGCAGAATAGGTAGCAACACAATGCAAATGTAGCTTAATTTTGAGTCTGGCTTCTTACTTTTTATTCTTTTTCTTTGAGAATATGTCCGTCTCTATAAAAGCCCTTCATCACACCCCCCCCCCCACTCCAATGTCTTGCTGCCGAATTTACAGTCGGTTATAAATAAAAGATGCATTGATATCAATTAATAATATTTGCAAATTGCATTGTCTCCTTTGTGCGGGTTGCCATTTTGACATGAGTGATCCACACCTTTTTTATTCCTCTCGTGCTGCAAAGAATTTTGTTGCATCCTGTGACAAGCAGATTTAGGCACTGCAATAGCGATCTGGCAATCTTACGCAGATAACGCTCAGTAAATACAGCTCACCCAAAAAACATTCTTAATTGTAGAATTTTCAGTCCTTGGTTTGTGTCACTTTTTTTGACTCAAAGTTTAATTCTTTATTGTGCAGAATAATTCAAATTTTAAAAGGGAATCCAGGAGTGCGGTTTGGATGGTGTGACATCCCAGTTCTTGTCAAACGCTTCAGGTTCTATTCCTTGCTAACTGTACAGGGCTTTAGAGGTACCTTTCCTCAAAATGCAAAATCACAAGCGCAGCCGTGACATGTTTCTGTTTCCCTGCAGACATCATCTGGTATCACTATTCCAAAGCCACCAAAGCCACCGGACAAGCCTTTGATGCCCTACATGCGTTACAGCAGAAAGGTACACTCTTGGTGGGATTGTGTCTCAGCATATCTTGCAAGACTCATTTGCCCGACTGGTAAAAGCTCAAATGTATAACCAAACCCAAGAAGACTGCTTTGTAATGTGCCACCAACCTTTTAGACTTCCGAGAGGTCATGCAAAAAGCGATCTGAATGACAGCTTGCACTTCGCTCTAAGATGTCCATTATTCTAGAGATGAACCGTGTGAATGGCCCTCTTTGAAATACATTCAGTAATGTGTTGCTGGCTCATTTAAAAGCAGGATTATTCCCATCAGCAGCAGCACTTTTTTAATTAAAAAAAACACATTGTTAAGGAATGTGGTCAACTTTTAAAATCCCCATTTTTCCTGTAAATCAACAAGTGTGTCTTATTAACTAACTGGAACGAGGTGCTGATCCCGGTCAGTGTGATTGCTGAATGAGCAGTCCTGATGCTTGGGCATTAACCTGATTTGACTCAGTAATGATTGATGCAATTCCATTAGGAGTGTCTGTAACTTCAGGTCACTCGCCCTTACTATTAGATACTAACTCCTCCCAGCCTATTTCCACCGATGATATTCCACCTTAGCTGTAGCTTAAGCAAAACAATTCAAAGCACCAAAAATTCACCTCCATTCTTTCTTAACTGTTTGGTTTTTGGAAGAAGCACTAGACGCGAGGCTCCCTCTTTTAATTCACTGACTATAATTCGGTGCATTTGGATGTTGATCATACTGCACCCATATAAGCTGCCTGGTT
This sequence comes from Callorhinchus milii, assembly GCF_018977255.1. Classification (NCBI taxonomy): domain Eukaryota; kingdom Metazoa; phylum Chordata; class Chondrichthyes; order Chimaeriformes; family Callorhinchidae; genus Callorhinchus; species Callorhinchus milii. Next base: position 2,743,536 of record NW_024704764.1, read on the forward strand.
GACGGTGTGGTAACTTTTATTACTGTACCAGCTCTGTAAACCGTCTCCTTATTGTGTTTTAGGTATGGGACCAGGTTAAGGCCTCCAATCCTGATCTGAAGCTGTGGGAAATAGGGAAAATCATCGGTGGAATGTGGCGGGATCTGACTGATGAGGAAAAGCAGGAATATCTGAATGATTATGAAGCAGAGAAGGTAAAACAGTAGGGGTAGAAAACCCGTTCAGTGAACCGTCAGGGACAAGAATACGAGTGTTCAGTTGTTGGTATCAGAAGCCTTGTTTTATGCTTAAGCAGTTTGCTCATTTCAAGCTTTTTTTGGTAGTTGGTCCCTCTCTGTGCTTTGGAGTCTCCAGTTTCAGGTGCTGAGAATTCACAAAAACAAGACTTTTGTTTTCCAGTTCTGGAGTGTGCTTTCTCTCTGTCTAGAAAGACTAGCTCAATAGATTTCACTACTTGCCTGTGGCCAGAGAACACAACTGCAGGTTGTTGTGAATCCTGAACTATGCATTGGGTTACTGCTGGAATTTAACCAGCTATACTGAAGCCTGTCAGTACAGGAGCATTGGGAAACTACACACTCGGCTTGTCAAACTAGAAATACCAAATCGGAGAATCGTGTGCCCCAGTAAATGCCTATCCTCCCAAGTCCTGTTGATGACCCAGGCCGGCAAATTACTCTTTACAATGCTCTGGAGTTCCACAGAGTCACCTGGCTCAAATATCAGATCACACATTCCACCACAGAGGGCAACGTGCGTTCCCGTCTCCCTCACCAGGCCTGCCATCTCAGTTAGCTTGACTCAGGGAAACCTTGCCTATCTTCCTCAAAGAGCTGCAGATTGGTCATCAATCGGAAGGTAGAGTAAGTTGAGGCAGAGAGTAGCTGAGTGGCATTTTTGACCTTGACATTTTGTTGTGTTCTTCAATCCACTTCTTGCAGATTGAGTACAATGAAGCCATGAAAGCATACCACAACTCACCTGCGTATCTCGCCTACATCAACGCAAAGAGCCGGGCGGAGGCGGCTTTGGAGGAAGAGAGTCGACAGCGGCAGTCACGCATGGAGAAAGGCGAGCCGTACATGAGCATCCAGCCAGCTGAGGACCCTGATGGTGAGCATTGACCTGACTGATTTCAAGTCCAGAGGATATTCTACTCCATAATCCGCCCAAGTTTATGACTTCTTTTGCGATGGGTTGGAGGGTGGGGGGATGTGCTTCTGATACTGTTGACACTTTTGTGAATTGGAGTGAAAGTTGATGTGAATTTTTCTGTGAGGTAAACTTGATCTACCCCTTGAAGGATGGGCTTGGTTGCGTTTTGAGTATACCCAGAGTAAATCTTACTCAATCGTTTCAGAGTTCCAACTACCCAGTATTACTTTTTGCTACCTTGGTTGAAGGGCACTATTATATAAATACAAGTTGTATGTTCTAGTCATTGTGTCTACAAATTCAACCTATCCACATTTCAACAAGCATTTCACCAACTCTGCCAGGTTAAGGTTAATATTTGATTATGCTACTGTAGCTCCTCACTCACCATCTATAAAATGTCAAAATAATTTGCCCACAGTAAAAGAAAGCACAGGAAGAGCTAGAACAAGCCCAGGCAAATATCTTTCACTGAATGAGTTGTTGGGATGTGGAATACACTACCAAGTAAGGTGGTAGAGGCAAGAGTCCATTGTGGGTTTCAAGAGGGAAGCAGACCTGTATATAATAATAATCCTTGCATTTGATATAGCACCTTGTCATGTCTTCGAGGAGTCTCAAAGCGATTCACAGTATACACTGCAAAGTGAATTGACTATATTTTGTGGGCGAAACATGGCAGTAAATTGCGCACAGCAGTGTCCCACAAACAGTCGTGGATTGAGTGACCAATTTATATATTTTCTTGAAGGAATTATTACCCCTGGGAAAACAATCCTCCAGTCGACTAACAACCTGGTTCCTACTTACTGCGAGGCAAACGACATGTGGAGTAAGGAAACTTGCCCAATGTTTCGCTCTGATCGGGAATCGAACCCAGATCTTTTGCTTGCGATGCCTCCAACCGCTGAGCTACAGGTTCCACGAAGGTTGATGAAGGTTAAAGGCTTGAAAGCGTATGGTGATAAGGCAGGGCAGTGGGATTGAATGAATACCTTTTTTCTGTGAGATGGCGCAGATTCGATGGGCCGAATAGTGTCCTCTAAATTTCTACTATTTGCCTCAATGAATTTTATGTGTTGCTGATTGAGTTGAGAGAATAATAGCAATCGAAAAGGCAATTACTGGCAGAGAGCAAATCAAGCCATTTAAGGCAATGTCGACCATCGCCTTCTCATCACACCCACATATCCATTGTGTTTCCTTTTAGCGTTTCATATATCATTCCTTGGCGTTTTGCTGCTTGTACTTAGCATGTTGTTGATAGGTCTGTCTCCGAGCGACAGATTTTTACACAGATTAATACCTGAAAATGTCACTTGATCAGAAAACATTTCTTTACACAAATGCTTGTGAGAATGTGGAATGCAGTGCACCCAGAAAAGCCTGATACTAATCCCTCAAGAGAAAAAATAATAATAAAATTGGTCACTTCAATCCACGACTGTTTGTGGGACACTGCTGTACGCACTTGGCTGCTGCGCTTTGCCCACAAATATATACAGTCAATTCACTTTACAGTATATTCTGTGAAGCGATTTGAGATGTCAAGAAGACGTGAAAAGCGCTATATCAAAAATGCAAGGATTATAGATGCCTAAAGGGAGACTGATAGACGTCAGATATAAGGTTTGGAGAAAAAGTGGGGAAATTATATTTAAAGATTAGCCATGATCTAATAATATTGTGGAACCAGCTCAACAGGCTATATAACCTCCTGCTATTCTTGCTTTTAACCTTCCAAGAGGAAAGTGCCATCTAAAGACGGACAAGAAGGGGGCAAGGTGGAGTGATGGAGGCAGAGAGTTCCAGAGTCTCAGGTGTAATGGCTGAAAGCATGGTCGCAGATAGTGGAGCAAAGCGGACGAAGAACGTGCAGGAGACCGGAGACAGCTGAGAGAAGGAAACTGGGGTAGTGGAGTAGGGAGTAAGCAGGTCGGAGAGATAGGGAGGTGCCAGGGTGTGAAGCGATTTATCAGTGAATATGCAGCAATCCGTAATTACCAACCAGGAATCAACATACATCATACATTTTTCAGTAATTGGTTGTTCCACCCTTCATTTCTGTGGTTAACCAAAGGCCATAAAGTTTATAGAGCAAAGGCCAAAACCCTCATACATGCTTTTGTTACATCGAGGCTCGACTATGCAAACTCATTGCTTGTCGGCCTCCCCAACTCCTCCCTCCGCAGACTGCAGATCATCCAGAAATCTGCAGCCCGTGTCCTCACCCCCACCAGGCTCCGTTACCCTATCAACCCCATCCTCGCCCGACTCCACTGGCTTCCCATCACACAGAGGATACAGTTCAAGATCGTGGTCCTCACCTTCAAAGTCCTCCATCGCCTCGCTCACACCTACCTCCGCAACCTCTTAACCCTCTACCGTCCCGCTCGCTCCCTCCGCTCAGCGGGCTCCAGGCTGCTTCACATTCCCCGCCTTGTCCCACTATTGGCGGGCGAACCTTATGCCACTCTGCCCCCACCCTCTGGAACTCCACCCCACAGTCCCTCTGCCTCGCCCCCTCCCATGCCACCTTCAAGACCCATCTCAAGACCCTCCTCTTCGACCGTGCTTTTGATCTCCCTGCTTCCCCCTGTCCTGCCCTCCCTGAATACTCGTGAGATTGTGGGTTTTCGGGGGGTGGGTGAGGGGCAGTTGGTACCTTTTATATTCAATTTCTTCTGTTCTAAAAATGCGGGTTACCGGTAATATTGCATTTGAGATGCTTAACTCAGTTGTAATTACATTTGATTCAGCTTTATAGGAATCTTGGACTGAATGGTGTTTCCTTGTGATGGTTTTGTGATGGAGAAATGTTAACCGCAGTATTTGCTTAACATTCAGTTGTTTGTGAAAAATGTTATATAACATATATAACTACTTTTAAAAACGCGGTAAACGGGTATTTGAGGAGGACGGGTTTGCAGGGTTATGGGGAAAGGGCTGAGGAGTGGGTTTGACATTATTTGCTCTATTCAAAGACCCGGCACAAACTCGATGGGCCGAATGGCCTCTTTTTGTGCTGTACGATTCTATGATTCTATGAACATGCGCCCATTCCATGGGCCATTCCCTAATCCAGGACTGCAGCCTGGCCCCTGATCTCATCTGTCAGGCAGCACTGGTTCTCAATGTTAACTTGAGAATTGCTAACAAACCCCTCCTCCAAAGTGAGGGAACAGAAGTATGCATTTGCTTTGTCACATTTGTAATTCCCTTCCATGACATAGGGAACATAGGAACAGGAGTAGGCCATTCAGTCCCTCGAATCTGTTCCGCCTCTTCTATTAGATTATGGCTGATCTGTACCTCAACTCCCAATTATTTTAAAAATATGAAATATTGCTGACGTTGGGCAGTAGAGGGTCTGGTGAGCAAAATAGTTCCTGATCATAATAAAGTCCTTGCATTTTGACATAGCGGCTTATAATAATAATACTTGCATTTGATATAGCGCTTTTCATGTCTTTGAGACATCTCAAAGTACTTCACAGAATATACTGTAAGTGAATTGACTGTATATTTTGTGGGCGAAAAGCGGCTGCCAATTGCGCACAGCAGTGTCCCACAAACAGTCGTGGATTGAGTGACCTATTTTATTGTTGTTTTTGTTTTCTTGAGGGATTATTATCAGGCGTGTGGAGTAAGGAAACTTTCCCAAGGTTTCTCCCTGACAGGAATCGAACCCAGGTCTCTCGCTTGTGAGGCGAGTGCTCTAACCACTGAGCCATCGTGAATTTGAGACATCTCAAAGGGAGATGTTTTCAGGAGTTCTCTGGTAGCACTCACTTCAGGTTCCGAGTGATGCCTCTAAACCCTCTGTGTGTCTGATCCCTCTCTTTCTCCCCCCCCCCCCAAAGTTGGATCTTTGATCTTGGGAGTCAAGGCTGACACCTCAGTGCAGGGCTGGGGTGTGCTATACTGTTGGAGGTGCCATCCTTCAGATGAGATGTTAAATCAAGATTATTCAAGTGAACATTAAAATTCCCATGGCACTGGGAGAACAGAGTTGTTGTTCTGGTCAACAGTCCCCCAAATAAAATTAGTTCCTCATATCCTGACTCTTTGGGGGGCACTGTGCTAAAAATAAATTGGCTACTGCTTTTGCCTACAAATGTAGACCTTACACATGACAGAAACCCAGCGATAAACCCGTGAAAGGCTTTTAAGATGTTTCAGCATTATAGTTCGCTGTCTGAAATGCTAGGATTATTATTTGTTTTCCAACAAAACGCAGTCATTCCTCTTTATAGTATATAAACTCTTTGGGTCATCCTGACATGAAAGGAACTATGTCAAATGCAAGGATTATTATTAATATTAATGGAGTTATATTAGTCTACAAATGGTTTTGGGAGGAAATTTGACCTCAGAGAGACATTGGAAAGGGTGCTGCCCCCCCGCCACCCCCCCAACCCCTCATGTCCACCCCACTCATCCTCACAAAATCCTGTGCAGCGCTTTGAGACATCTCTATCAAATGCAAGGATTTTTATTACTGTTGGTTTGCCTTTGTATTTCTGATTGGTTGACTGCAGTAGTTTCAGCGCAGATACTAATTACAATATTGTTGACAAGAGAGTGTTTTATGCTACTGGGCCCACCCTATCTTTGGGCGAAATCCTTTTTATATTGATTACTGAACAAGCATTTTAATTACAGTAGACAAGCTTGCTGACATTTACGAGCTATTTGATGCAATCCATTTCAAGGTGTGGCTTGTGGATGAATTGAGGCAAACGGGTGATACATTTATCTGCAATGAACTGTATGTTGTTTTTGGATCCCATATTGAATGATGTTGTCTTTGAGTTACATATTAAAAGTGTGTTAACAGCATTTTATATTTTGTACAGTTATGAGGGACCCATAGGTGATGTGATGTATCTAAACGCTACAAGATTGTGATGCAAATTTTGATAAAGGAACCTCAATGATTCCATTGAAGAATGACATGAGTATCACACTGGAATGTAATGAATGAATGTGCGAGCATTAATACATGGCTCATGATGTGTGATGTTGTTGATTTTACAATCTGAGATTGTAACCTCTCTTTTTGAAGGATGAAGTCTCTTGAATACTTATGCTCTGGAATGCAAGTTGTTGTTGTTAATAGGAATATTTGCACTGCGCTTACTGGAAGTTTCATAGAAATTTACAGTACAGGAGGCCATTCGGACCATCGAGTTTGTACCAGCACTCAGAACAAGATGGCCATTCAATTCCACTGTCCTGCCATATCCCCATAACTGTTCTCGCCTTTATCTTTCATGAAATAATCAATTGGTATTGCAATGTTCCTCATGTGTAGTGCTTTTTAGTGTCCATTCTGTAAATGTGTACGATTAATTCTTAACTAGTTGCATCTTTTGAGAGGGAAAAGAAAGGTTCACGTGTTCAGATTTATTCTTACAAACTTGATGCAACCTCTTATTTTATTGACTATGGTCTATTGCTCGCACCCCACTTCTAGAGCTCTCTTCCCACACCATTTTGCTCTGATACTCAATCCATATGTTCAAGAACGTATCGCTTTGAACGGGACGCCTGTTTGAATCTCTTTTTGCTTGACGTTTGTAGGCATTATATATCTACTTGTAGACGCTTTTTTACACGTGAGATTCCATATAAATGCAAGTTATTGTACATTTTATCCCAGTAGGTTAATGCAGTGTTCCAGAGTGCCACACACCTGATAACAAGATAGAATTCAAACTTCAGTCTCACCTGCAAAGTTCTCCACAGTCTCACCTCATCTCACCGCTGCAAGCATCTTCAATCCTATTGATCCAGCAGCTCCCTTTGCTCAGTGAACCGACCTGCTTCTTGTCCCCTGCCCTCTATCCGCCCCATCATTGGCGGACAGGCTTTCAATCATTCTGCCCTTGCTCTCTGGAACTCCATCCGAGAGTCTCTCCGGCTCACTCCCTCCCTCCCCTCATTCAAGACCCATCTCGCCAACCTCTTTGTCACTCACCCCCAGTTTGGGTGCCAAGCCGGCACCAATTAATGCTGTGTTTTCTATGTTCCTCAGTTATCTTTTTTTTCCCCATTGCCCCCCCACAGATTATGACGATGGCTTTTCAATGAAGCATATCTCTGCAGCTCGCTTCCAGCGAAACCACCGCTTGATTAGTGAGATCCTGAGCGAGAGTGTGGTGCCAGATGTCCGCTCTGTGGTCACGACAGCCAGAATGCAGGTGCTGAAACGCCAGGTGCAATCACTGATGGTCCACCAGGTGAGTGTGGTCACTAACATGGGCTCTGTGAGAATTGTTCCGTCAATTTGTTTGTATTGTTGAAAATGGTTATTATACACTAATCAGGAATTGGTATCGCACAATCTGAGCGGAGAGTATCAAAACACCAACCGGATGGGGCGAGACCTTATGCAAGTTTCCGTACTCCACATGCCTCTGTTTTCCGAGCATCGTTACTCGATTGGCGGATTACTTTCCGTGGGTAATGTACCCACAAAATCCACGGGATACTGCTGTGCGCAATTGGCTACCGTGTTTTGCTCACAGTGTACACAGTCAGTCCAGTTTCAGTATATTCAGTGCTTTGAGGAGTCTTAACGACTTAAAAATGTGCTGTATCAAACGTAAGCATTATTATTTAACGTCCACTTGAATAGGCAGGCAGGACCTCAGTTTAATGTTTCTTCTGAAGGATGGCACTTCTGACCGTGATATGTGAAGGGTGCTGCAAAAATACAGGTTGCTGTTGAAGCTGTTTGGGGTTGAGTCTTAATCGGTTGATCGCATGGTTCAAAACCAACATAATTATAACCATTAAACTGAAGTGCAGGATCTTCAATGAATTTCTTTCCTGTTTTTGAAGCGCAAATTGGAAGCTGAGCTCCTACAGATTGAGGACCGTCACCAAGAGAAGAAAAGGAAGTTTCTGGAAACAACAGATGTATTTAATAACGAGCTGAAACGGGTAGGAAGGCAATTTTTTTGATGGGGGTAATATTGTAACGACCAGATTGCTGAAACGTAAATTGTTCCGTTTGGTAAAGCACTCACTTAAGGAGTTAATGTCCCACCAACAGCCATGTGGTGAAGTACCAATTTTATTGCGGGATTGATGGCCGGGATACTGGGGGAAATGTCCCATTACAAATAATGCCGATGGATCTTTAATGTCCTCCTGATCCAAAAGACAAATGCCTCCAATGATGCCACACATCACCAACAATATCAGCTTGACTACGCCAGTTCAAACTCCCAAAAGGGGACTTGAACCCACAACTTTCTTGCTGGAGAGAGAGTCAACACGGCTACTGACTGAGACATTTTTTGACCAGATTGTTTGTCGTTCTCTTTTTGATCTTCTTTTCCTCCTTTAGTTGTGCAACCTGAAGGTGGAGGTGGACATGGAGAAGATTGCAGCTGAAATCGCCCAGGCCGAAGAGCAGGCCCGAAAGCGCCAGGAAGAGAGAGAGAAAGAGGCCGAACAAGCAGAACAACAAGCCCAGAGTAACACGCCCGAGGAACCTCCCAGCGGCAGCGAGGCTGACGAGTCCAAAGCAGAGGAAACTCCAATGGAGACAGGTAAAGGTCTGAGGCTTTTGCCCACAAAATATACAGTCAGTTCACTTGACAGAGTATCCTATGAAGCATTTTGAGACGTCTCGAAGATGTGATAAGGCGCTATTTCAAAAGCAAGGATTATTATTATTATTTACTCTGCGTAATATTTCAGAGCGTCATTAAACAAATCAGGGGAATCCTTGCCTAGGACTCCGAGAGAAACTCCCTTTTCTCCCCCCAAATATATTAATAATAATAATTTGGTCACTCAATCCACGATTGCTTGTGGGCCACTCCTGTGTGCAGTTGGCTGCCACATTTCGCCACCCAAAAAATACAGTCAATTCACTTTACAGTATATTCTGTGAAGCGCTTTGAGACGTCTCGAAGACGTGAATAGGCGCTACATTAAATGCCAAGGATTATTGTACGTGGTTATTGCTTGAGACTGGACGAGCTGGCGAGTTACTGCGACAGCAATGTGGTCAACATTGTGTATTGAAATTGGCTTGTTAGAGTAAATAAGAACAGGGTGACCTTTGCTAGTGAGTGTAGGGTGGCACGCCAACACAAAAAATGGCTCCCACCACTGCGTTCTATAGAATAATAATGATCTTTGCACTGGATCGCTGGACGATGCTATAAGTTCAAGTACTGGTGTGGGACGCAGATTGCAACAGTCTGACCCGGTGGTGTGATCTCAAACAGCTAATCCAAACACAAGCCAAGTACCAATTTGAGAGACTCGTGGTGAGTCTTTTAACTCCTGTTTGCTTGTTTCAAAGCCACATCCCAGGAGCAGGAGGTTCCCCTGGGAGCAAGTGAGCCATAGGCCACCTCACCTGGAGCCACTGAACACCACAGGAAGTGCACAACAAGAGAGGATGAATATTCCTTGCATTTGATACAGCGCCTTATCCTGTCGTTCAGACGTCTCTAAGCGCTTTACAGGATATACTGTAAAGTGGTTTGACTGTTATTTTGTGTGTGTGTGTATATGTGGGCGAAATATGGCAGCCAGTTGCACACAGCAATGTCCCATGGTTCTTAACTGACTGATCGAAGTAAACCGAGGCCTTAAAATGGTGATGATAATAATCTGTGCATTTGATACAGCGCCTTATCATGTGTTCCAGACGTCTCAAAGTGCTTCACAGAACATACTGTAAAGTGAATTGACTGTATTTTGTGGGCGAAAGCAGTTGAAATGGTGGGTTATTGAAAGGCCTCTCTGAGCCTCAAGTCTGCTGGTTCATTGCAGGACACCTGACGACAAGTGTGTTTGGTAGGGTGACGCCTGTACACTTAATGTGTCTACAACTTTATCGTTCATCTCTAATTCCTCCTCCTCCCCAAGGTGTAGCTGTGTTTTGTTCTCCGCATTGTTGATGCCATCTTTGGTCACTGAGAAAAGCAAGATTTTCTTGATAGACTGTCTTTGTCAAATGTCTACGTTCCGCTTAGATTTCAGTTCTAAGAAGAAAGGTAATCTTAATCTTGATCCAGTTCTGTGGTTTCATGGTTTATTTTTGAAGTGAGGTGTGAGCTGTTGATGTTCTTCGAAGTGAGGCTAAAATTGTTTGAGCAGCAATATACTGAGTATACTGAACCGAGAGCTCTGTGAAAACAACTGCACACTAGTTTTTTTTACAGCCTATATTCAGCGTTAGAAGAGAGTTTAAAAATAGTTTGCTTTTGAAGTGGATCGTAAGAGTAGAAAAAGATCAGATTCGATGGAAAATAATTTTAACAAATTACAAAAGGCTGAGCCGGAAAAGCAAGTGTCAATAGTGTTTGTAATTTTTGTGTTTATTTCAGCAAGTTATCTTGACAAAGGTTTGTTCATCAGCTTTTCTTCTTCCTTCCTGATGTTCGCTTCCTGGCCAAGTGTGCTTTTCTTCACCTCTGTCACATTGCCTGCCTATCTCAGGCCAAATGTCACCTGTTGTTACCTCCTGTGTACACTTCTCTGATGCACTCCTCACTGTTCCTTTCAGTTCCACCATCCACAAGGATCCAGATAATCCCAAAACTCCGCTGCCCTTGTGTCCTCACCTGCATCAAATTCCATACACTTATCACCCCAGTCCTCCACTGGCTGTCTCAGTACCTGAAGGCTGATGGTGGTGTGGAGAGGGCAGGGTATATGCACTATCCCCGAGTTGGTTGAGTGGAACGGGCGACCAGAGGAGTCAGGTCGGAGAAAATCCCAAAATGGGAGATAGTTAATCAGTCCCTTAAGAGATTGAATAATGGATTTCCACTTAATGGATGTTCCAATGATATAATAGGAACATAGGAATTAGGAGCAGAAGTAGGCCATTTGGGCCCTCGAGCTTGCCCCGCCATTCACTAAGATCATGGCTGATCTTCTAACCTAACTCCATCTGCCTGCCCTATCCCCATCTCCCTTAAACCCTCTATCCTTTAGAAATCTATCAACCTCAGTCTTGAAGATGTTCGAGGACTGAACATCCACAGCCTTCTGGGGTAGAGAATTCCACAAATTCACTATCCTCTGAGTTAAGAAGTGTTTCCTCAACTCTGTTCGAAAAGCCTGACCCTTAATCTTAAGACTGTGACCCCTAGTTTTAGATTCTTCAACCAGGGGAAACAGTCTCACACTGTCTACTCCGTCAAGCCTGATAAGAATCTTATATGTACATATAAATCTTATATATAATAAATCTTACATATAATAATAATAATACTTGCATTCGATGCAGCTCCTTATCACTTCATTGAGATGTCTCAAAACGTTTCACAGAATATATGGTAAATTGGATTGTGTAAGGCTGAGCCTGTTAACTTGAGGGACAGGCTAGGCTGCATGTGGAGGCGTTGTTTGGTATTTTGTTTGTAGACAAGTTGAGATCAGATTTCTGACTCTTCATTCCCACATCCATTTGAGCATAGTTCTCCATAGCCACAAGCTGATTTTAGGCTTACTGCCTCCCAATTAATAAGGATAATTGGCTCTATTTTCTACCAACCTTCTTTCTCTTTTCCCCACATGATCCACTAGATGGGAATGGAAATATGGAAATTCTTGGTTTGATAACTAAAGATTGTCCTATATGCTAAACATCACTGTTGTAATAATAATCCCTTCGAAAAAAATAATAATAATAGATTGGTCACTTCAATCCACGACTGCCTGTGGGACGCTGCTGTGCTCAATTGGCTGCCGCATTTCGCCCACAAATATACAGTCAATTCACTTCACGGTATATCCTGTGAAGCGCTTTGAGATGTCTAGAAGACGTGATGAGGCACTATCAAATGCAAGGATTATTATTGCGAACTGTAGGACCCCCACAGAGATGATTTTGATGCCTCGACTGTACAGCATTTCTGCATGGGTAGGGCCTTGGGGTCTTTTTTATGCTGACGTGGCAGGACACTGATGTGTGTGCGTGTGTGTGTGTGTACTTGTTTGCAGATGAACCGCGCAACGATGAAACGCCAGAACCCCAACAGAGCAGCGAAGAGAGTACAGCCACTCCAGAGGATAAGGAGGGCTGTCCGGATACAACAGACAGCAGCGTGGAGCAGGGAGCGAGTGAGAGCACCTCGGGGACCGAGAGCAACAGCGCTGTGGCAGAAGAATGCTTACCAGAACCCACACCAGAGAGCGAAGAGAAGAAAGAATGATTTCAACAAAAAGAAACTTTTCATTCCAATTAGTCGTATCACTTGATTAGTACTAGCTTTTAATTCTACATGTTCTGTTAGGAGAATTTTTTTTAAAAAACATTTTATAGGGATGTCAGCAGTATAGGTCCCCGAGCTCAAACTGCAGCTGAATCCATTTTGAAATGGATGTCACTATATTGGAGGGAGGGGGAGAGATGCAGTGGCAATAAAGGCCTGTAATGGTTATTAACGCCCTCTCATTTTGGTCCCAACGAAGAGGTTTTTGTCCCCAACTTAATGACCGTCTAATTACGCAGCAGTGATTCCCCTCATGGCATCTATCCGCTCTGTTTGTTTCTGATGTACTTCCAACCGGCTGCACAATGCCTTTTGTTGAACGGTTGGTAACTGTGAAGCCTGTATTCCCAGTGCTGCCCGGTGTCGAGTTTCTAATGACCAGCGTTCTGTTATCAGGACTGCACAAGTCTCGATCCCAGTGCTTCGTGGCATCAGCGTACAAGCTGTGTGTGGCCGGTAAGGGTTATCTTTGCGCGACTAAAACAAAGGGATGGTCACCCGATCTGCGACACCGATGAATAAAATGTGGACAGCTTCAGTACGGAATTTATTTCACTGTAACTCAGGTGGTTATGGTCCGAGAGCTCTTTGTGTAATAAACTTAGTCCCAACCACCCAATGGGCCCAAAGAGTAGAGTTTATTCTCTTCACTTTCACACCAATTCAAGTTGAAATTCCAAAGTGACCCACACTTGACCGTTGTCACAAAATTTATGATTGTTTAAAAGTTTGGAAAAGCTTTTTTTTAAAAAAACCAAGTGTGACGGAGCAGTTTCTTAAATTACGACTGAATTGGAAGACTTCCAGCGTTTGGTCAATCTTACACGGTCTACGTTTGGGTCTTTATGAAGAGGTTTTTTAGTCCCCAACTTAATGACTCGACTGTTACAAAGTGTGTAGCAGTTCGATGCAGCTAAGGTGTTTCAGGGACAAAGTGTGGAAGTGCCAGTTCCTCTGTGAAGGCACCTACCGAGTAACTCTCTTGACCTGGAGCTAACTAACCTGTTGACTAGCGGCATTGTGTGCTCGTGAAAGTGACGTATCTCTATCCTTTCCCGTTTTGCTGACAAGCAAAGCAATTTTGCACCCTCAAAGGGCACATTCAAATAATTTTAGCTACAGAACAGCTAAGCGTTTGTGAGTTCCCAGCCCAGGGACGTTGTTTGAGGATTCAATTTTTATTATGTTATGTTCTGAGCCAACTGCGTATCAGTCAGTCGTGCGGTGTTAGCCAGGTTAGAATGGCGGATGCTGAAGGACTTCTCTGTGGCATTGCTGTGTTTGTCTCGTGCGCTGCATTACTCTTTTTTTTAAATGTTCCTGCCACATTAAAGAGAAACCCCCATCCTACTTTTTGTTATTATTATTATTATTATTATTGTTGTAGGTTCTCGTCTTATGTAATTCCCGGAAATACAACGACAACAACTTGCATTTATACAGAGCCCTCCGTGTAGAGCAGCGACTCAGAGCGCTTAACAGTGGTGGAGTCTGACTCCCAAGCCGGGTGGGGTGGGAAGAGGGAGGGGGGGGGGGGGGAGGGCAGAGGTGGCCGTAAGCACGGTCGAAGAGGAAGGTTTTCAGGTGGGACTTGAAAAAGGAGAGAGGGGGCAAGGCAGAGGGATCGAGGGAGAGTGTTCCAGAGTTTTGGGGGGAAGTGGCTGAAACCGCGATCTCCGATGGTGGGGTGCGAGGGACGAGCAGGAGGCCGGTGGTGGATTGGGAGGTGAGGAGGTCGGAGAGATAGGGAGAGTGTCAGAGGTTCAAGGGATTTACTTAGCGACTGTCCTGAAGGTATAAAGACCAGGAATTAAAGGTGGCATTCTTGAGATGGGACGTTAAACCGACATCCAGTCTACCTGTGCCAACAATCTGCCATATAAACTTGGCCGTTCACTTATTCTGGGTTATTGTTGTAGGCAAATTGGCTGCTGATTTGACTTAACAAATACACAGTCACTACTTTATACAGTATATCCTGTGGAGTACTTTGAAATGTCCTGGGAAAGTTATAAAGATTCTTCTCAGCAAAAACATTGAGAAGATAAGAGACACTTGGCTGGTATCAATCAGTTGGGTAGATTGAATTATCTCGGAGGTATGAAATGGAGATCTTTTTCCGCAGTGACATGATTACCGAGAACTATACCAGTGTTATTCTGCGTACATCGCTGTTTCGGGAAAGATTGCCAGGTTGAGATGAGTTACGTCAAGGTTTGGCTGTCATTCACCGATTGCTCAAGGGAAGAGGCAACACCCAACCAAGAATGAAGAACCGCTCGTCACCCATCCACCCACTCAAACCAACCAACAACAACAACAAATTATATTTGTAAAGCGCCTTTCACGTCGGGAGGACATCCCAAGGCACTGAACAATCATCAGTGCGTGAAATCAACTTCCGCCCCCCCCCCCCCCCCACCATATTCCCCACCCTAGAATTCCTCACCTAAACCTTCAGATCCTGCACTCCTCGGACCCTTTCCCTCTAATCTTTCATCGTATTCCTATCTTCCTGTCTTTACATCCTACATCGAAACTTACCTCTTCAGCTGTGCTTACGGTCACCACTTGCTCTCCCCGCACCCACTCCTCAGTTGCTCAGCATCCAACCTCCTATCTTTGTAAACCGCTGTGAGACATCTACCCCACATGAAGGGCTTTGTCTTCAAACTTGTGGCTGGTTTTTCCCACCAAGTCCCTGAGCACGAGGAACGAGTCCAGTTTGGATCAATACGAATAATCCTTGCATTTGATAATTTCTTCTGGACGTCTTCAAAGCGCTTCACAGAATATATTGTAAAGTGAATGGACGGCCAATTGCGCGAGGCCACTGATGCTGTTTTACCATTTAGTTTGAATGAAGTGGCTCGGATTTTGCGCTCTTGAGGTTTATATTCGGGCTGGAAGAGGGTTAAAAGAGAGTCCCCAGTTGGTTTAGTCATGAGCTACGGGAGCTGTTAACATTTACTTTCTCCGAAGAACAATGAACTAACACTTTTATCATCTCGTCAAACTGAAACGTTTGTGTAATCATTTTACTGTCAAGTGTGACTCATGTAGTAGGGATTATAAGTTTCAAATGCTCCGAGTAATGTCCCATCAGGTACACACGTTGGGCAAGTTTCCTTACTCCACACACCACAGCTTACCATGCAATACGTAGGAACCCGGTTGTCAATCGATTGGCGGATCGCTTTTCCAGGGGTAATGATTCCTTCGAAATAAATGTTAAAAAAAATAATTTGGTCACTTCAATCCACGACTGTCTGTGGGGACGCTGCTGTGCGCAATTGGCTTCCGTGTTTCGCCCACAAAATATACAGTCAATTCGCTTTACAGTCTATTCTGTGAAGCGCTTTGAGACGTCTCGAAGACGTGATAAGGAGCTCTATCAAATGCAAGGATTATTATTATTATTATTGAATCCAGGACTCTAGCCAAACTCTGGGTGTATAGAAACTATAACCAGGGGTCACAGTCTTAAAATTAGGAGTAAGCCCTTTCACACTGAGTTGAGGAAAAACTTCTTCACTCAGAGGGCAGTGAATTCATGGAATTCTCTACCCCAAAGGGCTGTTGACGCTCAGTCCTTGAACATATTCAAGACTGAGATTGATAGATTTCTTGTGGATTAAGGGATATGGGGATAAGGCGGGCGGGTGGAGTTAGAATAGATCAGCCATGATCTTATTGAAGGGCGGGGCAGGCTCGAGGGGCCGAATGGCCTACTCCTGCTCCTAATACGTATGTTCTTATAGTTCTATCAACAGGATTTGCATGTATAACATTTCTTGTCAGCGCAGAGGAATTTCACATGAGATTTTATCAGTTGAGCGTCTGGGGACTTGGCAACAGGTACTTTTCATTACCATTGAGTCTGGGGGAGCTGCGCCCGAGTTGTGTTGACTGCGTTGCAATGGAGCAAAACAGAATCACAAGATCTTACTTGCAATTTTTGGGACATTGATCTCGTTTCAA
The DNA here is from genome assembly GCF_018977255.1 of Callorhinchus milii. Lineage (NCBI taxonomy): Eukaryota > Metazoa > Chordata > Chondrichthyes > Chimaeriformes > Callorhinchidae > Callorhinchus > Callorhinchus milii. The sequence goes on from NW_024704764.1 coordinate 2,759,930, forward strand.
AAGCAGCTCGATGCTTTGATGGGAGAACACCTGTGAGTGTACTGGAAGAATGTAATCGGATATAATAATAATCCTTGCATTTGATATAGCGCTTTTCACGTCAGGAGGACGTCCCAAAGCGATTCACAGAACACACTGTAAAGTGAATTGACTGTATATTTGTGGGCGAACGCGGCAGCCAATTGCGCACAGCAATGTCCCACAAACAGTCGTAGATTGAAAATGACCAATTTATTATTGTTGTTGGTTTTGGAGGGATTATTATTAGGCTCTGTGTGGAGTAAGGAAACTTGCCCAAGGTTTCGCCCTCTGCCTGGAATTGAACTCAGGTTTCTCACTTGCAAAGCGAGTGCTCTAACCACTGAGCTACAGGACTCCACGGATGGGCCGAAGGGCCTTCTGTGTGTAAATTTCTACGGTTCTGTTTTAAGATGTCATGGCTTTGGAGACTTTAAGACTATAATAATCCTTGCCTTTGCACTTATAACATTGAATTTTCCCTAAAGTGTAGTGACTGTGTATTTGTAGTGAAACGCAGCAGTCAATTTGTGCACAGCAGCGTCCCACAAACAGCCATCAAGTGAACGACTGCCTTGAGGGATTGTTGACCCCCGGAGAAGTGACCCACCAATCGACTAACAACTGGGTTCCTACTTACTGTTAGGTAAACAGAAGCGCGTGCGTGGAGTAAGGAAACTTGCCCAACGTTTCACACTGCCCCGGGAATCGAACCCGGGTCCTCTCGCTTGCGAGGCGAGAGCTCTAACCAATGCGTTATGGGACTCCACCTTTTGACTCTGAGGCGAGAGGGATACTAACCGAGCCAGGCCGATCCTCGATGGAAACCCAAGGCCTTTGGCGCACAAAAGTTGGCAGACGTTCTCCTTTCTGACACGAGGCCAATTTTAGATACCATCCAGTGCCTCCGCCTGAGGTACTCGATGGTATCAGGTGTTCCCACAAAAATCCTGCAAATCACCGCTTCAGAGAATGAGCAAGAATGGACAGTGACAGAGGAATGCTCTGTGCAAAGCATTTTAAAGCCTTTGAAATGTTTGACTGTTGTCGGGATTACTATCCAGGTGTAAGTATCGGATTCTGTACCGTTGGGAGCCGCGGGAGCTTTGCCCCCAGCGATTACTACCCGCAGGAATTCTGCTCCAAAAGCAATCGACGCAAGCAGAACAAGGTGACGGCTCGCGACACCAGGCAGACGATGCGTTCTCCGTCTCGCGGTGACGATTTGACCTCGTGCAGCTACGCGCAGCTCGCTTGTGTCCCTCTCTCCAACCTGCTGACTCCCCACTCCGCCACCCGGCACCTTCGTCCCCGCTGACTCTGGCCTCCTGCAGGTCCCTCGTCCTCTCGACTCCACCAGCAGCGGCCGTGCTTTCAGCCACCTCGCTCCTAAACGATGGCACTCGCTCCACCTCCCACCCCCCCCCCCCACCCACCCACCCCTCCATCCCCGCTTCCTCTTCCACCGTGGTGCCTACTGTCACCTCGTCTTGGCTCGACATCAGGCTCTGCCGTTGTAAAGCGCTGTGAGGCGCTATCCTGCACGAAGAGTACTGTACAAATACATTGTTGTTGACTGCTGGGAGTAGGTAGCAGAGGCACCTGGACATTGGGTCAGTGGTTAGAGCAACTTGGCTCGCAAGCGAGAGGAACTGGGTTCAATTCCCGTCAGGGGCGAAATGCCGGACAACTTTCCTTACTCCACGCGCCTCTGTTTAATCAGCCAAAGCTGCACAGCTCACCATCAAAAGCACTCTCCAGCAATCTGTGCCCGTCCGGGCAATAGCTACCGCTACCAATAATCCTTGCGTTTGATACAGCGCCTTATCACATCTTCGAGACGTCTGAATTCGCAGAATATACTGCAATGTGAATCGACTGTATCTTTTGTGGCCGAAACATGGCAGCCAATTGCGCACAGGGATGTCCCACAAACCGTCGCGGATTGAGTATTATTCATTAATATTGTTTGTTAATATTAAATTAGTATTATTTATTTATACTTTGATTATTAACCCAGGATCAACGTTCCGCCAGTCGACAAACAACCGGGTTCCTGTTTACCCCAACGTTTTGCCGGGAATCAAACCCAGGTCCTCTCGCTTGAGTGACGAGTGCTCTAACCACTAACCTACAGGACTCCACTCCCTGGGACAAGCAGCAGCAAACCTGACAGAGAGTTTCCTCACTCCGCACCCCTCTGTTTACCGGCAGTGAGTAGGAACCCGGTTGTTGGTCGATTGGAGGATCGCTTTTTCGGGGGTAATAACACCTTCAAAAAAAATTGGTCGCTCTGTCCACGACTGTTTGTGGGGACGCCGCTGTGTGCAATCGGCTGCCGCATTTCGCCCACAGAATATACAGTCACTCCACTTTACAGTGTATTCTGTGAAGCGCTTTGAGTCGTCTCGACGATGCGATAAGGCGCTATATCAAATGCAAGGATTATTATTATTATTATTCTTCAACGTCTACCTACTCCCACTTGGTGACATCATCCGCAGACATGGGAAGACATGTATACACATGACATGTAATCGATGAATACAGATGACACCCGACTCTATCTCTCTGCTTCTCCCTCTGTCCCTCTGTATTATATGTGTGTTTTAGGAAAATTAGATGAATTGATTTGATGTATAAAATCCATGTTATACGCTACGTTTAAAACGTGCCAACAGCAAGGATTGAAACGCTAGACTTTTTTTCGTAAAATAAATATGTCAGGGGCAACGTAAAGACGAGTAACTGCAAGTGTATCAGCAGAAAAGTAAGAATATATGTTTGCAAGGCACAGAGCTCGAGATAAAAAGGGAATAGGTGCAGATGGTCGGACCTAGTACAGAAAGCCTCCTTGAAGGGAGTAGACAGTGCTGAGAGATTAGGAGATTATTACAACAATAATAATCCTTGCATCTGATATAGCGCTTTTCCCGTCTTCGAGACGTCTCAAAGCGCTTCACAGAATGCACTGTAAAGTGAATTGACTGTGTATTTGTGGGCGAAACGCGGCAGCCATTGGCGCACAGCAGCGTCCCCGCAAACAGTCGTGGATTGAAGTGACCGACTTTTTATTATTTTTTATGTTTTTTTGTCTCGAGGGATTATTATCAGGCGTGTGGTGGAGCAAGGAAACTTGCCCAAGGTTTCGCCCAGCCCGGGAATCGAACCCAGGTCTCTCGCTTGCGAGTCCTCTTGACCCTCGACTGTCCTTTTCTCTCCCACATCCGTGCCACGACCCGCTCTGCCTTCCCCCCCCCCCCCACCTCCGCAACATCGCCCGACACCTGCCGCTCAAAATCCCTCGAGTGATCTCGTTGGAAATTCCTCAAAGTGTCGTATCAGAGTCATGGTTTTCCGCCGCCGTCTGGGGTTGATGTGGACAGATCGTAAGTCCGTTAAAGTTTGCGGATCATTTGTCGGTCGTGAGGATCGAGTGCCCGCGCAGGTGGCAAGGCCACACCCTCGCTGTCTGTCGTGTGCTTCAGCGGAATCCGCAGACAGCTGTGCTAAGAAAACAACCGATCGCTTGTTATGTTAAAACGTCTATCAGGCGCGTGGAGCAAGGAACCTTGTTTTCACAAGAACTTTTATTTCGAATTATGATGATAATAACGCGCTACGATCGACGATAGTGCCTTTCACGTCAGGATACTCGTCCCACAGAGTGCTGCAGAAAGTGCTGCCCCGTTAAGCGTACGGACTGTGTATTCTGTGGCCGAGTCGCCTGCAGCGATGTCCTTCTCGAAGCGGACGTGAAGCGAGTGGCCGATTCTGTCCGGGGAATTCTTGCCCCGGACGCCGGGAGAAACTCCCTTTTCCCCCCAAATATAATGATAATAACAATTTATTCTCTCGAACAATGCAGCGCGCTCTCCCCACCCACCCCCCTCCCGCCCCACAGCGATGCACGTGGGGTTTGAACCCCCCCCAACATCCTGACTCTCCGAGACCAGACCGAGACTGAGCCAGACTGAGACCCGATGAACGGGGAAGGCCGTTGCCCTTTTTTTTTTGTTCCATCTGCTGCTGATTTGCCCGTTGCCCTCCTCGCCGGGCTGCCGCCTCCCCCAGCTCCAGCTCACCCTGAGCTCCGCCACCCGCAACCTTCTCCGCAGGAGCTTCAACCCAACCTCCAGCTCCCCCCGCACCGCACCGCACCCCCCCCAACCCCCACCCCCCCCACCACCAGGTTAGCTACAGCACAGAGGGTAGAGGGTTCGTCGAGAGAGTTAAAGCTTGTGGAGATTGTGGACCTTGGCCAAAAAATTCCTTCCTTGAACGCTCGCAGACCAGATATTTTTCGCCGTGTGCGTGTGCGCGTGTGCGCGTGCGCGTGTGTGTGTGCACGCGTGTGCGTGTGTGGCACATTGTTGGCAAGGGCTATTAGCCTGACTGGCTTCACCTTCAGAGCGAGTCACGGTGTGAAGCACTCTTGAGGCCGTTTGATGCTCTTTGTTGAATTACCGGTTTATTTCATTCGTTTGTTTTTTTTCTTCTTCGAACGAAACTGTGAATCGCACCCGAATGGTCATGTCCCCACACGACCGCCCTTTTAAGAACGCGTCATCCCGCGCCCCCGGCAGTTTGCCGACTAGTTTTAGCCGAAAGGCGGGAGCGCGGAGAGAGGGTGAGAGAGAAAGAGAGAGAGAGAGAGAGAGAGAGGTGGAGGCTTGAGAGTGGCAGAGCTCCAACCCAAACCTGTCACGGTTTTGTTGTACCGTAGAATAAAATATACCGGAGCAACAGTGGTATATGACCCCCTCCGCCCACTCACTCCTTCACTCCCTCCCGCAGTCCTTCCCTCACTCTCTCCATCCTTCACTCCCTCTCTCTCCCTTCCTCTGTCCCCCCCTTCACTCACTCACTCACTCACTCACTCACTCACCCACCCACCCACTCACTCCTTCACTCACTCACTCCTCCACTCACTCCTCCACTCACTCCTTCACTCACTCCTTCACTCACTCACTCCTTCACTCACTCCTTCACTCCTTCACTCCCTCCCTCACTCACTCACTCACTCACTCAGTTGGTTGCTCTTTGCCCCACTCCCTTGTGCGTCCCTTGTGTATGTCAGAATTTTTCATTCCCAGGGCGAGTGAAAGGTGAAAGGCCATCCCGGTACCCAGCGAACCCTGTCTGAGCGAAACATTGGGGCCATTTTATTGTGTGGCCTCAGGGATTGAGAAAAACCTTCTTCTTTGACCGCGCTCACGGTCACCTGCCCACCCCCAGCCCCCGACTCGGAGTCAGGCTCCGCCCTTGTTAAGCGCTCTGAGGCGCTACCAAAAAATTGGGAGAGGGGGGCAAGGCGGAGGGATTGAGGAACAGGAGGGCTGTTGCGGGGTGACTGGGAGTGAGGAGCAACACACTTGATTTTTTTCAACCTGCCGACTGGGGAAGTGAGGGGGAGCAAGAATCCTCCGCAGAGCGATCGAAAGGGGGACCACGAGGGGAGTGGATGGTCCCTTTATTCACTGGGCTTTGACGGAGATTGGGGTGCTTACTGAGCAAACGCGTTTCTATTTCAAACGCCAACTGAATTAAGACCCCCCCCCCCCACCCCACGAGAGACGGTGGGGGAGAGAGGAGAGAGAGGGGAGAAAAGGGAGGAGGAGAGAAGTTAAAGGAAGAAAAGAAGAGAACGTAGAGTTCGTTCCAAACTCTCCACTTGCTGTCCAACGGGTGCCCGACCCATCCTGGTGGAGGCCGATGTGGGTGCTGCACCCAGTCTACGCAGTCCTGCACTGCCACCTGCCATTGGGTGCCGGTGTGACGGTTCAAGGTGAAGCCCTAAAGGTTAATATTACTATTAATAATAATAGCGTACAATAGAGGCTTGAACTCTGCACCTCCAACTGGTGGAGCCATCGCTCGATGCACAGCCTGAGCTGTGGGCTTTGAAGGCGGTGGAAATGCTCTCACATATTTCATGCTGAAATGTGTTGCCCACCAGGAAGCTCCTGGTGACTACCATCCGCCTGGTGAGGGCTCAAACCCACGCGTGTTGGATGTCGAACGACCAACTAGTGACCATCCTCCTTGGGGGTGGAGGTAAGCGGGGTCTCCATGGAGCTGAACTGGCTCCAAGGTGACGGGCTTGACAACGGAGGGTCGGAATGGAGTCAGCCCTCTGTGACCATCTCTAGCCCGGGTTCCTGAGCCAACCGGGTCTGCAGTATTCCAGGGCACTGCTGATGACAGCACGGTCAGCCTGGGCTCATCGGCAGGACCTGGAAAGGGCAGGGAATCCTCCCGCTCGGCTCCCGTTAACCCCGCAAACCAGAGCCCCCACCGGGTAGGGCGGTCCTTGCTGGACGAGCAGCGCGCAAAAACTCGACAGACTGCGACATCAATGGCGGTAGCCAGGGTTAGACTCCAGCAGCCTATGTACTCTCTGGGGTCCCCAAGCCTTCGTTTGAGACTCTACCCCGCGCGGAGGGTGCTACGAAAGTGCAAGTTGTTGCAGTTCCTGCCAACCTGCGCCTATTACTTTCCGGAATGAAGTATCAGCAGGACGCTTCCCTTTCACGTCGGGAGGCGAAAGAAGGACCACCTAGTTCGCCTCCCACCATCCTGGCGGTCGCTGGACATGTCGTGTCCCAAACTGTACACTGCATCCGGAGATATTCGTTTCCGGCCCGAAATCTATCCGATTTGCTCTTGAAACAAATGACATTTTCTGCTTCCGCCGCCCGTCTCCCTGAGGGAGCCCGTTCCATCCGTTTCCTGCTCGCTCACGAAAGTCGGGTCTCCCCAGATTTGTGCTGAATTTCCCCCCCTGCCCCCCCCCCCCCCCAACCAACCACCGCCCGCTCCCCCGCCCCCCGATCAAAAAGAATCGTTGTCAGGTGTCGACACTCTATCAGCAGATTGCTCTGGACAGTATGACGTTTGCCGAATGGTAACTGGAAGAGGCTTTGCAATAGGAATGGGTGGGGGCGGGGGCCGGGGCCGGGGGCCGGGGGGGAGCCTGAGCGCAAACCGCGCCGCACAGCACAAGGCAATCCACGATTGTACTAGTTCTGAGGTGCCGTCGGAAAAGGTTATCTCCTTTGAGTGCGTTCGATTCTGCGAATGTGAGAGCGAGTGTGTGTGTGTGTGTGTGTGTGTGTGAGGCTACAGGATGCGGTGCAGGCATCAGGTGAGAGATACAAACTGCATACCCAGGTAAGGCAGAGGTTAACCACTTCCTGTTTTCATAAATAGAGTCAGAGTCAAATAGAGAGTCTTATCTATCGCAAGTGCGTCCTCCGAGCCTCCCGGCGCAGCCCGCAGATCCCGACAGCTCACAGGCTTACATTTCGGGCTACTTCAGCCTTTCTTAATTGTTTTTTTTTTCTCTCTCCCGCTTGCTTGCCTGCTCGACGGGGTGAGATCTGTGGCATTTGCGATTCGCCTGTGATAACCGACGCAGGGAAGAAGCCGCGGGGAATTGGCGACTTGGCCTATTTTGTTCGGCTGCTCGGTTTTAAACCCTTACGCTTTCAAAAGGTTTGCTGCGGCTGTCCTGGTGACCTGCCAAGAGGGAGTGAACCCCGACAGTGACATGTTGGAGGTGGTGGTGGTGGTGGTGGTGGGGGGGGGGGGGGGGCTGAAACTCAACAGCCACACACGATGGAGAGAACCCAAACATTCACGCACGTGGGGGAGTGATCCCCCGACATTCACACACGAGAGGTGTGGAACCCCGGAGATTCCTGATAGGAGGGACTGGGAACGTCAGACACAGATAGGAAGAGAGAAATCCACTGTTAATCCACCGCTCCCCGTTTTGCTATGACTGGTGATAGTTGAGGTTGACATCTACCAGTGAGATCTCAACAACTCACGTGTATGTAGAGAACAGCCGTAACCACAGTCGCTGGAGACGGCTGAGAAATGGACTGCAATCCAAAGGCTTACCGCATAAAAACCGCAAAGAGAGTGAGATTGATTAGAGCAAGTCGTAACACTCAATAGAGCAGGCAATCATTCTTTGCGTGCACAGAAAGACCATAAAACCCCACGTTCAGCTCACAGTTGCTGCTCCAGTGCGGTGCTGGAGGAGTGTTGCATTGTCAGAAGGCGCCATCATTCAGGTGGGATCAAACCGAGGTCCCAACTACCTGTTCAGGTGGACGTTAAAGATCCCGTAGCTCCATTCGAAAAGAGAGGGGGGGTCTTCTTGCCAACAATCCCTCAAATACAATAGGTCATTCAATCCACGACTGTTTGTGGGGACGCTGCTGTGCGCAATTGGCTGCCGTGTTTCGCCCACAAAATATACAGTCACTTCACTTTACAGTATATTCTGTGAAGCGCTTTGAGACGACTAGAAGACGTGATAAGGGGCTGTATCAAATGCAAGGATTATTATTCTTATTATTGTTGCTCATGGCTGTTTGTGAGGGTCAGTTCTGTGTCGAATTGGCTGCCGCGTTCGTCTATAAATAAACAGTCTACGCTCTTCACAGTAAATCTATGAAGTGCTTTGAGACGGCGCTACAACATGATGAGGCGCTATATCGAATGCAAGGATTATTACGTGGATGAGTTGGGAGAGTTACAATCCAAAGGAAAATAAGGGTCTGAAAATTACACAACAGGGAAAGGAAGAAAAAAACGGACGTGATTATGAGAAGCGTAGGAAAGAGCTTAAAGACGATTGGGACGGCAAAGAGGAATTCTGAGCAAAAATGATCACAAAACATTAAAGCAAAGAGTAAAGTGTTTCTATCGCATTTTGCCCATAAAATACACAGTCAATCCACTTATATATATCCTGTGAGGATGTCTTGAGGACGTGATAAGGTACTGTACCAAATGCAAGGAGTATTATAATTAGTTAGTAGTATTAATACAGGAAGAGAGATGGGCGAATGCCAGAGGCTCACGAGAGTTGCCAAAGAAATACTAAATAAATACATGGACTCGTTTTCACAAAAGAGATCGGCAAAGAAAATGTAGGCATCGTAGAGAGATGGCGCAGGGACTGAATTCACAGCGGTTAAGATAGGGAGGAAGGGAGATACAACAACTCAAACTCACACGTGCTTTTTGCGAATGGGTAGGGTCTCGGAGCGCTGGAATACTAAATAAATTACACAGGACAAAGCACCAGGCGCAGACGGGGTTGCTCTCAAGACCTTCAAAGAATAAAGGAGGGGGAGGCTTTGCTGAGACACAAATTGGACCACACTGTAAATTTAGATCCCGACTGAAGATGCTCAGTTGTGGATCTGGTCAGCTCCCCTCTCGCCACTCCTCCCCCAACCCCCAGCTCAGGGTCAGCCTCTGGCCGTCGAGCTCTCCGAGACCTTGGCCCGTCGTGCTGGGCGCTAGCGAATCTCAAGTTGTTACTGTAATTTTGATCTCTGAGGGCTTAACCTGCATTGCACTCGAGCTGATAGTCGCTCACTCAGAACGCCCAGAGATTTTCTGCTGCTCCCTTTGTGATCTAAGCCACAGAGAGAGATACTTGCACACCTAACTGCACAGGTGAGAACTGTGTGGTTACCTTTCGACGGCTTTGAGATGCTCCGGCTCAAGTGGAAAAACAAAATCGAATAACATTTCATCAGGCAATGGTTTTACTCATGTGGTCTCTACCCCAAAGGTCATGGAACAAGCAAGTCTGGTGATTTAAGTTGTCTGTAAAAAAAAAAAACAACCCAATAAATGAGTTGCTCTTCGGTGGGGGAAAAAAAAAACCCTTGTTATTTCTTTTATTCTCTGGGTAAAGAAAAAATGCAAGGTTTAGTGGTTTCGACGCAAGGTTTCTAATCGTTTGCCAACACACGTTCAGAAAAACAATTGGGTTTGTCTCCAGCGAGTTGGTCTCATCGGGTGAGAACGCAGAGCAATCAACAAGCCCAGATCCAAACTGAGACCGACAGCTTGCATTTATGTAGCGCTCGTGGCCTCGAGTCAAGCTCTGTGCGAAGCTGGCGGAGTCTGACTGAGCAAGGCGGAGGGATTGAGGGAGAGAGTGCCAGCGTTGTGTGGCTAACGGCACGGCATTCATACAAAAACAGAGCGAGCTGGGCAAACTCAGCAGGTCAGGCAGCATCTATGGAGAAAGGAGAGTGAGTCAACATTTCGGGTCCACCACCACCCTTCGCCAGAGTTATTTCAGATCCCCAAATCTGAAGCGCGTGCGCCTAAAGGATCCGAAACCGAACAGCCTGTGAGCTGACTGAAGGCTCAGTGGCAAATAATGTCAGGGTCTTTCCAAGTTACACAAAACCACTTCTGTTTTGCAGCCAATGACCTTTCCTGGGTCTTCCCAGGATTTCAGACCACTGTGGCGATGACTCAACTGTCTGACAGCTCGTGACAGTCACAACAACATGCAAAGTGACTGTGAAAATGATTATTAGAGAAGAAGAAGAATAATAATAAAAATAATAATCCCTTGCATCTGATATAGCGCTTTTCAAGATAATGTGATTTACACTGAATTCTCTGCAGGATGTTCTCCAGCAGCTCCGGCTTTATTCCAATCTCGTCTTTCCTCTCAGATTCATTTGGTTTTACAGTAGAGTCCTGTCGCTCATTGGTAAAGGCACTCTTCTCGCAAGCGAGAAGACCTGGGTTCGATTCCCGGGCAGGGCAAAACCTCGGGCAAGTTTCCTTTACTCCACACACACACGCCTCTCTTTACCTAACAGTAAGTAGGAACCTGGTTGTTATTCGATTGGCGGATTGCTTTTCCAGAGGTAATAATCCCTTCAAAATAACAATAATAATAATTTGGTCACTCAATCCGCGACGGTTTGTGGGGACGCTGCTGTGCGCAATTGGCTGCTGCGTTTCGCCCACAAAATACACAGTCAATTCACTTTACAGTATATTCTGTGAAGCGCTTTGAGACGTCTCGAAGACGTGATAAGGGGCTGTATCAAATGCAAGGATTATTGCTATTGAACTGTTGATGTTCAAGCTCTGTGCGGAGCTTAACATACCTCTCCTAAGCTCTTCACAGGATGTTACTGTGAAGTGTGGTGACTGTATTTGTCGGCGAACGCAGCAGCCTTGGCTCTTGCCAACCTGTGCCTCATACTTTACGGAATTAGGTAAGCAGGATACGTTTCTCCAGAGAGAGAGAGAGAGTTTGCATTCCATTCCAACAATCTATCTCTGTAATTTCCACGTGCGGGAGGGAGGTCAGGAATTCTCAGCTCGGTTTGGATGCTCAACTCCACTGTTGTCTTGGTCGCTTTCTCAGCGTGTGTGAGATCACAAGTGCCTGTCGTGAAACCGTTGTCCTTGTGTCACACTGACATCGACTGAGCCACGGTCCGCAATACAGTGACCAGGGCACCTGGTGTGATCTCTCTGAGGTGTTAGGTATTACAAGAATAAAATAAGAAGAATCCTTGCATTTGATACCGCGCCTTATCACGTCTTTGAGACGTCTCAAAGCACTTCACAGGATACACTGTCATATTCAACCAATTGCGCACAGGAGCGTCCCACCAACAGCCGTGGATCGAGCGACCAATTTTTTTTTGGAAGGAGTTACTACCCCCGGAAAAGCCATCTGCCTATCCCCTAACAACCGGGTTCTTACTTACTGATGGGTAAACAGAGGCGTGCGGAGTGAGGAAACTTGCCCAACTGGTTGGGAATCGAACCCTGGTCCTCTCAAATTGAAGGATTATTATTATTAGTATCATCATTAATATTCCAATGAGTGACCATGTGAAAAGGGGATGTGGGAGCCCTCGGTGTCAGAGATCACCTGTGATTAAGGGTCTACTTGCAGTCAGATTATTAATAAAATGTCATGGTACTGAGAAAGCGTAGCCTGGCAGACACGAAGGAGGAAGTCACAAGACACATGATAAGGGCTGTGCTGTTGTTCGCAGCAGTACCCAGAGTTTCCCTGATTACAGTCATTTCTCATTTGCTTCTTGTGATACTCTTAGGTTCAGGAGTTCATCAGTAAATAGACTCAAAGAGAGAAAAACAGAGAGAGAGAAAAACAGAGGGAATCTGTCAACATTTTGATGGGAATTTCCAATTGTTTTATCCAAATTTGCATGTCAACTGATCATAAATCTTATCCGCTGAGAATCCCCTAATGGACAGACAGTGTCGAGGGAGTTAAAGGCAAATGTTGCCTAACAAATCTAATAGAATTTTTCGAAGAGGTGACTGCGTGGGTTGATGAGAGAAATGCGGTGGACGTTATTTACATGGATTTCAAAAAGGCCTTTGACACAGTACCGCATAAGCGATTAATCCAAAAATTAGAGGCCCACGATATTAAGGGGACAGTGGCAGTTTGGATTAGGAACTGACTGAGTGACAGAAAGCAGAGGGTGGTGGTTAATGGGTGTTTCTCGCAATGGAAGGAGGAGTGCAGCGGTGTCCCCCAGGGATCGGTATTGGGACCACTGCTCTTTCTAATATATATTAATGATCTGGACTTGGGCACAGGGAGCACTATTTCCAAGTTTGCAGATGATACAAAGTGAGGTCGGGTAGTAAACAGCGAGGAGGACTGTAACCAACTGCAGGCAGACATACAGAATGGTGGAATGGGCTGACATGTGGCACATGGATTTCAATGTGGATAAGTGTGAGCTTAGGGAGGAAAAATGATCGGAGGCAATATAGACTTGGCAGCTCAATCTTAAGGGGGGTTGAACGTACAGAGAGATCTGGGCGTTCAAGTAAGCAAATCATTAAAGGTAGCGGTGGGCAGGTAGACAAGGCAGTAAAAAAGGCATTTGGTGTACTGAGCTTTATTAGTAGGGCAGAGAGTATAAGAGTAGGGGTTATGGTTAATCTATACAAAACACTGGTTAGGCCTCATCTGGAGTACTGCATCCAGTTCTGGGCACATTACATCAGGAAGGACATTAAGGCACTGGAAAGGGCGCAGAGGAGTTCACGAGAATTCGATAACAGTTTAGTGTCTCATCCGAAGGACGGCACTTCCGATAATGCAATCCTCTCCCTCCCCCCCTCAGCACTGTATTCAAGTGGCACCTTAGACTATGTAATTCTAAGCTGAGCTGAACTGGCTCCAAGGTGACGTGCCTGGCAACGGAAGCTCGGAATTCAGCCAACCCTCCGTGGCAGTCTCTAGTCCGGTTCCTGAGCCGGGCGGGTCCGCAGTATTCCAGGGCACTGCTGATGACAGCTCAGCCCGGCCTGGCTCATCGGCAGGACCTGAAGGGCAGAGCAGTAACTGGGGGCCGGAAGTCAACTCACTCAGCTCCTGTTAACCCTGCAAGTCAAAGCCCTAGCAGGTAGGCTGGTCCTAGCCGGACAAGCAGCGGGAAAGCTTGCCGGGCAGCAATATCAACGGCTACAAGGGCTTAGCTGGTTTGACTCCAGCAGTTGCCCCAACGCACACTCCGGGGTCCCCAAGTCTGGGCTCTTGCCAACCTAATGGGGTATCTCTGGAATTTCCGTGTGTAGATGGGATGCATGGAAATCTCAGCTTGGGTTTGGATACTCTTAAGCAATGGTGATGGGTTTCTGCACGTGTCAGACACCTGGCTGACCAAACTAAACCAATAATAAAATATTTCCAAGTCTTGACGTAGGGACTTGAACCCACACAAACCTTGTGGCTTAGAGGGGGGAGAGCTACTGACGGCATCAAGCTTTACACAGGAAATCAAAACAATTGAACGTGGCTTGGAGAAGCTGCTCATCAAAAAATAATCTCATTATTTTGGGCAGTTCCTTTTTCGAGAAAGATTAGAAACCGAAACACCTATTCTCTGCCTCCAGCTGTGTAAATGGCAATGTCTCATGTACGTTCAGAGGTAACTACGTATCACCTCATGAAAATGTGGGGTGGGTTAGAGATAGTACTTAAGACTATACGTGATCGTGTAGGTGTCCGGGTAGGTTCTGTGTGTGACTTAAACAAATTGGCTGTTGAGTTTGTTTGTTCAGCATCGGTGCCTAAGCTTTCCAGTTCAACACCCCTAACTGCTGGATCTAAGGTACTCTATCTCGCTCTGTCTCACTCCCCCTCTATCTCTCTATCTCTCTCAATCTCTCTCACCTTTAAACCAAACTCTTCGACCGAGCCTATGCTTCCATCTTTTCACCCCTATCCCTCTCGCCCTCCCCTCCCCACCCCATTGGGCATCACCCACTGTAAATCGCAACCTCCCCACCGCCCCTCCCTTATATAAATATAAGATCCTTGCTTGTGAAATAGCTTCTTATCACAGGATATCACCGTGAAGTGGATTGACTGTATCTTGTCGGGAGATGCAGCAGCCATTTTGAGCACAGCAATGCCCCAGAAACAGCCGCGAATCGGTTTTATTTGGGGGGATTGTTGGCCAGGATACGGGGAGGGAGGAACTCTCTTATTATTAATGATTCTGAACGCCACGTGATTTGCATGGTTTGCAGCAACACCGAGAGACGGAGCGTGCAAGCACACACATCTGCAGCTGTGAAGCACTTTGAGACGTCTCGACGACGTGATACGGCGCTATGTCAAATGCAAGCGTTTTTATCACATTACTAACTGTAAAGTGTAGTGACTATGTATTGGTAGGTGAACGCAGCAGCCCGTTTGCCCCACAAAAGGCGGTGACGCTGGGAGAGACTCCCTTCTCTTTTCTAGTAGAATTTTCACAAAATATACAGTCAATTCACTTTACAGTGTATTCTGTGAAGCGCTTTGAGACGTCTCGAAGATAAGGCGCCGAGTAGGAACCCGGTTGTTAGTCGATTGGTTGATTACTTTTCCGGGGGTAATAATTCCTTCAAAAAAGAATAATAATAATAATAAATTGGCCACTCAATCCACAATTGTTTGCGGGACGCTGCTGTGCGCAATTGGCCGCCACGTTTCGCCCACAAAATATACAGTCAATTCGCTTCACAGTACATTCCGGGAAGTGCTTTGGGACGTCTCGAAGACGTGATAAGGCGCTGTGTCAAAATGTGACGATTATTGTTATTATTATTATTATTATTCATAACCGTCTTCACGTTGGCTCAGAGATTTGAGGTCACTTGATCTCATAGTCGTCTGATATTCTTCTTGCAAAATTAGCTCATCTTTTTATCTTTGTGTGTGGAGGTGGCAGAGTTTCAAAGACGAAGGTGATGGTAAACAGCTCAGTGATGTACGAGGCTGAGACGTTAGGCTGGTGCGTGACCACTTCCTTGCTTTCACTCTCTCTGATCTAACCTATTTTCCTGTCCTACTTTTCATCCACCTGTTCTCACTCTTCACTCTAACTCTGCAGAGATTAACCCGTACGGTCTTTCAGAGATGCGCAGGGTGTTACAGGAGCCAACCATCACCTTTCTTTCTCTCCATATGAAATGCCTCGTCACTTTTTTTTGTGTGGGGTGGGGGGAGGTTGGGGGGGGGGGGGGGTGTGGGGGTCAGCTGGGTGGGTGACCGACACCTGCGGAAACCCGTCACCATGCTAAAGAGTAGCCACGCCAAACTCAGAATAACCCGAGATGGTTATTCTCAGAGAATAGGTGTTTCTCTTACGTAATTCCGGAGAGTATTAGGTGCAGGGTGGCGAGAGCCGAGGCTCGGGGACCCCAGAGTATGCATTGGGGTACTGCTGGAGTCTAACCAGCTAAAACAAAGCTTGCCATTGAAACGAATCTCTGGCAAGCTTTCTTGCTACTTGTCCAGCTAGGACCACCCCTACCTACCCCTTAGGGCTTTGGTTTGTAGGGTTAACAGGACCTACCCCCCCAGTGACTGGTCTGCCCCTGCATGTCCTGCCAATGTCCTACCAGGTTGGCTGTGGTGCCATCAGCAGTGCCTGGAATACTGCAGACCCACCTGGCTCAGGAACCTGACTAAAGACCAGCACAGAGGGTTGGCTCGATTCTGATTTTCCGTTTGCCAAACATGTCACATTGAAGCCAGATCAGCTCCAAGGAGACACTGCTTACCTCCCCCCCACCCTCCTCCTCCAAGGAGGACAGTCACTAGTTGGTCCTTTGACAACCGACAAGTGCAGGTTTGAAGCCTCACGTCGAAATCTCTCGTCTGATTGCCCGTCGTTGGATTCACTAACTACTTGTGGTACATTGGACGTTGTTGCGTGTGAATGGGCTGCTGGGTTGTCCCACAAAATACACAGTCACCTCAATTTACAGTAAATCTTGTGAAGCGCTTTGAGACTGTTCTTCCCAATGTGAAAGGTGCCTGTGTCAAACACGTGGGTTATTATTGATTTGTTCCCCCCTCGACATTTGAGAACTCATGGATATTGAGATACCGAAAACCACAATGGGGGATAGTTCCATTCTCTCGTCATCTTCCCAGAACATCATCATAATAATAATAATTCTTGCCTTTGCTACAGTGCCTCATCGCTTCATTGAGCTCAAATGTTTCACAAGATTTTAATCACTGTGCATGATAATTGGGGGACTCAATTGGGGCTACACCAAACGCAAGGATTGTTAGATTATTATTATTTAATGGGTAAACCCGGCAGCCGATTTGCGCACAGTGGTGTCCCACAACCAGACACAAAGTGAGCGACCAATCTTATCTTGGGGTGGGGGGGGGGGGGGGTGTGGATTGTTGACCCCGAAACATGGAAAAAAATCAACCTTTTCCTTTTGCACAGGAATCTTTAACATCCACCTGCACAGCCGGACCCACCGTCTGACTGACATTTGTAGCTTCCTGCAGTTCCCAGTCAAAGTTTCCCTGTTTGGAGGGTCGCCCTGGTTTCTGTCGCTCGATGGTTTGTGGTTGAATGGACTTTTCCATAAAATCCCAAGGCAATTGACCCGATTTCCCCCACAAACAATCTCTACATCTGTCCTGTGACACCGTTCGCCCTGAGTTGGAAAAAACCTTTTTTCTTGCCCTATTGAGTTTTTGATTTTTGGTTTCAGAAAGTCACTTCCTGAATAAACGTCTACCAGCTTCGCTTCATTGGTCCACAGCTGAGGGAGTCTGTGTGGTGGTGACGAAGAGCGAGACACGCAGGGGCAGATCCAGCGAGTAGGAGGCAAAGAGTGGGAGTCAAAGAATAAGTGGGAACAGAAAGAGATAGAAGTTTAAAAAAAAGTGTGACAAAGAGAAACAGATAGACCAAACAGTCAGTCAGTCAGACAGACAGACAGAAACAGCAAGAGAGTGATTGATAGTGCGAGATAGAGAGATCAAGACCGCAGACAGGCACAAAGCTCCCAGATCCGAGAGATTGCCGAATTTGCTGGGATCGCAGACCCCGTTTCCAGGAGAAATTTAACATCGCCCCCACCGTGAGTGAACAGGTTTTTTTTTTCTTTTGTAACGTTTTCTTTAATGTCTGCGATCTCTGAAACGGTTTCCGATTCCAAACCACTGTACCATCACCTTACCCCGTCTAGGCAGCGTGCGAGGTGTGAGTGAGTGAGTGAGTGTGCGCGCGTGTGTGGGTGAGAGTGTGTCTGTGGGCACCAGTGGGCAAGTGCATGAGAGTGTGCACATGTGATTTGGTGTGCATGGGTGTGTGGCACATTAATGAGAGTGTTTGAGCACGTATGGAGGCTTAGTCTGTATGAGTGAGTTTCTGTTCGAGTCATTTATGGATGAGTTTATGTGTGAGTACCTGCTGACAGTTTCACTGGATGTTTCATTACTGAGTCTGGTTTGTGGGTCACAGGCACTGCGGTTCTGACTATTGGTTCTTTCCCGCTGCTTGTCCAGCATGGACCACCCTCCCTGCCGGAGGTTTGGCTTGCACGGTTAACGGGAGTCAAGTGGCAAGAACATGTGTCCCTCTCCAAGTCCTGCCGAAAAGTCAGAGGCTGGGCTGTGCCCGGCTCTCAGCAGCAGTGCCCTGGAGAACTGCGGACCCGACTGGCTTAGGAATCGGATAGAGAACCTCACAGAGGGTGGGCTCGATTTTGCCGTTCCGCTGGCAAGGAAGACAGCAGACTCCCCCCCCCACCCCCAAATCCTGTAGCTCAGTGGTTAGAGCACTCGCTTTGCAAGCGAGAGACCTGAGTTCAATTCCAGGCAGAGGGCGAAACCTTGGGCAAGTTTCCTTACTCCACACAGAGCCTAATAATAATCCCTCCAAAACCAAAAACAATAATAAATTGGTCATTTTCAATCTACGACTGTTTGTGGGACATTGCTGTGCGCAATTGGCTGCTGCGTTCGCCCACAAATATACAGTCAATTCACTTTACAGTGTGTTCTGTGAAGCGCTTTGGGACGTCCTCCCGACGTGAAAAGCGCTATATCAAATGCAAGGATTATTATTATTATTATTATTAAATCATTAGTTGGTCACTTTACAACTGACAACTGCAGTTTGGTCCCTCACTCGGTGGACGGCAGGTACCAGGAACTCTTCCTAGTGGACAACACAGCTCAGTGTGAAATAGGCAAGAACATTGCCACCAGCTTCCTGCCCACAACTCTATCCACTGAGCACTGGTTTCACCAGTTGGAGGTGCAGAGCTTGAGCAACAGCCGCTTACCTCTCTGCAAACCAATCAAGGTGGATTCCAAACCCCGTATGTAGAATTCATAGAATTATACAGCACAGAAAGAGCCCATTCGGCTCATCGTGTCTGCGCCGGCTCTTTCAAAAGAGCTTCCAATTCACTCCCACTCCCCCCCTCTCTCTCCCCATAGCCCTGCGAACTTGTCCTCCCCAAATAATTATCTACTTCTCTCTTAAAAGTTGTTATCGAATCGGCTTCCACCAGCCTTTCAGGCAATGTATTTCAGATCAGAACAACTCACTGTGTGAGAAAATTTCTCCTCCCCTCCCCTCTGTTTTTTTTGACAACTCTTTTCAATCGGTGCCTTTGGGTTACCGACCCACCCGCCAGCGGGAATAGTCTCTCCTTGTTCACCCTATCGAATCCCCTCATAATTTTGAAAACTTCTATTAAATCCAAGTTGTTGTTGTTGATATATTGCCTCTCCTCATTCTTCCTCTCAAAATACATCACTTCGCATTTCTCCACATTAAATGTCATCTGCCACGTGTCTGCCCGTTTTACCAGTCTGTCTGTGCCCTCTTGCAGTCTACTACTATCCTCCTCACTGTTTACTACTTTTCCAGCTTAGTATCATCTGCAAACTTGGAAATTGTACTCCCTATACCCAAGTCCAGGTCATTTATATAGATCTATGCAGCAGTGGTCCCAATACTGATCCCTGGGGGACACCATTGCACACTTCCCTCGAGTCAGAAAAACTAACGTTCACCACTACTCTTTGCTTTCTGTCTCCCATCCAGTTCTGTATCCGCTGCCACTGTCCTTTTAATACCGTGGGCTTCTATTTTGCTTACAAGTCTATGTGGCACTTTTATCAGACGCCTTTGAAAATCATCCACCCCTCTCCGTTACTTCATCAAAAAATTCTATCAGGTTTGTGAGACACGATTTGCTTTTAACAAACCTGTGTTGGTTGTTAACCCATATTTTTCGAAGTCAAAATTTATTTTGTCCCGGATTATAGTCTCTAGAAGTTTCCCCACTTCCGACGTGAGGCTGACTGGCCTGGAGTTCCCGGGTTTATCCTTCTGCCCCTTTTTGTACAGGGGAGTAATATTTGCAACCCTCCAGTCCCCTGGCACCACCCCGGTGTCCAAGGATGATTAAAAGATCGTGGCCAGAGCCTCCGTTATTTCCACCCTTACTTCCCTCAGTAACCTAGAATGCATCCGGTCCAGACCGGTTGACCTATCTGCCTTGAGCACCGATAACCTTTTTTAGTACCTCTTCTCGGTTTATTCTTATCTTGTCCAATTTCTCTCCCCTCTCCTCCGATACTGTGGCATTGGCTCTATCCTCTTCTTTTGTGAAGACAGATGCAAAGTACTCAGTCAGTACGTCAGGCGCGCCCTCTGCCTCCACAAGAAGATTTCCCCTTTGGTCCCTAATTGGACCCACCCTACCTTTGACTAACCTTTTATTCTTTATATGCTTATAAAATACCTTAGTGTTCCCTTTTACGTTACCCGCTAATCTTTTTTGATACAATCTCTTTGCATCTCTTATTTCCTTTTTAGTTCTCCTCTGTACTTTCTATACTCTGTTTGATTATCTTCTGTATTTTGAACCTGACATTTAACAAAAACCTCCTTTTTCTGTTATTTTGTCAGTCTATGTTAGGATAATTGAAGTCCCCCTTTATCACTTCTCTATTGGTTTTGCATATTTCTGAAATCTGCTGCAGATTTGCTCGTCTATCTCCTTCCTACTATTCGATGGTCTATAATATACGCCGAACAGAGTAACAGCTCCTTTTCTGTTCCTTAACTCTAACCAAATAGATTCTGTTTTGGGACTCTCCAGCACATCTGAATGTGTGTTCACAAACTCAGACTCCAGGTAATGCCTTCCAGCAGCTGTCATTCCAAGCCTCAGAAACTCCTCATCACTTTACAGTATGTTCTGTGAAGCGCTTTGAGACGTCCCGAAGACGTGATATCATAGGCAAGGATTACTATTATCAGCTATCTGACTGAACATCTGCCTTCAGTGCGGTGGGAGGACCTTTACAGGGCAGCTTGTGACATGGCTCCTTGATGCTCCAAAGGTCCAAGCCCAATGCTGTGTATAGGCTTAATCAGGATACCAGCTGCTTGAGCCAGACCCTTGTGCGAGTGAGGGTCTTTGGCGAAGAGTCATGCCCCATGGAACGCACGCACCTTGGTGCAAGGCTGTACAAGCAGATAGTACAATTAACCAGTGGACCGACCGCAGTTTAATTGAGGGACGTAAAGGAGCTGTATTTACTGCTCACGTCTCAAGTGACGCCCATTCCGATCTACCCCTGATCTAAGGTGACACTGCAGAGCAGAGCAGTGTTGGCAGACAGGCCTGTGGTTGTTTTGCACGAGTGTCTACGTTAGAGGATTTTACACAGAAACAATCACAAAAGGCCTGAAGTTGTAATGTGCAGATACATTATAGTGGAGTCCTGTTGCTCAGTGGTTAGAGTACTCGCTTTGCAAGCGAGACACCTGGGTTCAATTCCAGGCAGAGGGCGAAACCTTGGGCAAGTTTCCTTACTCCACACAGAGCCTAATAATAATCCACGACTGTTTGTGGGGACGCTGCTGTACGCAATTGGCTGCCGCGTTCGCCCACAAATATACGGTCAATTCACTTTACAGCGTATTCTGTGAAGCACTTTGAGACGTTGAGAAGATGTGAAAAGTGCTGTATCAAATGCAAGGATTATTATTATAGTATTATTATACTCTGACCCCACACCCCTCTCCCCCAACTCATATAGACCCCTGGTGACTGCTATCATTAGTGTCTGATATCTGTTTCATTTGCTGAGGTTTGTCTATATCTCTGAGGGAAACCATGGGATCGGAGCGAAAACCCACAGCACCTTTGCCTCTCAGTGTCACAATCAGCCGCCCCTCAGTCGCTGAGCAGAGCAGAGCTGAGTGACTGAGAATCTCTCACACACACACTACATACTGCGACTGGAACCCGGGCAGGACAAAAACATCGGGCAATTTTCCTTCCTCCACGCCCCTCTGTTGACCTCGCAGTATATAGGAACCCAGTGGTTAGTCGATTGGCGGATCTCTTTTCCAGGGATAATAATCCCCTTAAAAAAAAATCAATAATAATTTGGTCGCTCGATCCGCAGCTGTTTGTGGGGACACCGCGGTGCGCAATTGGCTGCCGCGTTTCGCCCACAAAAAAATACAGTCAATTCGCTTGGCAGTGTATCCTGTGAAGCGCTTTGAGACGTCTCGAACGTGATCAGGCGCCGTATCAAATGCAAAGACTATTATTGTTGTTGTTGTCATTCACACAGGGCTCCCTGTGGCTCAGCTAGTTTATCCAATCTATCTCTTCTCACCAGCAGCTATGATTATGATTATGATTATTATTATTATTATGATCTCCTCAACCTCCACGGTCTGTCCCTCAGGTTTGCAAAACCTGTGCGTGACCCAGGTGTCAGGTTTTCCTCCCCTCAGCTGTCGTTCCTATCTCACATCCAATCCCTGACCAGGTCCCCTTTCCTCCATCTCCGTCACATTGCCTGCCTCCGACCGTGCCCGTGTGCCAGCCTGGCTCAGTTGGTAGCACTCTCGCCTCTGAATCAGAAGGTTGTGGGCTCAAGCCTCGTGTTAGGACCACTTTAGTCTGAAGGCCGACACTCCAACGCAGTACTGGGGGAAGTGTTGCATCTTTGAGGTGCCGTCTTTTGGTTGAGAAGCTACACAACACACTTGCCTGTTTCAGATGCAGGTTAAAGTTCCCAGGGGGTTATTCAAAGGGAGAGGAGTTTTTCCCCATCTTCCTGGCCAGCAATGCTGCAAGTAAAATGGGTGATTCACTTTGTGGCTGTTTGTGGGACAATTGCTGCGTGCAAGTTATCTCCTGCATTCACCCACAAGATACTCGGTCACTGCGATTTGCAGTGGATCCTATGAAATGCTTTGAGGCATCCGTCTGATGGCAAAGTCGCTATGTCAAACCTGAGGATTATTTTAGTATTGATTTTATCAGTAGCTGAGACATCAGTTGTAAATGATATTATGTTTTCTCAGGACAGAACCTCAAATTCATTCCTTGTCACTGATGTTGTGCTTGAAATGAGATCCAGCCTTTCTGTACCTTTTCTTAAGCTGTGTCTCTCGACTTGTATCTGGGGTTCCTGTCCATGTCTTCCTCTTTAATTCGTGTCGTCGTGAACCTAGAGGTAAAAGTCTTAATCAGATGAATATTTATTCTAATACAGAGAATCAGACGTGACCCAAAACAGAAACCGCATCTGTTTCCTCCCTCTTCACCAAAACTTTTACTACTTCTGCACAGCTCGTTTTTGGAAACAGGAGAGCTTTTAGTTTACCTCAGTTCCCTAACTCTATCTCTCTGCCTCCCCCCTCAATTCTAGGACCGCTGCTATACTGACCGATTGCTCGTCAGACATTTAAGTCCCAGACATTCGCCCACAAATATACGGCCAATTCACTTTACAACGTGTTCTGTGAAGCGCTTTGAGACGTCGAGAAGCCGTGAAAAGCGCTATATCGAATGCAAGGATTATTATTGTTATTATTATTAAGTCTAACTTCCTTCAGTTGAATGTTGACCAGACCGAGGCTCTCCTGAACACTTTGAGACATCCTCCTGACGTGAAAGGTGCGAGATAGCTGTGCTGTGCTGGGGGGTAGCGCCGTGTTATCGGAGGTGCTGTAGACGAGACACTAAATCGAGGTGCTGTCTGGCTGTTCAGGTGGCCATCAAGGATTCCATTTTACCGTTCGTAAAAAAAAAAAAAGGGAGTTTCTCCTGGTATTCTGGCCAACCGTCTTCCAGCTAAAAATGAGTCATTGACTTTATAGTTGTTTTCGTACGACATTGTTGTGCCACAAATCGTTTGCAGAATTCACCTACAAACGCACAGTGACTCAACTTTCCAGTAAAATATTGCGAAGAGCGCTGACGTCCTCGAATTATAATTCTTGCTGGAGATGGTTTCACTCCAAAGAACGAAAGTAGCCGCGCTGAGAGACGCAGCCAAATCAAGCTCAACGCAAACCCAAGTGGTGGGGCTTTTGCAATCTTCGCAACTCGATTCGCAATTTAATCTTTTAAGCTATTTATCACACCGGAAGTTCAACGCCTCCCCAGCAAACATTACCAGAGCTTGATATACCTGTGCATCAAGCGGTGAATGCGTACATACAGCTCACGCTTACTGAAGGTACATAAGCTTTATCTGTCTGCTCAGGTGGACTTTAAAGATCCCACAGCGCAGCTCAAAAAGGCACTGGAGTTTCCCTCTCTCCCTGAAATCCTGGCCAACAATCCTCCCCCCTCTCCCTCCTCACCCCGATAAAATTAGCTGTTTGGGACACTACATTGTGCAAATTAGCTGCCGCTTTCACCTGCAAATGCACAGTCACTGCACTCTACAGTTCTGTGAAGGGCTTTAAGACGGTTTTGACAACGTAATAAGGCGCTCCATCAAAATTCAAGGATTATTATCATTGCCTTCATTTGTCGTTCTGATACACAAGAGTGTTAATTGCAGACCCTCTGATGCGATTCAGAAGGAAATGCTTTATTTATTTATAATAATGACAATCCTCACATTAGAGACGGTGCCTTCCGCATCGGCAGGAAGTCTCGAAATGCTTCAGGTCCTGAATCCGCTTCAAAGAGTATTTTGTCACCGTGTGTCTTGTAGGTCAACGCGACAGCCATTTGGCACACAACACGGGCCCCATAAATAGCGGCGAAACGAGTGACCAATTTTATCTGGCGGATTGTTGGCTGCAACGCCGGGAGAAACCCCCTTCTATTTTTGGGTCGTGCCGTGATTTGGTTGCCTCTGTCTCGGCGCAGTTAGTCTTATCCTTTTGAGTGAAACTCACTCCAGTGCTGGACGGTGAAACGAGAGAACATTAGAATCTGCGCTTGGCCCATCATTGGCCACGCGTGGCTGATCTAACCCCACTCTCCACCTCGCTCCCCTCACAACTGGAAAGGCTGAACAGGCTGGGACTCTTTTCTCTTGAAAACAGGAGGGTGAGGGGTGAGCTGATGGAGATCGTTAAAATGAGGAAGGCTTTGATAAGGGAAGATGTTTCCAATCGTGGGGTAGACCAACACCAGGGGCCATCGATATAAATCAGTCACAAGTAGGTCAAATAGGGAAGTTAGAAGAAGAGTAGGGGGGAGGTGGAACACGCTACCACAAGGGGTTGTTGAGTCAAATAGCATAGATGTGTTTAAGGGAACGATAGATGGGTACATGAGGGAGAAAGAAATGGAAGGTTCTGCTTGAAGGCTTAGTTGAGGAAGATTCGAAGCCTTCGCACCATTTCAGAGTTAAGCATTTGTATGTGTATTTGTGGGCGAATGCAGCAGTCAACTCGCACACATTCAGCCTCCCACAAACAGCAATAAAGTGCGGGACTGATTTTATTTGGGATTAATCCGGGACACCGGAAGAAACTCCCTTCTCTTTTCGAGTAGCCTCTTGGGCCTCTTTAACGTCCATCTGAACAGACTCGGGCGGAAGTCTGGTTTAACACCTCTGAACGATGGCACCTCCAACAGCGCAGCGACGGTGCTGGAGTTTCAGCCCTCGACAAAGTCTCAATGCGGGACTTTTTGAACCCACAAACTTTTTTAATCCTTTCAAGAAGGATCTACTTTAATCCTGTTTTAAAAAAAAAAGGATCGATCGCTGCCTGATCGTCAGTAGAATTCCACCTTTCAAGCAGCTTCTCTGTAAAGAACTTGCAACCTCCTCTTTAATTCGATCTTGTCATTGTCTTAAATGTTTGCCGCGTTAAAGATTATCTATCGCTGTTCGCGCTCAGAACCTGTACCTTCGCGTAACCTCTAATATTCTAAAACCATGCAACATTAATAATAATAATCCCTCCAAAAAACCAAAAACAATAATAAATTGGTCATTTTCAATCTATGACTATTTGTGGGACATTGCTGTGCGCAATTGGCTGCCGCGTTCGCCCACAAATATACAGTCAATTCACTTTACAGTGTGTTCTGTGAAGCGCTTTGGGACGTCCTCCCGACGTGAAAAGCGCTATATCAAATGCAAGGATTATTATTATTATTATTATTATAACATTATGTGCGCGTCCCACCAGACGACACGAACGTGTTCGACTTCGCGGCTGCGTGTGGGACACGCACAAATCGGACGCTGCGTCGCTCGACAGACGCACGGTCACTACACCTCAGGGCTGCCGTCAAACACAGTCCAAGCGATTAGACCAGTTGTGTGTGTGGGGGGGGGGGGGGGAGGAGAAAACAGTTGAAATATTGCTCATTGTGCTGTAATAAGGCGATTGTAACAGGAGATTGCATATTTTAAGCTGTTTCATTGTGTTCAGTCCCCGCTCACACTTTGTGGGTGGAAAGTCTCTCTCACAGAACCTCAGATAGAGAGAAGACGAAAAGCCCCCTTTCCCTCCACTCCGCCTCTCCCCCCCCAGAAACTCGACTAAGTGTCTAATAGAAACCAATCCCTGAGATCACTCACACTCTGCGCCCGTCAGATTGAAAGCGAGAGTCTGTCTGAGCAGCTGCTGGTTTCATGAGAATATCTTAAAGTGTGCTCTCTCTGCTCTTGTCCTCTCCTCTCCCCCTCCTCTCTCCCCCGACACCCCCCCCCCTCCTCGTGCTTCCAGGCATGTTGGGCTCTCAATTGCTGCACGTTCTCTCAGCCTGGCTCTCGACTCTCGAGTCAGAAGGTTTTTTTTTTAAACCCGTTTGGACTCACTAGGCTGACAGCGCAGCGCAGCGCAGTCGCAGGTTGCTGGGGTGGGAAGCACCGGGCTGTCGGGGGTGTCGTCCCTCAGGTGGACCTTGAGGTTCACGCATGACATCTCCTCTCTCATCCAATACAAAAATCCCGTTTGCAAAACGCCCTCCACGTCAGGAGGACATCCCGAGGCGCTGAACAGTCAGGGATTTAGGACCTGAGCGGGGTGGGGGGTCTTCATTTTACCCCCCCACCCCGCCTTTTCAGACCAGACTGAGCCTGTACAATAATCTTGATTAATCCTGATAACCCTTATCAATAAAACCCTATTCCTTCTCAATGAACCACTATCCCTTATCTACAATTACAATTACCTGGTGTGATAGAGCATAGATCAGGACATTCGACCCAACCGATCCAATGTCGGGGTTTATACCCCAAACTAGTCCCCACCCTTCCTAATCCCCTCTCCTATACGCCGCCATTCCCTTATCCCTTGTGTCCGCATCGAGTTTCTTAAATGTTTCTTGCAAGTGGAAACAGCCTATTAAAGTCCACCTCATTGAATTAATTCCTAACCTTAAACACTTTGATCAGGGCCCCTATGTCAGGATAGCTACAGCTGTGCCCAGGTATCGAGGAAGGAAGGTAAAAGGAGAGCGCGACTGAGAGAAGGAGAAAGATGTGCCTCAGATTACTGAGGTGTCTGAGAACGTTGAGGAGTGTTTAAGAAAGGGAAGTGAGAAACGTTGACTAATAAGTGACCAAAAGTTATTCAATGGACGTTGGATCCATTCACGTCTTCGAGACTGAGGTGGAGAGATATTTGTTGGGTCGGGGTATTAAGGGATACGGGGCAAGGGCGGGTAATTGGACTTGAGGTATTAGATCAGCCATGACCTTATAGAATGGTGGAGGGGCTGAATGGCCTCCTCCTGTTTCTACGTTTTTTATCTAAATTCCGCGTGAATTCGCTTCTCCTCTGCTCTGTGACCTGCCATTGCTTGTGAGACCACGCGCGGTGACCGAGCTCTCGACTCCTTCGTCCTCAGGCCTCCGACGTGACCATGACGGAGCTACTGGGGTTCGAGTTCACCACCGAGGATTACAACGACGTGGGAACGTTTGACCCGAATGTGGACTACCGTGACTTTGTCTCGCAGTGTGAGATGCAGGAGGTGAGGTCTTTCCGGGAGAGCTTCTTGCCCGTCATGTACGCGGTGATCTGCGTGCTGGGCGTCCTGGGGAATGGGCTGGTGGTCCTCACCTTCATCTACTTCAAGCGGCTCAAGACCATGACCGATATCTACCTGTTGAACCTGGCACTAGCGGACCTCCTCTTCCTCTTCACTCTCCCCTTCTGGGCCGTGTCCGTGGTCAAGCAGTGGATCTTCGGCCAGCCCATGTGCAGGACTGTGTGCGTGCTGTACAAGTTGAGCTTCTTCAGCGGCATGTTACTGCTCATGTGCATCAGCATCGACAGGTACTTCTCCATTGTCCGGGCCGCCTCCGCCCACCGCCACCGTTCCAGAGCCGTCTATTACAGCAAGATCATCTCCGGCGGCGTCTGGATCTTGGCCTTCATCCTGTCTATGCCCGAGCTGCTCTACAGCGAAGAGATACAGAGGGGAGGCATCTTGGTTTGTAAGCTGAGGTCCAACAACAACACCATGATGTTCACCACGAGTGCCCAGTTGGCCATGGGCTTCTTCATCCCCTTCCTGGTCATGATCTTCTGCTACTCCGTCATTGTCAAGACCCTGCTGATCTCCAGGAGCTTCGAGAAGAACAAAGCCATCAAGGTCATCTTTCGGTGGTGGTGGTCTTCATACTCTTCCAGCTTCCCTACAACAGCGTCATGCTCCTGGACACCATCAGCAGCATCAAAGCCAACATCACCAACTGCGACGTCAACAAGCGGCTGAACATGGCCCTGGATGTGACCAAGAGTTTGGCCTACGTGCGCTGCTGCCTGAACCCCTTCCTCTATGCCTTCATCGGGGTCAAGTTCCGCAAGGACCTCCTCAGGCTGCTCAAGGGGATGGGCTGCCTCAGCTCACAGAGGCTTCTGGCTTACATCAACGTCAAGTCCAGTCTCTCCAGCAAGCGAGGCTCCATCGCTACCGACACAGACAGCACCACCACCTACTCGCCCTGACCACACAGTCACTTTACACACAAGGTTTCATCAGCCGTCTGTCTTCAACAGCCTCGCAGCGCAGACACTGAACCTTTGGACTTTGGGGCAGAGCCTCGTTCGCTGAGGGAAGTGCAACAAGACTGATTCTGCCTTTTTTTTATTCCCCTGCTTTTAACCCTCGTCTCATTCACTCATTCACTCGCTCGCTCGCTCCCTCCCTCCCTCCCTCCCTCGCTCACTCACTCACTCACTCACTCACTCACTCACTCACTCACTCACTCACTCACTCACGCACTCACTCACTCACTCACTCACTCACTCACTCACTCACGCACCCTCCACACTCACCGCCCACTGACCGCACAACACTCTCTCTCCCCAACCTTCGATCACAACAAACCAACTCACAAAACCCGCACCAGTTCTGCTCTCACAGCCATATGTGCGTCGGAGACTTTACTCCGCCTGACACTGGCCTCCGGGTCAGAAAGGTTGTGGGTTCAAGCCTGGCTTGAGGACTTGAGTTCATATCTCGGCTGACAACTCCAGTGCGGTGCTGGGGGAGCACTGCGCTGTCAGAGGTGCCGATTCATCTGCCAGTTCCCAAAAGAGGAGTTTCTCCTGGTGTTTTGGCCAACAATTCCCCCCCAAATAGAATTGTTCATTCATTTCGCGGCCGTTTGTCAGACATTGCTGTGTGCAAATTGGCTGCCGCGTTCGCCCACAAATATACAGTCAATTCACTTTACAGTGCGTTCTGTGAAGCGCTTTGGGACGTCCTCCCGACGTGAAAAGCGCTATATCAAATGCAAGGAATATTATTATTATTATTATTATTGTTCATTCATTTCGCGGCCGTTTGTCAGACATTGCTGTGTGCAAATTGGCTGCCGCGTTAATAAGAATAAGAATAATACTAGTGTTTCCTACAAAATACACAGTCACTACACTTTGTAGTATATCCTGTGAAATGCAAGAGGCTTCTTGCCTCTGGAAGATATGATCTGGGCAGTTTGGCTGCTGGCGTCTCTTTTGAATGTAAGAAATCGGCTGAGATTTAAAGCTAATCAGGGAGAGAGAGTCAGACAGACGGAGAGCGAGAGCGAGAGAGACAAAGACGGAGAGAGATAGAGAGAGCGAGAGCGAGAGAGAGCGAGAGAGAGCGAGCGAACGAGGCGCTGAGAGAATAAGCTTTTAAAAATTCAAGTTAAAATCTTTGCACTCTTTAATTAATCGTTTCTCATTTTAGTAATTCCGCTTTGTGTTGGTTCAGATCCTGAGATCTGGGAACGTCTAAGCCAGAAATGTCGGCATCTGGGAATGCCCCCCCCCCCACCCCCCACCCCACCCCCCCCCCACCCCGGATCTGGGATTGCACTCGTGTTGCTTTGCTTTGCCGCCATAAGGCCGGCGTTCCGAAGGATTCCGTTTCCCAGAATAGGTTTCTCTCAGACGCTCGTGAGAAATCACAGAACAGAAAGTGACTGACATTGAAACCCGGGGGTGGGGGTAATTTGGAGGGTGTTTTTATTCTCTGTGTGAGTGTGAGTGCGCGCGAGTACGTGCCCGCGCGCGTGTTTGTCTGTGTGGTTGTGTGTCTGCGAGTTGCGTCTGAGTGCGAGAGTGCGTCTGTGGGTGTGTGTCTGTGTGTGTGTGTGTGTGTTTGTGTGAGTGTCTTGAGTGTGAGAGTGAGTCTGTATGTGTGCGTGTGTGTGAGTGTGAGAGTAAGTCTTTGTGTGTCTGTGTAAGTATGTGTGTGTGTGTGTGTATCCCTCACACAGGTAGTGTTGATGGGCGGAGTACAACACCTAAGCCCTGGTCTATTCTCCCTCGCAAACCTTCCAGTAGGTCCCAACACCCCGGTCTGAGACCGGTGATTGTGTGTTTGGGGGAAACGGAGATGGTGAGGAGGTCATTCTCTATTCAAAATAAATGTTTTTAATCGAATAAAATCCTTTATGACCGAAAACTGTCCGGGGCGAGTAAGGTGTGAGGTTTGCCGCTCGCTGTATCTCACGATCAAACGTTACTTAGAACCTCGTTCACACCCCAAAGGAGCAACTGACAGACCTCCGCTTGCAGGTTTCTCTGCAGCTCACCACACCTCAGCGCTGAACTCAGGCAGCAACGGAGATAAAAGGCAAACAGGTGCAACGTGAGCCCAGTCACTGATCCTGGACCTCGTTATTAACAGCCCTCAGCGTTCCTGGGCACTCGCGCTCCCTGTCCAGGGATGACCTGCCGGTAATTACACAAACAGAGGATGGATAAGGACTGTTATACAACAACAACAGCTTGCATTTACATCACACCCTTCACTCTGGGGGCTATATATGACCCTGCCCATCAACACTCGCTGTCCCTGACAATTACACACACATGCGCGCACCCTTGACAAATGTTTTGATGAAATTAAAATGGACTGTTGCTGTCGAGGTTCTTGTCTCGATGTAGTCTTAAACCGAGGTGTGTGTGTACAAGTGTGTAAGTGTACAAGTGCACAAGTGTGTAAGTGTATAAATCTGTAGATATAGTATAAAGGAAGAGTTTGTGAATGGTTTTCTCGCACTGCTAATGGAATATTTGTAACATGGTGACAGAATATAAATTGTTGAGACGGTGGACCGAGGTTTGAGGGGTGGCAGTGGGGTGGGGGGCGATGGGGGATGTGAGGGGGGGGTTCGGAGCAGGTGTCCACAACAACAACAACAACACATTGCATTTGTATACCGTCTTTCATTCATGTCAGGAGGACGTCCCAAGGCGCCGAACAGTCAAGGATTTATGTCCGGGGTCTGATAAAGTCCTGAGTCGCTGCTGGTGAATATCCCATGTAATACCCCATCCATCTGAACCTGCACTTTAGACTCCCTACGCTGCCATTTCAGGAACTGACTGACGTCCGCCAATACCAGGGACGAGAGGTCGTTGATCTGCCCGTGAATGTCTCCCGCTGGGTGCCCTGGCGAGGCACAGCCCTCCTGCCGGCCCCTCGCACCCTCTGCCCCACCATCGGAGGTCGCGCTTTCAGCCCCTACGCCAGTCTGAGAACCTTCCTCTTCGACCGTGCTCACGGCTACCTCCCCCCACCCCCCGCCCCCCCACCCCCCCCCCCCCCCACTCTCCTCCCCTGGCTCGGAGTCAGGCTCCATCACTGTTAAGCGCTCTGAGGCGCTACCCTGAGTAGAGGATGTAGTATCCCGATGTGAAAGGCGCTCTATAAATGCAATCTTGTTGTTGTTGT
The DNA here is from genome assembly GCF_018977255.1 of Callorhinchus milii. Classification (NCBI taxonomy): domain Eukaryota; kingdom Metazoa; phylum Chordata; class Chondrichthyes; order Chimaeriformes; family Callorhinchidae; genus Callorhinchus; species Callorhinchus milii. Next base: position 2,791,532 of record NW_024704764.1, read on the forward strand.
TGTTGTAACAGTTGCAGTGCAAGCAATGTAACAGAGTCACCTGCGAACATGTTCCAAGTCTCTCGTTTTAAGCTTAAAGGTGTGTCCTTTTCTGACAATAAAGGTTTGAAAGTGAACCGCGTTTGGGTGATGTTTTATCCGCCCTTCTTTCGACAGCGACTCAGGAACAGCGGGAGGCCATTCAGCCCAACCGGCCTGCTCCAACGGTTTACCAGGCCTTTGGTTTATTACAGAGTCCTGTAGCTCAGTGGTTAAGAGCACTCGCCCCGCGGGCGAGAGGACCCGGGTTCGATTCCCGGGCAGGGGGCGAAACCTTGGGCAAGTTTCCTTACTCCACACGCCTCTGTTTACCTCGCAGTAAGTAAGAATCAAATGCAAATATTATTCTTATATTATATGTCTGATTGGCTGCCGAGTGCCTCCCACAAAAATACAAGTGATTTATTTCGTCCTGGACAGCGGAGGTGAGGGGCAGCTTCTCGACGATCAAATAATAATAAGAATAATAATAATAATAATAATTCTTGCATTCGATACAGCACCTCATAAAGTCGTCGAGATGTCTCGACGCGTTTCACAAGAATGTACTGTGAAGCGAGTTGACTTGTGTGCTTTGTGGGGGAAGTTCTCGGAACATTCCCGATCTGATCACTTTTCGAAACTTCGATTGGAAAGTCGGTGTTGTTGATTTCCCAGCGGAGGAACTGGATTTTTTTTTTTGGGGGGGGGGGGGGGGGTCCACCAGCTGAGTTGTCTGCAGAAACCCCATCATCCTGTTTGTTTATCTCAGCCAAGGCCATGGATATACATCATCTAAACGTGGATATTTCCCTGTGTTTGGAATGGAATGGAATGCCACACTCTCTCTCTCTCTCTCTCTGGAATGATGAACTCATTCCAGAGAGTACAGAGAGTAGCACAACGGCAACAACAACGACAACAGCAGGATTACATTTGTATAGCGCCTTTCACGTTGGGATCGGGGAGGTCAGGGACGGCGGCTGAAGGCTATGTCGAAGAGGAGGATTTTTGAGACGCTCCTTGAAGGAGGCAGGGGAGGGAGCGAGGCGAAGGGAATGTGGGACGGAGTTCCATAGGGTGGGGGCAGAGAGGCTGAAGGCCTGACCGCCGATGGAGACGTGGAGCAGGAGGGAGCCCACGGGTAGTGGGCGCAGGATCGCAAGGATCAGGCAAGGCTTCGTGACCCCACAATGTAGAGTTAGGTCCTGCTGAAGTCTAACCAGCTAAAACCATCTAGAGCACTGTCTGGCAAGCTTCCTGCTGCTTGTCTAGCCAGCACCACCCTACCCGTCAGGGCTTTGGCTTGCTGCGTTAACAGGAGCTGAGTGGGGTGACTTCCCTGTCCCCAGTGACTGGTCTGACGTTCCAGGTCCTGCTGATGAGCCAGGCCGGGCTGTGCTGTTATCAGCTTTGCATCAGAAGCTGAGAACGTTGCTCATCCCTTCTAACATCTGTTCCATCTCTCTCTCTCTTCCCCCCCCTCTCTCTCTCTCTCTCTCTCTCGTTCCTCTCTCTTCTCTTTTCTTTCTCACCTTCCAAGCGACTCTCTTCCTTCTTTCCTTTAGTCTGTTCTTTCCGTCTTTCCCTTCTCCCTCTCCGCCTCTCTGTTTTCCTTTCTCTTGCCTCCCCCACCACCACTCTCGCTCTCTCTCTCGCTCTCTCTTTCTATTTTCTCACTCTCGCTAGCCTCTCTGTCTCTTGCCCCCTTCTCGCTCCAGCCCTCAGCCGTCCTGATGCGCTCACCTTTCCCCATTCGCTGTGATCATAAGAGGCAGTGTGTGTGTGTGTGTGTGTGTGTGCAGACGTGCTTACACAACTGTGCACCAATCTGTGTGTGTGTGTGGGGGGGGGGGGCGTGGGGGGTGGGCTGTTGTGTGCACGTGGCGGGAAGGATGTGGGAGGTGGAGGCGGGGGCTGTACATATGGGGAGTGGGAGGCTGGGGAGTGTGTGTGTGTTTTATTTTCAATTCTTAGCGAAATTAGCTCGTTTGATGAGCCGGTGATTGCTGGTGAGATTAGACCCCAGGAGCAAATGTCACCCACCCCCACCGGTCTTCCTGTTTGTAAGGAGACCGAGAACTGCTGAGAGCTGGAAATTCATCGCACTACAACAACAACAAGATTACATTTGTATAGCAGCTTTCACACCGGGCAGATTAGGACCGACCCACACGTGTCTACAAAACACCCAGGATAATTGGTCTACATTTGGGAGCAGGACTGAGACTAACCGTGGTCACCCCAACATAAGTTTGTGGAGTCCTGTCGCTCAGTGGTGAGAGCCCTCGTAATAACTCCTTCAAAAAACATAAAACATAAAAAAAATTAAGTCGCTCAATCCACAACTGTTTGTGGGACGCTGCTGTGGGCAATTGGCTGCCAGGTTTCGCCCGCAAATCATACAGTCAATTTGCTTCGCAGTATATTCCGTGGAGCGCTTTGAGACGTCTCGAAGACGTGATAAGGCGGTGTATCAAATGAGAGGATTATTATGAAGGATCATTATTATATAGAGGCAGTGCTCAGGAGAGGATGATCCCCAGTGTTAAGAGGAATGAGCTACGGGCCACAATCAGACAAGCTTGGGCTCTTCATCCCGAGAGAAAAATGACTGCGAGGGGCTCCTGATAGAGAAGTATAACATTTTAAGTGGTTTTGAAAAAGGAAACTCAGAACAGTACCTTCAGTATAAGAGTAGAACAAGAGGATATAGATTTAGAATTTGCAAAGGGGTAAGTTCAGGACAGACACCGGGAAATATTTCTTCGCTCAGAGAGGGATTAACGCGTGGAACAGAGTTGCCAGGAAATTGGGTGGAGGCCGGGAAGCTGAGACCGTGATGGGAGGACAGTGTGGTGGGTGTTCAGGCAAGATGAGATCAGATGGGTTAAGGACCGTCTTCACCCGAATCGATCCGGTGATCGATCGCTAGTTCCATAGATGGTTGTCACGCACAGAATACGCTCAGTACCCTGCGGTTATTGCACGCAGAATGTATTCCAGTACAAGAAAGATGCCGTTAGATGTATATTGTACACTAATAATAATCCTTACACTTATTGGCACCTTTTGTACCTGAAGGACGCCTCAAAACGTTTCACAGGAGACACTGTAAAGTGTGGTGACTCTTCTGTGGGCTAATGTGGAAGCTCATCTTGCGCACAGCAAATATCCCACAAAGAGCTATGACGTACGTGAGCGACCAATTTTATCGGTGCGTTGTTGGGAGGTCACTGGGAAACTCCCTTTTCTTTTTGAGTAGTCCCAGGGGATCTTTGACGTCTTCCTAACCACTTCACCATGAAGTGTTGATGCAAAAAAGCTGCCGACCTGCAACCCCTCACACTCTCACATCCAACCCCGCGCCCCCTCACACCGCACCACCCCCCGCCCCCCCCCCACCCCACACCCTACACCACCACCGTCAGCTGGTGGGCTTTCAGCCTTTCTGCTCCCAGCTCTCTGGAACTCCATCCCAGAGGTCCCCCTCCTTCTCCTATTCCAAGCCAGGCCTCCAAATGTACATCTTTGACGGTGCTTCAGGTCATCTTTCCCTTCCCCGCCTCGTCCCAGCACCTTGGGACGTCTTCCCGGCGTGAAAGGCGCTATACAAATGTCATTAAATTATGTAATCCAGCACTGGGAATGCGCTCTGAGACGCCCGTCTCTCTGTGTGCATGTAAAGTGTCTTGCCAATCCGCAGAACGATCAGTTGCTGCCCACTGGTGGATTTCATCTGTAACTATACCAAGTCGCATTAATCCAATTTGTAAACCTTGTACAGACCAACACAAAGCCAATGGGCGCAAAGCAATAATCCTATTTGTTATAAAGACCCTTGCACTTGAAGATAGCTCCTAATCACGTCTTCGAGACGTCTCAAAGCACTTCAGAGAGTGAATTAACTGCATATTTTGTGGGTGAAACGCAGCTGCCAATTGCGTACAGCAGTGCCCCACAGACACTCGTGGATTGAATGACCAAATTATTATTAATGTCCCATAAACAGCCCATGAAGGGAATGAGCAATTTTATCAGGGGGATTGTTGACCAGGACGATTCCCTTCACTTCTCGAATAGTGCTGTGGACATGTGCGTTGTTGTGCAGCTGTGACCGTGGTTTAACCCTGTGTGATCAGAAGTGAATTTGTAAAATGTGATCAGATCGGTCAAGTAAATTATTAAAAATGTTTTAGTTAAGTTGGGTGGTCTTATTGTTTATTGCTTATTGCTGTTAGCCAATTGATACCATAACTAATTCAAAGTAAAAAAAAGGTATAACCAAAACTATACTTTAAGTTAATGAGACAGTAAAACAGGAGCAAATAGGTTTAGATTTGTAAAGGGTAATTTCAGGACAGACACCAGAAGTTTTCTTTGCACATCAGGAAATTAACGGCTGGAACATGTTGCCGGGAAGGATAGTTGAAGGAGGGACCACGGAACACATTTATAAGACAGTTTAATGCTGCAATAAAATTGCTCATTCGCTTTATTGTTGATCGTGGGACGCTGGTGTGCTCAATTAGGCTGTCAGGTTCTCCAACAAAACACAGTCACTTCACAGTAAAAATCCCTTTGAGAAGTCTCGAGGATGTGATCAGGATTATGACTATTATTGTTGTGAAAGGCTTCTTTGCAGCACATTTGTAGATTTACCATAGTACAAGTGCTGCCCTGTGAGCAGGAGCGGGTTTGAACTATTTTGTGATGGTGCTGAAGGCAACACACTCGGAAATACAATTTACATTGACTCAGCGCAGTTCAGATGGGGAGGACGTCTTAAAGCTCCTTAGTGAGCTGGCTGGGCATCTGAGTCTCAGGACAGGAGGCGGGGAAACGAAAAACACACAGATTGACCTCAACATTGTGGATTAGAAGATGTCAGAATCCTGTTATTAACATAATCTGATTGCTCGAAGACCGCGCTATCGCTTACTCTGTATTCATAGCAATCTTTATTGCCCTTTAATCCTCTCACTGAAACTTTGTTGTACGAAGAAAGCAGTGGCTGTTGCACTTAACAGTAAAATCCGGTCCAGTTTGAGACGAGGTGTGGTGTTTTTGTCGGTGGGTTGGGTTTAAAGCACCCGCTGAAGTGCGAACAGACAGGAGCCAAACCCTCCACATCAAAGGGAGATAGACGGAGAGAGTCGTTGCCCCACGATAACACCGTTCTCTGTGGATAGGAAAGTGCTGATACTTTTCTTTAGAAACTTGCAAATTATAGCACTCTAAGTCACATCATAAGTTCCAAAGGTCAGGCACAAAGAAAGGCTGTTTTTACAGTCATCTCAAGAGTTTCTTCGGATGAAGAAGCTCCTTCAGCTCATTTGATCTCGTAGCCACCGTCCCGCCCTCCTGTCGTAGCATCAGCTTGTTTTTTTTCGAACGAGTCCCAGCCTCCTGGCCCGACCCGAAACACAGTCACTACACTCAACAATAATAATCCTCGCATTTGATATAGCGCTTTTCAAGTCTTCTCGACGTCCCAAAGCGCTTCACGGAATAGACTGTAAAGTGAATTGACTGTATATTTGTGGGCGGACGCGGCGGCCAATTGCGCACAGCGATGTCCCACAAACAGTCGTGGATTGAAAATGACCAATTTTATTATTGTTTTGGTTTTTTTTGGGAGGGATTATTATCCCCTTCGCAGTAAACTCCAGGTCCAGTTCGAGAGGAGACGGTTTTTTTTTTTTTGGACCACCCGATGGCCGACGCCGGCATCGGACGCGAGCGAAGATACTCCCGATAGTGACCGACGGCGGAGTGTGGGTGTCCCCGCGAAACGCCTCGCGCGCGCCTCGCGTCGGTTGGGGGTCCGCGCCTTCGCCGGGGCTCGCGCACAGGGCACAAGAGGCGTAGACGCCGCGGGGGCCCCGAGAACCCGGAGCAGAGGCGGAGCGAGAAAGGTCGGGCAGCATCTATGGAGAGAGGAAAGTGAGTCAACGTCTCCAATCCACCGCCCTCCTTCGTTCCCGCATCGTTAATACCACTTTAACCCATCACCAAACCCCCCCCCCCCTCCCCTATCCTCTCCCCCCATCTTCTCCTGTGTCTTCCATGCCCTGCCCCCCCCCCTCACCCCCTCCCCCTCCCCCCTCTCTAACCCTCTCTCTGTGTGTCAAACAGTCCAAGGCTGAGCCGGAACCTTTGTCCGGGCCCCGTGGGCTGGTCGGACCTGGGGGCCGGGGGGAAGCGGGCAGCGGGCGGACCGGAAGTCTCGGGAGGTGACGGAGCGGTTTTGAAACTCCCGCCGTTTCCGCTCGTGGCGGCGCGACCGGAACCGAACGGAACGCGGCGCGAGATGGACCCCGACACCGAGCGGCGGCCCCGCGGGGGGTACCGGTGCCGCCTGTGCGACATCAGCGCCCCGAATGGTGAGACCCGACCCCCAACCACAACCCCGACCCCAACCCCCGGCCACACACACTGCCCCACACACACACTCACACACTCCCCCCTCCCCCCCACTCCCCCCACACACACTCCCCCCTCACACACACACACTCCCTCCCCCCCCACTCCCCCCACACTCCCCCCTCACACACACACACTCCCTCCCCCCCCACTCCCCCCACACTCCCCCCTCACACACACACACTCCCTCCCCCCCACTCCCCCCCACACTCTCCCCCTCACACACACACTCCCCACACACACCACTCACACACTCCCCCTCACACACACACTCCCCCTCACACACACACTCCCCCCTCACACACACACTCCCCCTCACACACACTCACACACACACACACTCCCCCCTCACACACTCCCCCCTCACACACTGCCCCACACACACTCCCCCTCACTCACACACACTCCCCCCTCACTCCCCCCACACACACTCCCCCCTCACACACACACCTCCCCCCACACTCCCACCCCCTCCCCCCCACACTCCCACCCACACACACTCCCCCACACTCCCCCCCACACACCCTCCCCCCCACACACCCTCCCCCCCACTCACACACACACACAAAAGAGCAACGTTAAGTCAGAAGTTTGGAACAAATACATTGAAGAAAATGTGAAGAAAACGTTTTAAGTGTTCACAGGGTTGGAGCAAGTGTGACAACAACGACAACTTGCATTCACATAGCGCCCTCCACCCCGGGTGATCCCGAGCCAAGGGGAGAGGGAGTGGGGAGGGGAGGGGAGGGGACCATAGGCACAATCAAAAAGGAGACTGGTCGGGTTGTACTGCGTAAAGCAGAGGAGAGATAGATGGCGGGTGTCTTTCCTGATGCAGTTGCGGCCTTTTTTTCTTTTTAATTGCGTGTGTTTTTTTTAATGTATTTACACATATATAGCTCCCAGTTTAGAGAGTCACCTTAAAGGAAAAAAGCATCAGAAACTGATGAGTGTGAGAGCCACCAGGAAGCTGCAGGAAGAAAACAGCGTGTTTGTGAGCGGTTTCCGTAAAGGCACACCCGAACTGGAACTCAGTGACTACTTTCAAACGTTTGGCACAGTCGCAAGCATAATAATGGACAAGGACAAAGTAAGTGCAATTTGACACACAGTACAATACGAAATTATATTTGTATAGCGTCTTTCACATCAAGAGGATATCCTGAAGATTACTTAAGGGCTACAATGAACTGTAAAGAATCGTAAACGTGTGGAATAGTCCCCGAAACGAGGCACAAAAGAGAGCTAATGGACCAGAAGGAACAGTTTTTAGGGCATAAGGACTTCTTGCTCCTAGTTTTTCATTCTTCTCACTACAGTGATACTCACATAAATCTTTTATCAATTGTAAAAGTAGGAACCCGGTTGTTAGTCGATTGCCGGATCGCTTTTCCGGGGGTAATAATTCCTTTGCAAAAAAATAAATAAATTGGTCGCTTCGATCCACGACTGTTTGCGGGGACGCTGCTGTGCGCAATCGGCTGCCGCGTTTCACCCACAAAATATGCAGTCAGTTGACTTTACAGTATATCCTGTGAAGCGCTTTAAGATGTCTCGACGTGATAAGGCGCTGTATCAAATGCAAGGATTATTACAGTCACCCAAGTTGTACGTGTATCTGAGTCCTGTTCAGTCGCCTTCCCAAAAAAAAACACTTAGATTTTATTGCACTCGTCCTTATTTTATAAAGGAAATCATCTCATAATTTGTAAGGCCGTTACAGCACTTACCGGCTGCATTGAAGCTCCTGACCTGTCACCGCATGCACACTTACCAGCTGGTTGCATTGAATCGCGGGAAATTTAATCTTGACCCCCTCACGGATTGTGCACTTGCCGGCCGCGGTCACGAACAACAACAACAGCTTGCATTTATTACAGCGCCCTTCACGTGGGGTAGCTTCCCGGAGAGCCTCACAGTGGCGGAGTCTGACAACGAACTACTGCGTCCGCACTTACCGGGTGTGTGGGTTTACGCTTGCGCAGTGTGGATTATTGATTAAATCAGATATTATACGACTTGTGCAAATTTGCCCGCAACTCGGCACTTCGCGCAAATCATATTAAATGTTACGGTCACGACTGATAACAACTTGCGTGAGTTTTACTGGACTCGAATAAACGGGGTGGCCATTGGATAGAGTTCCAGAGAACGGCTGAAAACTTGCCCACCAAACCACACTCGAGACCCACATACTGCAGGCGGTTGAAAACTGGTCAGTGTTTGGTTTGGGAGCTATTATCAGGTATTCCTTGTGATATCTTGTACTAAGCAAAAGTCAAGTTAAGGGAGGGGCGGGGGAGAAATTGCATTAATTACTGTGCACGCACACTGTTTAACTTGATACTTTTGTTTTATATTAGTTTTTTTTTAAGTTGTTCATCATTAAAAAACTCTTACTTCGTTAGACTCTCATGCAGTTCCCTTGCTTGCTATCCGCAGGGCATCTATGCAATTATACAGATGGACAGCACAGAAGAAGTGAAAAGGGTGCTGTCTGTGTCCCAGCACTGTATGAACGGCCAAAAGCTGCGAGTGAAGGCCAGAGAAAAGAAAGACTTCAAATACGTCCCCAAAAAGAAGCAGGCGCCCGGCAAAAAGCAACTGATTAATTTCGAAGAACTGTCGCAGATTCTCTGCGGAGCTGCTGACGTGAGTACTCTGGAGTGTCGCTAGTCTGTTAAAAAAAGTGGATTTGTTTGTGGAGTCCTGTCGCTCAGTGATTAGAGCATTTGCCTCGCAAGCGTGAGGACCTTGGGGTTCGATTCCCGGGCAGGGCAAAACCTTAGGCAAGATTCCTTACTCCACACACACGCCTCTGTTTACCTAGCAGAAAGTAGGAACCTGGTTGTTAGTTGATTGGCGGATCGTTTTTTCATGGGTAATAATACCTTCAAAAAAGTATATTATCTAATAATAAATTGGTCACTTCGAGCCGAGAGTCCAGAGTGAGCTACATCCGGTGTGAGGCGAGGCCAGAGTGTGAGGGAATTTGGTGAGAGTGGGAATTAGATGCAGAGGGGGAAGTGGGGGCAGGCTATATATCTTTGTATCTATATAAAGTTTGTGAAGATGGTGTGACAGGTAAACTGCGAGGTCTGTCACATGTGAGAGTCAATGGAAGGGGCCTTAAGTCCGGGCGACTTCGTCTGCCGCAAGTATCTGGAAATCAGAGAGCTCCAGTGAGAGTAGCTGAGCTGGAGTCTCAGGTGAAGACGCTGCGCAGCATTAGGGATGGAGAAAACTTCCTGGACAGCTTTATCCTGGAGCCGGACACTCCCCTGAGTCCCAAGGAAGAAGAATGTAGCAGCGACGGACATGACTGGGTGACAGTCAGGCGGGCAGGCAAGCGTTCCCGAAAGAGAGGGGCTGAAGAATCCCAGACTTTAGCCTTGTCTGACAGGTATGAAATATTGGCAACCTGTGTGGACAAGGAAATCTGCGAGGAAGACGGGCAAACTGACCCCAACACCCCTGTGCAGGAGGTTAAAAATGTAATTCTTATTGGGGATGAGACAGTCGGGAGGACTGATACAGTTTTCTGTAGCCGTAGCAGGGAGACAAGAAGACTCTGTTGTCTTCCTGGGGCCAGGGTGAAGGATGTCACCGCCGGGCTGGAGATAAATTTGAGGCATGAGGGAGAGGATCCAATCGTAATGGTACATATAGGGACCAATGACATTGGTAGGACCAGTAGGGACGAGTTAAGGAGCGAGTTCCGGGAATTGGGAATTAAACTAAGGAATAGAACTTCCAAAGTGATGATATCGGGACTGTTACCTGAGCCAGGAGCTAATTGGTACAGGCAAAAGAAGATCATAGATCTGAATGCCTGGCTAAAAGAGTGGTGCGGAGAGCAGGAATTCCAATTCATGGGCCACTGGCACGAGTATTGGGGAAGATGGGAGCTTTTCCAAAGGAATGGGCTCCACCTAAATAGGGCTGGGACAAATGTCCTGGCTACACGAATAAATAGGGAGGTAGAAAGGGCTTTAAACTACTAAGGGGGGGGGGGAGGTAAAAACATAGTAAAGTATAGTCCACCACAGTTAAACTTGAGATCAACAAAAGCAAGAGAGCAGATTAACAAGGGAGAAGAGCAAAGTGTGTCAAGCCGGGAAAGGAAGTACAGTGATAGAGTGCTGGTGAATAGGGTTAATAGCCGGAAGTCAGAATTAAGGGCACTATATCTGAATGCACGAAGCATTCGTAACAAGATAGATGAATTAGTTGCACAAATAGAGACAAACCGGTATGATCTAGTAGCCATCACCGAGACATGGTTACAGGGTGATCAGGGATGGGAACTGAATATTCCCGGCTACGTGGTATATAGGAAAGATAGGCGATGTGGTAAACGAGGAGGGGGAGTGGCCCTGCTAATAAAGGATGGGATAAAAACAGTAGAGAGGAAAGATTTTAAATCTGAAAAGCAAGATGTAGAGTCAGTATGGGTAGAGATACGTAACTTCAAGGGGCAGAAAACTATAGTGGGAGTAGTTTATAGACCCCCAAACAGTGGTCAAAGTATCGCTCAAGGTATAAATCAAGAGATTAGTGGAGCATGTAGCAAAGGAAAGACACTAATTGTGGGTGATTTTAACCTGCACATAGACTGGGACAACCAAATTGGGAAAGGTAACATAGAAGAGGAGTTTATAGAATGTATTAGAGATAATTTTCTAGATCAATATGCTGAGGAGCCGACCAGGGAACAAGCCATATTAGACCTTGTTTTGTGTAATGAAACAGGGCTGATCAGCAAACTGGAACTTAAGGCTCCTCTCGAGCAAAGCGATCATAATATGATGGAATTTAGCGTTAAGTTAGAGAGGGAAGTAGTTAAGTCTGAAGCAAAAGTCTTCAATTTAACTCGAGCCAACTTTGCTGGTATGAGAGAGGATTTAGCCAAAATAAACCGGGAGACTAAACTGTAGATGTTCAGTCCATGAACATTCTCAAGTCTGAGACTGATAGATTCTTGAAAAATAGAGGTATTAGGGGATATGGGGATAGGGCAGGTAATCAGAGTTAGGTGAGAAGATCAGCCATGATCTTATTGAATGGCGGAGCACAGGCACGAAGGGCCGAATGGCCTACTCCTGCTCCTAATTCTTATGTTCTTATGTTCAATCCACGACTGTTTGTGGGGACGCTGCTGTGCGCAATTGGCTGCTGCGTTTCGCCCACAAATATTCAGTCAATTCACTTTACAGTATATTCTGTGAAGCGCTTTGAGGTGTCTCGAAGACGTGATAAGGCACTATATCAAATGCAAGGGTTATTATATCTAACGATTAACTATACGTGTTGTCTGATAGGTTGATGAGCAGCTGCAGCAATTGTTGCAGTTGTTTCAGTTCTCGGACAGCGAGCGGAGCCTGCGAGAGCTGCTCATGTCTCTGATGCAGGAGGTCTTCTCCGAGTTCTTCCCAGGTCAGTGGTCTTCACGGGGTGTTATGGGATCTTTAAGAAGTGTGCAATGCAGAATGGTCCGTATAATGTGGTCTGTTTTTACCGGTCAGTCTCTCAATAACCCCCATTCTCTTAATTCTCCCCGTAGCCCCATAAACAGTCCGGTAGCCGGTAGCCCTCCCCACTCATATCCAGTCCTTAATTCCCTGCTTCATATTGCCGTCTCTTCAGTGACTCTTCCCCTTCTGCCCCCATACACCTTCCTTCCTTATAAACTCTTCTAGTAGGTTGGTTGAATCTGTTGCAGTAGTTAATAATAATAAGCCTTGCATTTGATTTAGCGCCTGATCACGTTATCGAGACGTCTCAAAGCCCTTCACGGGATTTACTATAAAGTGGAGTGACGGATTGAGCACTGTGTTATTTCACAGATGCTGTTGCAAACTATTGATAGTTTCTCCACGGATTGTAATTTTGATTTACTGTGAGTTCAAGGCAGGTCAGTAGAGGTTGGTTGGTGGCTAACTGTTGCTTTTACTCAGGTTGCAAAATCCTGCCCTTTGGATCATCGGTGAATACCTTTGACGTTCGCGGCTGTGACATGGATTTATTCCTCGATCTTGAAAACACAAAGACTTTCCAGGCCACTGCCACGGAGGCAAAGACTGAAGTAAGTTCCACGTGTGACAACCTGCATAATGTCTAAGACTAGCACCTATATATTCACCATCTCAACCGTGGACATGTTAAAAGATTCTCTCTTGAGCTCGCATTAATGGAATACGATGGAAAATAATAATAATACATGCATTTGATATAGCCCCTTATCACGTCTTCTAGACGTCTCAAAGTGCTTCACAGAATATACTATGAATCGTATAGACTGTATATTTTGTGGGCCAAACATGGCAGCACATAGAGGTGTCCCACAAACAGTCGTGGATTGAGTGACTTTTATTAAGGAATTACTATCCCCGGAAAAGCGATCCGCCAATCGACTAACATGCGGGTTCCTACTTACTGCTAGGTAAACAGAGGCGAATGGAGTAAGGAAACTTGTCCAAGGTTTCGCCCTGCCCGGGTCTCTCGCTTGCGAGGTGAGTGCTCTAACTACTGAGCTGCAGGACTCCACGTTTAAAATGTTTAGAACAAGAGGAATGAAACTTCCTGTTGTACATTCACTCTTCCTAGAATAGGTGTTTATTTTTAGCTGTGGTTTGGACATCACCTGGTACATTGTGCTGATTTCCTTTAATTGGAACAGTGTCAAGGCAGGTGAAACAATTACAATGATGGATGGATGCCCCACAGAGCAACCTTACCTTTCTCCCTTATTCTAATTCATTCTTTTTTCCTGAAAGTATTGACATCAGGTTTTTAGGCTGTTTCGCCCTACTGGGAATCAAACCCACATCCTGTCGCTTGTGAGGCGTGAGCTCTAACCATTGTACTACAGGACTTCACTCCAAGATCTCCCAAGATTTCTCTGTCGAACAGAAAGATCTTGGGGTGGAGGTGGTGTCTCCAAAGGTGGGAGGGTGGGAGAGGCCGGGCTGGGGGTCTCTAAGATGGAGTGTGTGGGCAGACTCTCGATCAGCTTCAGTCACAATCCAGAGACAAACCCAGGAGCAGCTCTCGCTCTACCCATAACTTGTGGGTTCTATATATAATATACACATATAGATAAAGCCCATGTTTGCTCAATCTCTAGGAGGTATAAAGGTTTCAATTTTCTTTTCTATTTTTCGTGAAAATATGTTTTAAGTCCTCCCTCTAGACTTTGGTTTCCTTTTCCAAGGCTGCCACACATGGGTTAAAGTCATTAACCCACGTGGAGTCCTGTAGCTCAGTGGTTCGAGCGATTGCCTCGTAAGCAAGAGGACCTGGGTTTGATTCCCGGCCAGGGCGAAACGTTGGGCAAGTTTCCTTACTCCACACGCCTCTGTTTACCGGCAGTAAGTAGGAACCCGGTTGTTAGTCGATTGGCGGATCGCTTTAATTATCCCTTTTTTTTGAAAAAAATATTTGGTCACTCAATACCCTCAGCGCTGTTTGTGGGGACGCTGCTGTGCGCAATCGGCTGCCGAGTTTCACCCACAAAATATCCAGTCAATTGACTTTACAGTACATTGTGTGAAGCGCTTTGAGACGTCTCGGAAGTCGTGAGAAGGCGCTAGGTCAAATGCAAGGATTTTTAAGGCCATGTTTCCTCAATTTCTCGGAAGAGATGTTGAGTTTCATTTTTTTTTTCTATTTTTAGTGGCAAATCCATTAATAAGTCCTCCCTCTAGGCTTTGGATTCCTTTTTAAGAGCTGCCACACGGGCGCTGAAGTCATGAGTGTGCTTTGCGCCGTTGCAGGGAGTTCAAGGAGCCGAAAGTGACATACAGTCAGACACCCGTTCTGAGGATTCCATCTTGTCTGACATCGACCTGGAGACTTCGACTCCAGCTGAGATCCTCGAGTTAGTGGCCACTGTGCTGCAGAAGTGTGTTCCAGGCGTTCACAAAGTTCAGGCCGTCACCACGGCCAGGCTACCGGTGGTTAAATTTATCCACAAGGAATCAGGGTTGCAAGGAGACATCTCTATTAACAATAGGTACCTTATTTATTTATGCATATCTATATATATATCACACACGTACACCAGCTAAAAGGCATATTCATAACCCATCTGTGATTTTTTTTGTTTGCTGTACGTGTTTGAAAAATGGAGGAAGTCAGTCGAGTGTTGCAGTGTTTAAAATATTAATGAACGTGGCATTTTGCTCAGTGGTGGCTAAGCCGCTGAAAAGCCCTTTGGGACACAACCCAGCGTGAAAGGTGCCATATAAACACAAGCTGTTGTTGTCGTCGTCAAAAAGTGGCCTGCCGAACATTTGCGGTCATAAGGGCGAGTCTGTTTTAAAATCGATGGCATGTTTCTGTTTTTTTCTTAATTGAATATTTCTTGATTCCTGCCATAACAATAATCCTCGCATTTGATACGCCTTCGAGACGTCTCAAAGCGCTTCACAGGATATACTGAAAGTGAATTGACTGCATATTTTGTGGGTGAAACGAAGCAGCCAATTGCGCAAAGTGGTGCCCCACAAATAAGTCGTGGATTGAAGTGACCGGTTTATTATTGTGACTTTTTTTTCTCTTGAGGGATTATTATCAGGAGTGTTGTTCAAATATTTGCAAGCGAGAGACCTGGGTTCGATTCCCGGGCAGAGCGATACTTTGGGCACGTTTCCTTGCATGGACAGGTAGACTGGAAATAAAACAATAACTTGCACCTTTCACCTACGAAAATGTATCACAAGGATAGAGTTGCAGCCCAGTTGGGGGTAGATAAGGGGCAACAGCAGGAACATACTTTACAATATGTTCTGTGAAGCGCTTTGAGACGTCTCAAAGATGTGATAAAGCGCTATACCAAATGCAAGGATCATTATTAAATTATAAGTCTGAAGTAATAAGAAAAAATGGGAATTCTTAAAATATAATCAAAGCATTTTGTAATTAAAGTGTAACTGTGCCTTTGCATTGCACTGTTGGATTCAGTTACGGTAATCGTGCCTTTTAACCATACGCTGCCTGGTCGAGTCATCGCAGGCAGTCAGTCCGAGTTCAGAGACAATGTTTATTAAAGCTCCAGCGCTTCTCCGGCTGATTGTCTCCTGAAAATGCTAACTCAGCAAACACTGGCCTGCTTCATGTCCCATCCTCTGCCCATTCCCACCGTTGGTGGGCGAGCTTTCGTTCTCTGGAACTTCCCCTCCCTGCTTTCAAGACTTATCTCTTTGACTGTGCTTTCCGTCATCTTTCTCCTCCCCAATCTCTCCAGCTCCCCCCCACCCCCTCCCCCCCCCCCCCCCCCCGGCTTGGGTGCCCAGCAAACAGCTGTCCTTTCTCCCCCACATCCGCACCATGTCCGGCATTGCCTACCACCACCTCCGCAACATTGCCAGACTTCGCCGCTGCCTCACCCCTCAGGCGCTGAATAAATGTAATAAATTTCATGTCTGGAGGACGTCCCAAAACCCTGGACAGTCAGGGGTTTGGATGTGAGCTGGGGGTTGGGATCAGGAGGCAGGGAGGGTAGAAGGGAAGAGGCAGACGGCAATGCAGATTTGTCCCCCAACCCACCCGCCCCACTGGCTTCAGCCACTCTGCCCCCAACCTCTGGAATTCCATCCCCCAATCACTCCGCCTTGCCTCCTGCTTAGCCTTCTTCAAGTCCCGCCTCAAGACCCTCCTCTTTGACCATGCCATCGGCCACCCCCCTTCCCCTCCCCTCCCTTCTCCCCACCCCGACCCCAGCTCGGGTCTGAAATGCTGTACTCTGTCCAGTGCCTTGGGACGTCCTCCCGACATGAAAGGCTCTATACAAATGTAATCTTGTTGTTGTTGTTGTCTTGGTCACAGGCCTTTCATGGGTCAGTTGGACTGCTCCACAGGTTAAAAGAAACGCAACACAGGTTGTACAGTACGTCTTTGTCATATTTCCAACAAAACCTAACTGTGTGGACTGTTTCCAGGAGTATTCAAGACTTAATTGCCAATGAGTCACTCCTGCTTTCAGGAACTATATTTTTCCATCCTATTTGCGAATCCCATTCAACAATGAATGAAGCCACATGACGTTGGGTTGTTAATCTTTCAAGGAAACTCGCAATAAAATGAGGCAGTAATTAGGAGCGTCGTCAATCCAGACTTACCTGCAGTTTAGCAATCATTCATAGTTGACCTGGCTGGTTGCCTCAGCACTTCACTGGGTATCTGACCTGTGTTTTACCTGACCTGGCTGT
Organism: Callorhinchus milii; assembly: GCF_018977255.1. Classification (NCBI taxonomy): domain Eukaryota; kingdom Metazoa; phylum Chordata; class Chondrichthyes; order Chimaeriformes; family Callorhinchidae; genus Callorhinchus; species Callorhinchus milii. The sequence continues at coordinate 2,808,187 of NW_024704764.1, forward strand.
AGCATTAACAGCAACAACTTGCATTTGTACAGTGCCCTTCACGAAGGGTAACGTCTCGTAAGTGTTTTACGTAGACAGACCCAGGCCATGAGCTGGTGGATGAGTTTGGGCCCCGTTGAAGAGATCGTTTTTTAGTCAGCTTCTGAAAATAGAGCTGGAGGGATTGAGGGAGATAGTTCCATTGGGTGTGGGTGTAGTGACTGAAGGCCAGCCACCAATGATGGCACAGGGGATGCACAGCCGGCCCTAGTTTACCAAGTAGAAGGGTCATGTCGTTGGTCGGTTGGGACACAGTGGAGAATGGCAAGGGTGGGGGTTGATGGACGTGCAAAACTTTGCGCTACAGGGAGAAATAGAGGGGATGGAAGAGCGAAACAGGAGACAACAAACACTGCAGGAATCAAACCATGGTAGCAATTAGTGACTTCAGATATTAGTCATACGTTTGAGCTTCCTTGTAACATCTTAGCTGCCTCCTCCGCTTTATAAATCAATCTCAGTGGTATCAGCGGCGATCTACGGACCTGCCACCTTGATCGCGGAAAGATGTCTTATGAGCACCTGTAACCAATTTTGCTTGGGATAACTTGGTGAATTGGTTTTCCAGGTTAGCTGTACGCAACACAAAATTCCTTCAGCTGTGCTCTTCGGTGGACCAAAGGGTGAGGCCTCTGGTTTATGCCGTTCGTCACTGGGCAAAGCAGAAGCAGCTCGCTGGTAAGGTATCACTTTTTATCTCCTGTGTAAGAATAATAATAATCCTTGCATTTGATACAGCGCCTTATCACGTCTTCTAGACGTGTCAAAGCGCTTCACAGGATATACTGTAAAGTGAATTGACTATATTTTTGTGGGCGAAATGTGGCAGCCAATTGCGCACAGCGGGGCCCCACAAACAGTCATGGATTGAAGTGACCAATTGAAGGATTGAAAGCGATCCGCCAATCGACTAACAACCGAGTTCCTATTTACTGCTAAGTAAACAGAGGCGTGAGGAGTAAGGAAACTTGCCCAACGTTTTGCCCTGACCCACCTGGGAATTGAACACAGGTCTCTTGCTTGGGAGGCGAATGCTCTAACCACTGAGCTGCAGGAATCTCTAGAGGACAAAAGCTTTCCATCAATAATCTCATCCTCGGGATGTATTGGGTGGTTCACTAATTCCCATCGTGAGATCAGCTATTTTCATATCATCATCTTAATGCTTTTTGTGGACGACTGAGATTCAATATAATAATTTACTAATATTCCTTACATATGATACTGTGCCTTTCATGTCGGGGGAGGCATCTCAAAACGTTCCAGTGTCTACGGTAAAGTGTAATTACTCTGTATTTTGTGGGATGTGGCAACCAATTCTCACAGGCTTGACGAGAACGACCGGTTTTATTTGGCGGGTTGGGATTGTGGGCTGGTTGGGGGGGGGGTGTTGGCTGCAACCCCAGAGTGCTATCATCTGAGCAAGACTGAAACCTGACATCTTTTCTTATTGAAGAAAACCTTCAAAAAGTAATTATCTAGAATTTACACCTTATTTCTTTCTTTTCCTCTCTTGTCTTAGGGAATCCCTTTGGAGGAGGACCATTGCTGAATAATTATGCAGTCACACTCTTGGTCGTTTTTTTCCTTCAGAACAGGACGCCTGCCATTCTCCCGACTGTGAACCATTTAAAAGAGCTCGCAGGTAACAGAGCTTGTACTGATCTACCGAATGCAGGCTTCGTAAACTTAGCACATCAGTAAAACCTATGATAAATAATAATAGTCCTTGAAATAGGTTTCGAGCCTTATTACATCTTCAAGCCGCCTCAAAGGGCTTCACAGAATATACTGTAAAGTGAATTGACTGTATTTTGTGGGCGAAACACAGCAGCCAATTACGCACAGCGGGACAAGACAGCAGCACCTAATGATAGAAAAGTAATAATACAACAGGAACAAAAATGAGAGCTGGAACACTATTTGAGCTCTTTTAATTTGTGAGACTGGGTTTGAATCGATGGGGTGAAAACTTTCTCATTGTTGCTTGTAAGGATTATTCAGCAAATCATATTAGATTTTGGCAAACAGCACGAAACTGCTTGCAACGTGGCACTTGTTGGGCCTTTGCAATCCCAGGAAATAATCATTAAAAAATGCAGTATATTATAGAATCATCGAATGTTACAGCACCGAAAGAGGCCCATCGTGCCTATGCCTGTTCTTTGGAAGTGCTACCTCAATCAGTCCCACTCCCCGCTATTTCCCTAAACCCCCTGCAAAATTTTCCTTTTCAAGTACCTATCCAATTCCCTTTTGAAAGTCGTTATTGAATCGGTTTCCATCGTCCTTTCAGGCTGTGCATTCCAATTGCTTTAAATTAAACATATTGATTGAGGCCCAGAAGCGTGGTGTCTAAATCAAGTCTAATTTAAAGAATTGTTTGCAGTTGGGCGGGATGTTCTAACAGCTTAACACGAGGTGGAATATTCCGCTACGGGTGTGAAATGGGAGCTTTTTTATTAAATTAGAGTCTGTGCGTTTTTTATTTAATTGACACTTTTGAGAACTATTGTAATGTGTGCAACCTTTTAGTAAATGGCAAACTGTTCTCTTTATCGAGAAGGTGAAGATCACTGTATAATTGACGGTTGGGATTGCACATTTCTGAATGATCCAAGCAAAGTGGACGCCAGTGAAAATTCTGAAAGCTTGTGTAAGTATTCAGCTGCTCCCGAATTTTATACCGAACGGTTTCTTTTTAAACATTAAAACAAACCAGTGCGCCAAGCTTTTGTTTCAGTGCCGTGAAAGTACTCAGGAGACTAGCCTGCAATGTACAGCAACAACAAAATTACATTTGTGTAGCTCCTTTCATGTCACGAGGACGTCTCAAGACGCTGGACAATCAGTGTTTCGGACCCGAGCTGGGGGTCAGGATCGGGGAGGGTGACCGAAGGCACGGGCAAGGAGGAGTAGTCTTGAGACGGGTCTTGAAGGAGGCAAGGGAGGGGGTGAGGCGGGGGGACTGCGGGATAGAGTTCCAGAGGGTGGGAGTAGAGTGGCAGATGGCCCGCCCGCCAATGGTGGGCGGGTGCATGAAGGATGCAGTATGAATGTAAGTATTGGAAGCCTAATCATTTATCGTTTCCCAATAGGTGTCCTCCTTGCAGACTTTTTTAAATTGTACGCGCAGTTTGACTTTGCCGGAACTGTTATTTCTCTGAGAGAGGGCAAAGCCCGGCCTGTAACAGAGTTCATTAAACCCGATTCACACAGACACCTCAAATTTGGGCCGATTAATATCCAGGATCCCTTTGAACTGAGTCACAACGTGGCTGGAAACATCAACGAGAGATCAGGGCAAAGGTTCAAGAGGCAGAGCGACGAGGCTTTCAAGTACTGCCGCAGCCTGCAATTCCAGAGGAAATCCAACAAGGGCAAAATGTGGGGCATCGTCAGATTGTTTCAGCCTCTGAGCAGCGCTGACTGCTCACCCGCCTCCTCCCCAGCAGTGGATCAAGGCCAAGGTAAAGAATCGACTTGCAGTGAGAACGTGTTAACTATCCCCTTCAAGCTGTCGGCCCTCTCTGAGCAAACGAGAAAAAGCCTTCACGGCTCTCTGGACTTCAGGGAGGTCTGGTTTGACAAAGTGTGTCACGCCGTCCTGTACGTCATGGAGTCTGTCCTCAAATGCAGTTGCTTCGGTCAGAGCGGCGAAGGAGACGACACAGCCGGTGGAGCGGACCGAAGCCTCGACGCGGTGGACGAGAAAGAGGACGAGGGTTTTGAGGAGGAGATTTGCTCCGGATCGAAGAGGCCGTGCGAGGCCGAGGAGCTAGCGGGAACTTCAGCGCCTAAGAAGCCAAGGCTGGGCGGCCTGAGGTACCAGGGGGAGGTGAGGTGGCACTGCTCCGTTTGGAACAAAGTCTGGGTCGGGCGCAGGAAAATGAGGCGCCAGCTCTACAGAAGCCCGAACAAAGCTGACGCAGAGACGAGCGACAACCCCGGCGTCTTAGACCTCGAAGAGAAGGTTACCGACGCCATGTTGCGACAGGAAGGGAACGAGGCGAAGCCCAGCCCGCTGTTCGAAGTCCAGCTCGTTGTCTTTCTGGTCGGAGGCAACGGGGATACCAGGACCGTGATCCGGGTCACGCCTCTGCAGCAAACCGCGCTATTTCCCGAATTCTTTCACTTCCTGCAGTTATTCGTCCCGAAAATGACTGAGAAGTACATCGAGAGATTAGACTGAAGAGAAAATAGTGACCGCTGACCGGTCATTCGCGGCGAGGGGTCGCGGCTGCCGTTTCTGCGTTCTTGCAGAAAGCTTTATTTTTCTCCCCCACTGAAGTCGAGTCCAGTCTGAGGCGGCGCTGCGCAAGGGTCGTGGGTTTTTTTTTTAGCGTGAGCTGCGAAAGACCGTATTTTCTTCTAAAACGGCGACTCGGAGCAAAATATTTGGAGCGGGTAAATCGCTGGAAGTTCTGGAAGGGAAGAACGTGGTTTAGTGCCTTGAACGTCAGAAGTCTCAAAAACGCTCCTCCATAATTCTCGTTTCTAAACGATTCTAAATCTGGGTTTCTTTTTTTTTCCCATTCTGGGCACGGTGAGATGTCGTGTGAAACTGCGTGGTTGGCTTCACGGTAGGTTCCCGATCTCGGCTGAGGCTGTCCGGAGAGAGGTAGGGAGAAAATCATCCGATGCTGGAAAAAGCTGCGAGGTTCATGGCTTATCCTGGGACTGGACAGATTGTTTTCCTTTTGACTTGCACAAGGATCTCGAACGTATCGGGAAGACTCACGAAGTCTACGCGCCGCAAAACTTGTCCAGTTCCCTTATGCCGCGTCTGCCAAAGGCGTTACGGCTGCGGTTAGTTCAATTGGGGTAACAATGTCAAACTGTCTCATTTTGAGAGAAAGAAATAAAACCGTCTGATTTAAAACTTTTTGCAGACTTTTTATTACCACGTGAACTCTGTGCCGGGAGTAATTTAATTGCTTTCTTCCCACCGACTTTATGTGAATGCACGAATTATCGTTTAATGTTTTCGGTGAATTTTAATCACGCAATGCGCTGCGGTAAGTTTACACGTGTGTCGTAAGTAATAAACCTCGCATTTGATATAGCGTCTTAACGCGTTGTCGAGATGCGTCAAAGTGCTTCACGTGATTTGCTGTACAGTGAGGTTTCTTTCGTAGACAAACACAGCAGCCGATTTGCAACCAGTCCCACAAAAGGTCATGAAGTGCGATTAATTTTATCTGCCGGAGATGGGAACTCGGATTAACGTCGTCCAAAGAAAGCGCGATTAATGGCGTCCGTGTCGCAACGCACAAGTTTTACGCCCACCATCCAGTTTTGGTTTGGGCAAAAGATCCGGTTGTAATCCGTATATAATACAGGAATCCTTTCATGGGACGCAGAAGACGATGTTGAAACGTGTCGCAATGATAATTAATAATAATCCTTGCATTTGACAGAGCGCCTTATCTCGTCACTGAGACGCCGCCGAGCGCTTCACGGGATATACTGTGACGCAGTCGGTGTTTTGTGGGGGAAATCGGATCGAAGGCACGTGGTGCAGGGCATCACGGGGGGGGGAGACGTCCAGAAACCTTCCCGAACGAACACGTGGAGAAGCTCCGTCAACAGAGCTCCCGACGACGGGTCTCCAGGAAGCGTAAGACGATCGCGGAGAATTATCACCAATTCTCTGCCTTTCCCTCCGGGACTCGCAGCGGGTCAGGGCGTCGCAAAGCCCCTCCCGGGATTTTACAGAGGATCGCCTTTCGCGGTTAATAATCCCTTCTAAGTCGTTAAATAATAATGATGATAATAATAATAATAATGATAATTGGATCGCTCGATCGGCGGCGCAGGTGCCCGCGGGAGACACAGTCACCGCACTTCACGGTGTACCCCGCGAAGCGCTTTGAGACGCCGGGGGGTCGCGTCGACGCGCGGGGACGGCGTCAATTATTAATTACCAATAATAACGACGACAATGACGACGAAACTTATCATCGCCAAAGTGCGCCGACCGCCTAATAACAATCCCTCCGAAAAAAACCAAAAAACAATAATAAAAAAAAATTGGTCATTTTCAATCCACGACTGTTTGTGGGACATTGCTGTGCGCAATCGGCCGCCGCGTTCGCCCACAAATATACAGTCAATTCACTTTACAGTGTGTTCTGTGAAGCGCTTTGGGACGTCCTCCTGACGTGAAAAGCGCTATATCAAATGCAAGGATTATTATTATTATTATTATTATTATTTTTACTCGACAGACGTTCCGAAAGGGGTTTTTCACGTCTTTTCATCCGTCCGTTCATTTAAAAAAAAAACCTAAACGTAGTCGGGTATCGTATTAGGTCGATAACGTAATTCCCGAATCGATCAGTTAATCAATGAATGAACGAACGAATGAATCCGATGTAAAAAAAATCGATGTTTGGTGCGGATTTCCCGTCGTCTGAGGGTTCCGGTAAAAAACACATCGCTGTCGTAAATAAAAGAAATACCTATATTTTTTTTTTGGATGGACAAACCCAGAGAGTGTTTGGTCCCTATTAATACACATATATATATATATATATTTTTTTTGGGGGTTATTTTTTTTTATTTGGCGTTAAATAGTTTTGTCACAAAAGTGAGGTCCCACCGAGATTTGAACTCGGATCGCTGGATTCAAAGTCCAGAGTGCTAACCATTACACCATGGGACCGGCTTGCTAGGCCGACTCGAAAAGGTCCCTCATCAAGCAAGACGGGGGCGGCGCGTCTCCCCGCCCCCCCCCTCCCGCCCCCCGCCCGCCCGCCCCCCCCCCCGCCCGCCCGCCCGCGGGGAGGATCAGCGTGAGGTAACGCCGGCGGGAGAAGGCGCGACGTTTGAGGCGAACGGACGGACGGACGAACGAACAACAACCACAACAGCGGCGGCGGCGGTTTTTATTCCCCGCCCCGACTTGGGCCAACTGCCGAGGAGGGAGCCGAAGGTTCCCGAGGGCGCCCGAGCAGCTCGGATTCCATTCGGCTGAGTTCGGCGCTGCACTCGGGGCACCGTTCGGGCCGCTGCTCGGCCACTCGGGGGTGGGGTGGGGGGGGGGGGCGGGGGGAGGGGCTTCGCTCGGCTCCGCGCGCGCTCGGCTCCGAGGGTGGGGGGGGGGCTCCACGGAGCTGCGCGCGCAGGTCAGGGCCCACGTGCTGTCAGTGCCGCGGTTCCCAAAGCCTTTCCCTTAAAGGGGACACCGTCGGCTCGAGCTGTCGAATTCCCCCCCGTTCCGTACCCCCAAAAGGTGGGGGTGAGGGGAGAGGGGAGTGGGGGGGGGGGAGAGGGGGAGGAGGGGGAGAGGGGCGCCGGATATTTCCCGTCTCCCAACCGCGTATTTGCCAACAAAGTGTCGGGGCCGCCGCCTCCCTCCGCGCCTCAGGGTCCGGGCGGCAAAATGGGAACCCGCCCTCAGTCGGTGGGGTTCACCGCGAGAAAATAATCCCTTCGAACCCCTCCCACACACCTCCACTCCCCCACACTCCCCCACACACCCCCACTCCCCCCACTCACCTCCACTCCCCCCACACACCCACTCCCCCCACACACACCCCACTCCCCCCCACACCCCCCACTCCCCCCCACTCCCCCCACTCCCCCCACACACCCCCCCACTCCCCCCACTCCGCCCCACTCCCCCCACACACCCCCACTCCCCCCACACCCCACTCCCCCCACTCCCCCCACTCCCCCCACACACCCCCCACTCCCCCCCACACCCCCACTCCCCCACACACCTCCACTCCCCCCCACACCCCCCACTCCCCCCACCACCCCCCCCCCCACTCCCCCCACACACCCCCACTCCCCCCCACACACACCTCCCCCACTCCCCCCACACACCCCCCACACACCTCCACTCCCCCCCACTCCGCCCCACTCCCCCACACACCCCCACTCCCCCCCACACACCTCCCCCACTCCCCCCACACACCCCATTCCCCCACACACTCCCCCACTCCCCCCACACACCCCCCCACCCCCCCACACACTCCCCACTCCCCCCACACACCCCCACTCCCCCCACACACCCCCACTCCCCCCACACACCTCCCACACACCCCCCCACACCCTCCACTCCCCCCCACTCCGCCCCACTCCCCCCACACACCTCCCCACTCCCCCCACACACCTCCCCCACTCCCCCCACACACTCCCACTCCCCCCACACACTCCCCCACTCCCCCCCACACACCTGCCCCACTCCCCCCCACACACTCCCACTCCCCCACACCACCTCCCCCACTCCCCCCACACACCTCCACTCCCCCCCACTCCCCCCCACTCCCCCACACACCCCCACACTCCCCACACACTCCCCCACTCCCCCCCACTCCCCCACACACACCTCCACACACCCCCACTCCCCCCCACACACACCTCCACTCCCCCCACACACGCCCCCACTCCCCCACACACACCCCCACACACACCCCCACTCCCCCCCACACACACCCCCACTCCCCCCCACACACACCCCCACTCCCCCACACACACCCCCACTCCCCCCACACACCCCCCCACTCCCCCCACACACACCCCCACTCCCCCCACACACACCTCCACTCCCCCCCACACACACCTCCACTCCCCCCACACCCCCCCACCTCCCCCACACACCCCCCCACACACCCCCACTCCCCCCCACACACACCTCCACTCCCCCACACACACCCCCACTCCCCCACACACACCTCCACTCCCCCCCACACACCCCCACTCCCCCACACTCCCCCCCCCACTCCCCCCCACACACACCTCCACTCCCCCACACACCTCCCCCACACACCCACACACCCCCACTCCCCCCACACACCTCCCCCACACACCCACACACCCCCACTCCCCCACACACCCCACTCACACCCCCACACACCCCCACTCCCCCACACACCCCCACTCCCCCACACACACCCCCACTCCCCCACACACTCCCACTCCCCCACACACACCCCCACTCTCCCCCACACACCCCCCACACACCCTCCACCCCTCCCCCAACCCCCCCACACACCCCCACTCCCCCCACACCCCCACACACACCCCAGACACACCCCCACTCCTCCTCCCCCCCCCCCCCACTCCCCCCACCCCCAAAAAAATGCTAAGAGTTTGGTCACTTGGGTGCGCAGCTGTTTGCGGGGGAGGGGGTCGCGCGGCGCCAATCGGCCACAAAACACACAGTCCGTTCACAGTGTATCCGGTGAAGCGCTTTGAGGCGCCTCGAGGACGTGATCGGGCGCTGTATGGAAGGCCGGGATTATTATTATTATTATTGTAATGAGTGCTGTGGGATCTTTAACGTTATATAATAATAATAATAATCATTGCATTTGATATAGCGCTTTTCACGTCGGGAGAGGACGTCCCAAAGCGCTTCACAGAACACACTGTAAAGTGAATTGACTGTATATTTGTGGGCGAACGCGGCGGCCAATTGCGCACAGCAATGTCCCACAAACAGTCGTAGATTGAAAATGACCGATTTATTATTGTTTTGGGGTTTTGGAGGATTACTAACGTTCACCCGATTTAGGGCATAAGGGGACGTCAGTTCAGCGTCTCATCTGATGCGTCGGCAGCTCTGGGCAATTCAGGGCTTTCCCGCCCACCGCGTCCCGTGTCCCACCGCCGCCGGCTTTCTCTGGCGCCGAACGGCGACCCTGTGATCCAGGGTTTTCACTCCCGAACCCATTCGAGGGCCGGTCCCACCGCACACGGTGTCCTGATTAGCTGGAACCCCAACTACTGGAGGGCGGTTCCACCCAATCAAAGGAAAACTGGTGCCATTTAATGCGGCTGCACCCAGGTCGAGAGCTCTGTCACGCTCACTGGCAAGTCCGCGGGGGTAAGTCTCAGCAAGATGACGATCAGGTGAGTGGTTCAGCCCCGAGCCAAGCGAAGGTCGCTGTATCCAGCGGCGTCTGTGCAGAATTTCTGAGGAGGGTAACCCACATAGGCAATCATTTGTTAAAATTACAATGGTTAATCAGTTAATCCTCGCGTTTGGTACAGTTAAGTCATCACGTTTTCGAGACGTCTCGAAGCGCTTCACAGGTTGTCCTATGAAGTGAATTGACTGTGTATCTTGTGGGTGAAGCGCGGCAGCAGCCGGTCAAGCAGTTGGATCGTTCATTTGCTGCATCGGATGCGGTGCGATCCATGTCGGGAGGGCATCTCAAAGGGCTTCCTAACAAATTACATTTGTGCAGTGCCTTTCATGTTGGGAGGACATCCCAAGGTGCTGGACAATCAATGTTTCGGACCCGAGCTGGGGGTTGGCATCAGGGAGGCGGGAAGGAGGCTGACCGAAGGCACGATTGAAGAGGAAGGTCTTGAGAGAGGTCTGGAAGGAGGTAAGGGAGGTGGCGAGGCGGAGGGACTGCCAGAATGGAGTTCCAGAAGGTGGGGACAGAGTGGCAGAAGGCCCGACCGCCAATGGTGGAGGGAGCGGGAAGGTCGGTAGAGGGTTAGGAAGTCGCAGAGGTAAGTGGGGGGAGCGAGGCCATGGAGGGCTTTGAAGGTGAGGACCGGGATCTTGAACTATATCCTCTGTGTGATGGGAAGCCGGTGGAGTCAGGCAAAGATGAATCATAGAAGTGTAGTGACTGTTTATTTTATAGGGGAACTACAGGAAATTCTGCAGTGCATTTGCTTCTTTCCCCAGTACATCAGGCAGTTCAAGACGGGAAGGAAAAATAGCATAGGTTCTCCTGAGTTTGCTGTCATGACAGCCTAGGATAGGAGTTAAAGGAGTTCCACTGTGGGGTTTAAACCCATCACTTCCTGAGCCTCTACCTCTTTGCTTGTCCTCTCTCTATCTTTCTTCAAGTTCTTAAACTTAAAAACCTACTTCTTTGACAATGCCTTTTGTCACTTTCCCCATTCCTCCTCCTCCTACCTTGCTCAGCGCCTGACCCAGTCACCGTAAAGCACTCCGGGATATTATCCTAACGTGAAGAGTGCGATATAACCTCACAGTCAGTCCGCGAATTCAGGTCATTTAAGTAAATTGGTTTCCTGGCCAAAAAAAATACCCAGATTAAATTGACCATTCACTTCAGGGCTGTTTGTGGGATGTTGTTGTGCGGAAATTAACTGCCGAGTCAGCCTACAAGATACACAGTCACTCCACCCTACTGTAGACCAAAGTATTTATTTTTAGAGGCGCGATATCAAAGGTAAGGATTACCGATGAGGAACTCTGGGACCCTACCTTGCAGATGCAAGGTGCTATATAAATGCAAGTCGTGGTTGTTGTTGTTAGAACAGAAAGGGTTGTTGGTATCATTGTCTGCAAATGTTCATTAAGAAATGCTATGATTATAAAACGTCAGGACGGTTTATGTTCAATAAACACTAAAGAAACATTATATTGTGCAACTTCTATGCTCCTTCAATTGTTGAGCCCAACAATGTAAATCAATACTGCTCGTATCTTTTTCAGGACTCAATCTAAGACTTTCTGGCTGCTCTTCATGTTAGTTGCATCGGTAACATTTCTGATCAGTCTTTACATCAACAATAGTATTATCCTGTTCAGGACGATTGCTCCCACTGAGAAGAATATCACCTCTGGAATTATCCTGAACTTCAACTTCACACCGAAAGAAAATCTGAGTGTTCTCTCTCCATATGGAAAGCACTGGTAAGATTATTAAAATAATATCATTCCTAACATTTCATAACTCACCTGTCCACACCAAGAAGATGTCTCAAAGTGATTCACAGGATTCACTGTAACGCGATGACATGGCAGTCAATTTGCACCCTGCAATGTTCCACAAACAGCCATGAAGTCAATGACTAATTATATCCAGGGGATTGTTGGCCAGGATCCTGGGAGAGACTCCCTTCTCTTTTTGAGTAATGCCATGGGATCTTTTAACGTCCACCAGAACAGGCAGAAGGATACCTTTGACAATGCAGTGCTCCTCTAGCACCGCACTGGAGTATCAGCCTGGACTGCGTGAGCTTCTAGTCCCAAGATGGGGCTTGAACCCACAAGCTTTTAACTCAGAAGCAAGAGTGTGCTACCAACTGAGCCAGGCTGATATGTGATGTGTGATATTTTTGAGATGAAAATGACCATTTCGGCCTGCCTGTTTCTTTTCCTGCATTTAAAAAAAACCTTGTCCTTGTTAGTTCTGCATTGCGTATTTTGTTTTAATTAAAATAAAACATATTGTTAGCATTGAGTGCATCACTGAGCAACCGTTGAGCATAAGGGTGCGGCATGCTTTCACTCTTTGATTCCACAAGGTCACTATCACCTTAAGATATGTTCCTGGTCAGCGATCGCTGGCATTCTGTCAATTCTCAATCTTAAGCTCATTTCTCCTGTACACACTGAATTAGGATCTGGGCTGCCTATTATGCCCATTGGTGAGGTAATGTATGAGCTTCAATTGCAAAGAATACAACAACAACAACAAAATTACATTTGTAAAGAGCCTTTCACGTCTGGAGGACGTCCCAAGGTGGATTTTTAGGGGCACTATTTGGGAGAAAAATAAGAAACGATAATAATACTTGTATTTCATAGAGCTCCTGTAACTTGTCAAAGGGCATCACTGGTTAATAATTGCAATTGCAATATGCCTTATCACATTGTTTTGATCTATATAAATGACCTGGACTTGGGTATAGAGTGTACATCTTCCAACTTTGCAGATGATACTAAGCCAGGAAAAGTAGTAAATAATGAGGAGGATAGTAACAGACTGCAAATGGACATAGACTGGTAAAATGGGCCGACATGTGGCAGATGAAGTTTAAAATGGAGAAATGCGAAATTATGCATTTTGGGAAGAAGAGGAGAGGCAATATAAGCTGATGGTACAATCTTAAAGGGGGTGAAGGAACAGAGAGACCTGGGGGTCATATAAGTAAATCTTTGAAGGTGTCAGGACAGGTAGACAAAGCTGTTAAAAAAGCATACGGGATACTGGGCTTTATAAAGAGGGGCATTGAATACAAAAGTCAGGAAGTTATGATGAACCTTTATAAAACACTGGTTAGGCCTCAGCGAGAGACTGCGTTCAGTTCTGGGCATTGCACTTTAGGAAGGATGTCAAGGCAATGGAGAGGGTGCAAAGGAGATTGACCAGGATGGTACCAGGAATGAGGGACTTCAGTGATCAGGAGAGGCGAGAGAAGCCGGGATTATTCTCCTTGGAGCAGAGAAGGTTAAGAGGAGACTTAATAGAAGTTTTCAAAATGATGAGGGGATTCGATAGTGTGAACAAGGAGAGACTATTTCCACTGGTGGGTGGGTCGGTAACCTGAGGGCACCAATTTTAAAAAAATAGGATTGATTTGGACAGCTCTTTCTTAAAGAACAGCACAGACACGATGGACCGAATGGCCTCCTTCTGTGCTATATCATTCTATGATTCTATGATTGTCGAGATGTCTCAAACTGCTTCACGGGATATTCTATAAAGTGGTTTGACTGTGTGTACTTTGTGGGGGAATCTTTAATTGCAGTAAAGTACATTACTCTGTTTGTAGGTGAACACTGCAGCCAATTTGCACAAAGCAAATTCCCACAAATATAATCTTCATAACATTGTTTGTGTTTGATACAATGCCTTTCACGTGGAAGGTCGACTCAAAATGCGTTTGAGGATTCACTGTAAAGTGTAAAGTAAAGTGACTGTGTATTTTGTAGGCAAACTGAACGATTGCTGGCCAGTACACAACCCCCTTTTCTTTTCAAGTAGTGCAATGGGACCTTTCACAACCTCCTGAACAGGTAGACGAGATCTCATTTTAATGTCTCATTCAAAGGACGGCACCTCCAAAATTGGAGTGTCACCTTAGCCTAGACTATATGACATTAAACTCCTGAGCCAGGGCTTGATCCCACTCCCTCTGATTCAGAGATGACTGTACTATACTTGTGGAATCCTGTAGCTCAGTGGTCAGAGCACGCGCTTTGCAAATGAGAGACCTGAGATCAATCCAGGCAGAGGGCGAAACCTTGGGCAAGTTTCCTTACTCCACACAGAGCCTAATAATAATCCTCCAAAACAAAACAATAATAAATTGGTCATTTTCAATCTACGACTGTTTGTGGGACATTGCTGTGCGCAATTGGCTGCCGCGTTCGCCCACAAATATACAGTCAATTCACTTTACAGTGAAGCGCTTTGGGACGTCCTCCCGACGTGAAAAGCGCTATATCAAATGCAAGGATTATTATCATACAAGACCTTTGCTAAACCTAATACATCCGGTTTGGCAATAGCCTAACATCCTGTATGTTTTTTTTCTGCCTGATATTATTACAATGAAGTGAACAATAAGTAAACTAATATATCACTTGGCTATTTACACAAACCTGCCCTAGGTTTGCCTGAAGTACCTCTTTGATTGCCTTCTGTTTGCTTCCCGTCAGTCGATTGCAAAGCCAAGCCCATGTTCTCCCCTTGCCATCCAATGACATCAGTTTGTGAAGGAGTCTTCCTTGTAATACTTTGTCAAACGCCTCTTCAAACATGCCCACAGTCACCTCGCCTTTCTCCCCAGCTTGGGGTCAAACGTCACCATTGTTCAGCTCTCCGAAATGCTGCTCCACGTGAAGGGCGATATATAAAAGCAAGTGGTTGTTGCTGTTGTTGTTGTAATGGATCTGGTATTTATCACAGTGGGTAAACTCTGTGTTCCTTCCCTCTGTGTCCCCAGGCTGTATCCCAGAAAGGCCTGCAGCTGTGAGTTTGGGATGAAATCAAAGCTTTTGGAAAGTTATTTCAAAAAGAAAGACAAGGTGTCGGTCAAAAAAAGAAGAAGCCTGGAATACGCACATTATAAAAAAAGGTTCTCTGTGTACCAACTTAAAGATTCCACCCTGTTTGAAGTGCTAACAATAATCCTCACATTTGGTACAGCACCTTTCATGTATGTCGGGAGTATGATCCAAGGAGCTTAACAGGATTTACTGTAAAGTGTGTGTTTTATGGGCAAATGTGTGTTTTATGGGCAAATGTAGCCTTGAGCTTAGCCTCAAAGCTTATCTGCCAGTGGTAAATAGACTTTGAAATGAACACAATGATTCGTGGTAGTTACTGGAATAATATTAATCCTCGTGTGCCGGCTTTTATTTGAGAGCAAGTCTCAAAGCACTTCACCTTATTTACTGTAAAATGTGGTGACTGTGTGTACAGGGCAGCCATTTTGCATGCAGAAATGTCCCATAAACTGCCATGCAGTGAATGACCAATTTTGTTTGGGCAATTAGGACACTGGGAGAAACCCCCTTTACTTCTTGAGTAGTGCTATGAGAGTGAGGTGAGGCCTCAGATAAAGCCAAACGCGGATTACCAGGTCTTAAGATTGGTTTGGCTCTTCCGATCTCAACCCTCCAGAACAGCCACCCTACAGCAACAAGCTGTTTGTTTTACCCACGCATCGTTTTACCCACTACCTCACCCCTCAGGCCACTGAAACTCTTGTTTATGCCTTCATCACCTCCAGGCTCGACTATGCAAACGCCCTACTTGTCGGCTTTCCCAACTCCTCCCTCCCACAGGCTGCAGATAATTCAGAACTGCAGTCTGTGTCCTCTCCCGCACCAGACTCCACGACCCTATCTCCCCCACTCGCACCCAACTCCACTGGCTCCCTATCCTTCAGAGGATCCAGTTCAAGATCCTGGTCCTCACCTGGAAAGCCCTCCATGGCCTCGCCCCACCCTACCTCTGCGACCTCCTAACCCCTTATCAACCCGCCCGTTCCCTCCGCTCAGCCGGCTCTGGCTACTCCACGTCCCCCGATCCACCCGACCCACCGTTGGCGGGAGAGCCTTCAGCCACTCTGCCCCCAACCTCTGGAATTCCATCCCCCAGTCACTCCGCCTCACCCCCTCCTCAGCCTCCTTCAAGTCCCGCCTCAAGCCCTCCTCTTCGACCATGCCCTCGGCCACCCCCCTTCCCCTCCCCTCCCTCCCCCCCCCCCCCCCCCGGCCCCAGCTCGGGTCTGAAATGCTGTACTCTGTCCAGCGCCTTGGGACGTCCTCCCGACATGAAAGGCGCTACACAACTGTAATCTTGTTTTTGTTGTTGTTGTTGCCTGGGGATTTAAGACGTTCCTCTCATGTGTCAATATCAATTGTATTTATGGCGGTGTTGCCTTTGGCACCATCATAAATTGCTTGCATTGGATTGTTGATGCAACGCTTTATCACATCGTTTGAGACATCTCCAAAGGCTTCACAGGATTTTTACTTTGAAGCGACTGTGTATATTGTAGGTGAATCCAGCAGCCAATTTAAAAAAAAAGAATTTGGTCACTCAATCCACGACTGTTTCTTGGACGCTGCTGTGCGCAATTGGCTGCCGAATTTCTCCCACAAAATATACAGCCAATTCACTTTACAGGATATTGTGTGAAGCGCTTTCAGACGTCTCAAAGACATGATAAGGCGCTCTATCAAGTGCAAGCGTTACTATTATTAGTTTAATTTGCACACATCAGCGTCCAACAATCAACCACAAAGCGAATGATCAATTTTATTACAGCATCGAGCTACTTTTTAAATAAGTCCCAGTGTCCCGGCCTCAACCACCCTTCCTGGAAACCTGTTCCAGTGGTTAATAATGATAGTAATAATCCTTGTATTTGATACAGCACTTATAAAGAAAAATCTCCTGAAATTGCCCTTTATAACTTTAAACCTATGCATCCTTGCAAGGTAATTTCACTGTGTGCTGATTTTGATGTCTATTTAAAAACAGGAATGAGTTGCCTTTGAAGCAAATAATTATAGCAGAAGCCAATTCTCCTCTGAGCTACCCCAGCCAAGGGGTCGAAGTAAAGCCTTTATATTCCATCGTCATCCCAGGTTAGCAAACTCTATATCCTTTTCACTGTGGGGTGAGAGGGGGTCAAGGGATGGGGAGAGAGGGAATTTAGGTGTTTTTTTTTTGTAGATATGTACATCTACATTGGCTTCCAATTTCTGTACGGATTGATTTCAAGATCCTCTCACTCGTTTTCAAATCCCTTCATGCCCTCGCACCTCCCTACCTATCTGACTTGCTTCCCCCCCACCCCCACTCCCCCACCTGCTACCCCCTCCCTCCCCACCATCAAATCCCGCCTAAAGACCTTCCTTTTTGAAAGTGCTTTTGGTCATCTCCCCCATTCCTCTCCCCCGGCTCAGGGGTCAGACTCCGCCACTGTCAAGCGCTCCGGGACTCTAGAATGCGTGAAGCATGCTATATCAATACAAGCTGTTGTTGTTGTTGAGTAAAAACCTGTTTTAATTGTTTATGCCAAAATTGATCTCTTCACTTTTAGGTTTAGGTGTACACGAGCTTCAAAGAGAGATCATCACGGTACGTGAACCCTTAACGAGACATCCATTGAGTCGATTACTGACCTACTTTACATGGAAATTCATTGGCAATTTCAGTTTGTCAAATTTAATGTCATTCATTTTGCAGGATCTTTCCCCAACCCTCACCCACCCCCACCGAAAAAAAGCGGTTGGGAAATGTTAACTGGATGGTTTCTTTTTTAGTGGCTCTCGTCAAATTTCCCAACCCCCCCCCAACAACACTTTATTCTCTTTGATATTGTGCATAAGTCCTCTGAGATGTTAAGGGCAGAATACAAATGCAAATTAATGTCATATGACTGTATATTTTGTGGGCGTAACACAGCGGCCAATTGCGCACAGCAGAGTCCCCACAAAACAGTCGTGGATTCAAGTGACCCATTTTATTATTTTGTTTTAAAGGATTATTTATTTAAGGTCAGGTTTTGAATAATTTGCCTATGAAATGCTCCCTTTATCCAGTTGCTTGTCCTGCGCATTCTGTTGGCCGCCAATGATTAAACAGCTCCAAATTGTTGCCACCTTCTAAAGTCCCAATTCTTTTCAGTACATCTGCACTCCGAATGCAAGACTGAGAAAGAAAATAAATGAAAACAATAAATGGTCTGATTTGCACATTGCATCAGTCAATGCACCACAACACTAATAGTAAATTATCCACTTTTGCTGGCCAGGTAACACTGAAAGCCTCAAAGGGAGTATTTAACACAATTGTTGATGTCCCTGAGGATTCGGTACATGGATCTGGTGAGAAAGAAATGACAATAACAAGCCCAAGTTTGGATATTGTCAACGCTATTCTCAAACATGTTACTTACACCAGCACTGTGTATCACATCAACTCGGCTGATTTAGGTAGGAACACGCATATTCTATTCATTTCTTTTCATACAGCGTCTTTCATGTTGGGAACACGCCAGGATCCAATGTAATGTTCGATGACTGTACTTCGTAAGGTTTTGTAGCAAAGGATCTGCATTATATAAAATAATAATAATCCTTGGATCTGATATGGCGCCTTATCACGTCTTTGAGGCATCTCAAAGCGCTTCACAGAATATGCTGTAAATAATTATAATAATAATAATAATCCTTGCATTTGATATAGTGCTTTTCACGTCGGGAGGACGTCCCAAAGCGCTTCACAGAAGACACTGTAAAGTGAATTGACTGTATATTTTGTGGGTGAAAAACTATTACAAAATTTGTTTATTGTGTAAAATAACTGATGGATCGCTTCTGCTGTTTTGCTGCCCTCATAATGAGCAGATAATGGATTTAGCTGTGTGGAACTTTTGTAAGATTCTTTGCAAAAATTGCCTTTTGGTCAAATGCACGTACAACCTTTTTCAACTTCTTTATTTCTAAAAGTACATTTTCAGTTTGAGAAGCACCTGGCTATTTTTTCGATTGCTATAAGGCAGCCCACTTTGCCACGCTTGTTTGATCCTGGACCAGGTAATATTATTTTATAAGAGTCCATGTGGGGGGGCGACAAGTTTGCAGAGTTATGGGGCGAGAGCGGGGGAGTGGGATTGATTTAGACAGCTCTTTTAAAAGAACCAGCACAGACATGATGGGCCGAATGGCCTCCTTCTGTGCTGTATAATTCTATGATTCTATGATGTAATGAGTATTAAACTGGGAACGTATTTTATTCACAACTAGTTTTATATAGAATTGGTAATGCTGAAGAATAAATTATATTAATATTACCCACTGTTAATGTTTTGGGATATCTGTAGTGCTTTAAATCACTGTAAATGAAATGGCTAGCAATTCAGTGAGTTATGTTTAAAAATCTGTTTGTTTTCTTTATTCCAGCCAACAGCATCAACTCCTTGGTTACAATTATAACAAAGACATTTTACAGATATCATAAGTTACAGAACTTAATAAATAGCATTCGGGCTTTTTACCCAGAAATTCAGATCATCATTGCAGATGACAATAAATATACTGAAAAGATTGAAGGACAGAACATTGAACAATACTTTATGCCTTTTGCAAAAGTACAGTAATATCTTTTCTTCAATTTATTTAAACAAAAAATAAGTTTATCCAGACACTATTAATATTTTTATTATCCTGTATACTTCTTGTCATACGACTAGTCTCATTTGCCTGGTTTTATTACTAATAATAAATAATAAATTTTAATTAATAATAATAAGAAGAAATCTTGTGTTTGGTGTAGCACTTTTCCCATTGAGAACATCTCAAAGTGCTTTACAAACATTCTGTAGTATATTTGTAGGCTAATACAAGCTTTTCCTGGGATAAATTGTCTGTATTTTTCACACACAGCCATGAAGGGAATAACCAATTTTATTTGAAGGGTTGTTGGCCAGCACTACTGGAAGAGATTCCCTTCTCTTTCCAAATAGTGCTTTAAACAGCCATCATTGCAGGCAGAAGGGAACTCGGTTTAACAGCTCATCCGAAGGACGGTACCTCCGATAATGCAGCACATCACCAGCACTGCATTGGGAGCGCAGCCTAGTCTAGGAGCTCAAAGTCAAAGTACCACCACAAATCAGAGGGTAGAGAGGGGAAGGATGGTCAAAGAGGTATGTCTTGAGACAAACTACTTTTGTTGATTAACATAGGAGTACATTAAGAAACATCATCACTCCTCATCATTCAGGATACAGTTCAAGATCCTGGTCGTCACTTTCAAAGCCCTCCATGGCCTTGCTCCGTGACCTCCTAACTTCCTCTCAACCTGCCCGCTCCCTCAATTCAGCAGACCCCAGCCTTTGCCCGCACCACCATTGGCAGGCGGGCCTTCAGCCTCTTTGCCCCCACTCTCTGGAACTCCATCCCAGAGTCCCTCCATCTTATCCCATCTGTTGCCTCCTTCAAGACCTGTCTCAAGACCTTCCTCTTCAACTGTATCTTTGGTCACCATCCTACCCCTAAACTCTCCGCCTTCCACCCCTCCTGATCCCAACCACTAGCTTGGGTGTGGATCTCCAACTGTCCAGCACTTTGGGACGTCCTCCTGGTGTGAAAGGCGCTACACAAGTGTAATGTGTTGTTGTTGTTGTCAGCACTTTTCCCCAATATCAAAATAACCAAATTGACATCTTGCTTGAACGTTACCGCTTTGTGTCTCCCAGGGCTGGTTTGCTGGAAGGAACTTGGCAGCTTCTCAGGTCACAACTAAATACCTCCTTTGGGTAGATGATGACTTCTTCTTTACCAAAAAGACAAAAATCGAGAAGCTGGTTGACGTGTTGGAAAATACAACCTTGGACTTGGTGAGTACAGGAGGTGAGGGGTTTGGGTTATTTTAGTGTTCGAATTCTGAATCAGTGAAGAATACAAATAATAATAAACCTTGCGTTTGATATAGCGCCTTATCACGCCTCCAAAACAAAAAAAACAATAATAAATTGGTCATTTCAATCTACGACTGTTTGTGGGACATTGCTGTGCGCAATTGGCTGCCGCGTTCGCCCACAAATATACAGTCAATTCACTTTGCAGTGTATTCTGTGAAGCGCTTTGGGACGTCCTCCCGACGTGAAAAGCGCTATATCAAAATTCAAGGATTATTATTATTTATTATTCGCGACGTCTCAAAGCGCTTCACAGAATGGAATTTTTGTGGGTGAAACGCGGCAGCCAACTGCGCACAGCAGCGTCCAGAGAATTTGAAGCTCATTTCCTACGGAGGATATACTGTAAAGTGCTGTGTGCTGCGTCTATTTCATGGGCGACTTGTCGCAGGAAGATTGATGTGAAGTACCTCAGGTAACCGGAATTGTCATTTCACACTACAGGTTGGTGCCTCTGTGAACGGACGCCGTTTCTTGCATAAACTTTGGTATGAGCAAGGAGACGATGATGGCGACTGCTTATTCTTGCAACCCGGCACGTACCAAGCACTCGATGGATTTCCAAATTGTGAGATAACCAGTTGTGTTGTTAACTTTTTCATGGCCAGGACAGAAAAAGTATGGAGCGTTGGCTTTGATCCTCGTTTATCAAGGATAGCTCATCCAGGTAATTGAGCCCAATAAATCCTGTTCCACATCTGTTCATGGCAGAGTTCATGGAATCAGTTGTAAAGCTAACAATAATCCTTGCATTGGATGCAGCACTTTATTACGCCTCTACAACATATGAGAAATGCCCTTTCCTTTTCCAATGGTGCCCTGGGATTAACCTTGAATTAATCTCATTTTGTAAATTGTACTGTGAACAAGCAACAAAAAGATCATTTTCCTTTATTCTTCCATGCCTTTATCGCATCCTGGCTTGACTGCACTCTGCTCACCCAACTCCTAGCTCTTCCGTACCTAAGTCCCAGACTTTCCAGAACTCTGCAACCAGTGTCCGGGCTCTGTGAACCCATCGTCGCTTGGCTCAATTGGCTCCGCATCCCCAGCCGATTGAGTTCAAGATCTCATTCTCACTTTAAAATCCCTCCACGATCTCTCCCCATCTTATCCCTGCGACTTCTTTCAACCTTTCGCTCAATGAGCATCGGCCTGCTTCACGTCGGTGGATGGGTATTCAGCCATTCTTCTCCCTCACTGGCACTCCATCCCGGAGTTCAAAGCATGTCGTAAGATATGCCTCAACCTGAAACATTTGAAAGACGTTCTCTGTAAATGTTCCGATTGTGATTCGGGAGATAAATCCAGCAGCAAATTTGCAAACAGGAGCCACAGCAATCATCAGATGAATGGCTTATTGTTTCGATCTGGAGTAATGTTGATCAGGCAATCAGAAGTAATTCCTGTTTCAGTTAAAGCCCATAGCACGGAAACCGCCCTGGTCAAGGTCACCAAGGACATCTTGACCATCTACGACCAGGGCTCCCTCTGCCTCCTCGTCCTCCTCGACCTATCGGCTGCATTCGATATAGTCGACCACTCTATCCTCCTCCACCGCTTGTCCTCCCACCTCAACCTTCAAGGCCCTGTCCTTGAGTGGTTTAGGTCGTACCTCTCCCACCGTCTTCATTTTGTCTCTGCAAACGGTTTTTCCTCCACCCCCGCACTGTCTCGTGCGGTGTCCCTCAGGGCTCTGTCCTCGGTCCCCTCCTCTTCACCCTCTATACGCTCCCCCTGTGGTGACATCATCCGCAGACATGGAGTTAACTTCCACATGTATGCGGATGACACCCAACTCTACCTTTCCTCCTCTACCCTCAACTCCACGACCACTGATGTCCTGACAGCTGTCTGTCCGACATCGAGTCCTGGACGAGAGACAACTTTCTTCAGCTCAACGTGCGAAAAACTGAGGCCCTCCTGATTGGCTCACGTCAGCGCCTCCGCACCTCAGGCGCTGACACCATCAGCATCCAAGGCTGCACTCTCCGCCTCTCAAAGCCAGTCAGGAACCTCGGCGTTTTGTTCGACCCTGAGCTGTCCTTTCTCCCTCACATCCGCACCACAACTGGCACCGCCTTCCATCACCTCCGGAACATCGCCAGACTACGGCACTACCTCACCCCTCACGCGGCTGAAACTCTGGTCCACACCTTTATCACCTCAAGGCTGGACTATGGGAACTCTCTCCTCGCGGCCTTCCCGGCCCTCCCTCCACACTGCAGGTCATTCAGAACTCTGCAGCTCGTGTACTGTCCCGCACCAGTGACCACATCACTCCCACCCTCACCCTCACCCTCACTCCCACCCTCGCCCTCGCTTGCCTCCACCGGCTCCCCATCCCCCAGAGGATCAAATTCAAGATCCTCATCCTCACCTACAAGGCCATTCACTGCCTCGCTCCCTCCTACCTCTCTGACCCACTATCCCCCTGTCTACCTGCCCGTACCCTCCGTTCCTCTGGCTCCGGTCTGCTCCACATCCCCCGCCCCAACCGCCCTACCATCGGTGGCCGGGACTTCAGCCTCTCAGCCCCGAGGCTCTGGAACTCTATCCCCCAGTGCCTTCGCCGCTTCCTCCCTTTCCTCCTTCAAGGCCGATCTCAAGACCTTTCTCTTTGACCGTGCCTTCAGCTCCCCTCTCGACTCTCTACCCCCTCCTCGCTCCCTCCCTTCCCTCCCCTCACCCTGACCATTTCCCCCTTGCTCGGGTCCCGACCCAACTGTCCAGCGCCTTGGGACATCCTCCCGATGTGAAAGGCACTCTATAAGTGCAATCTTGTTGTTGTTTATGTGACCAGTAATCTATATTAACATCTGACAACCAGTTGGGCTGAATTCCATGCTGGGGTCTCTCTGCCTTGTGCCCTCCTTTCCTGCTTTCATAACCTGCCTTAAAACCCATGTTTTCGAACCATTCTTTTCGTTTACCTTCCCTCTCCCTTCCCAGCATTGCCCCGTCCTCGACACACGCACAAATTTACGCTCCCGTCAAGTCCAGTCAGCTTTGAGGCGTCCTCGCGACATAACTTGTTGTTGCTGCCCCTAGAGTTTTTCATTGACGGACTTGGCCAGCTGTCTGTGGGATCGTGCAGTGACGTTGTGATCGGTCATCAATCAAAGGGTGAGCCGAGCAACCAAACACTGGCTGGACTTGAAAAAACATACAAAACATTCCGAAGGAAGTCTCAAACTATTTTCAAGAAATCTTTGTACTATTTCAAAAATCACCTGAAATGTATCGTCGGAAGGAATCGTTGACTGAATTTGGATTTGCTTTTGTACGCTTACGGTTTGATGCCAATCGCAGATACTTCTGGTTTTTACTTGTGAGTCAACTATTCTGTTGCCAAGAAATGAGCTAGTTTGCCCGGGCATCCAAAGCTGAGCCTCACGCAGACTCAGTGACCTTCTGACTCAGGGGAGAGTGCGTACGCAAAAAGCCTTGTTCTCGGCATTAAAAAAAGTAATAATAATCCTTGCGTTTGGTACAGTGCCTTATCACGTCTTCAAGACATCTCAAAGTACACTGTGAAGTGAATTGACTGAATATTTGGTGGCCGAAACCCTGGCAGCCAATCACGCCCAGCAGCGTCTCGCAAACAGTCGTGGATTGAGTTTTTTTTTTAAGGATTTATTACCCTCGGAAAAGGGATCCACCATTCGACTAACAACTGGGTTCCAACTTACTGCTAAGTAAACAGATTAAGGAAGTGTGGAGTAAGGAAACTTGCCCAGCATTTCCCCACTGCTGGGAATGGAACCCAGGTCTCTCTCTTGCGAGACAAGTGCTCTAACCACTGTGCTACACAATATACAGAATATACGCATTTCACCCACAAAATATACGGCCAATTCTGTGCTTTGAGACGTCTCGAAGACGTGAAAATATTCAGAGTAAATATCGAAGGTTTGGAGGCGACAAGTCAATCTCAAACATCATTTGTCTTATTTCAAAAACCGGCTGAAATGTTCTGTGTTTCATTAACGGCGGAGATGCTCAGGCGCCTTTTGGATTCAACAAGCTCTGAATATGTACGAGCCTCGAAGCTCTGGGGGATAGGGAGGATAGCATGATGGGGTTTGGATCTAATCTGGTGATGGACGTTTGCTATTTGTTGTTTCTTTTGGTGAAACAGTCAAAATAATTAATGTGTTTCTTTTCTTCTAAATTTTGGATGGGTCTGGTGTCCGGGTGCTCCGTCTACGTTCACAGCGATGTGAGAATAAAATGAAAATAAAAGCAAGTTTGCTTCACGGCAGTAACTTCACTTGAGTTAATATTTCTTAACGTTTCAATTTATAGTCGAGATTTGCGTCGATTTTTCTTTTGTTAATTGACGGAAAGCTGTTTGGAAAGCTTTAACCCTACACTTGTGTGTTTTTAGGCGATTTAGGCGATTTGGCGCACAGCAATGTCTCCACAAACAGCCGTGCAACGGGAATCGATAGCCTCCTTGTGGGAGAAACTACTGTTTCATTTCAAACAGTGCCATGGGATCTCTAATGTCCACCTCACCAGGCGCAGAAGGGAACTCGGTTTAACGTCCAAAGGACAGAGCCTCTGACAAAGATGTGAATGGGGCAGCCCAATGGCGCACAGCAATGTCTCACAACAACAAATTAGATTTGTGTAGTGCCTTTCACGTCAGGAGGGCATCCCAACAGCCATGAAGCGAAGGAGTGAATTGCCGCTCACTTCATGGATGCCCGCTCCCTCCCTCTGTTCATCGGGCTCCGGGCTGCTCCATGTCTCCCGCCCGACCCGCCCTACCATCAGTAGCCGGGCTTTCAGCCTCTCTGCCCCCACACTCTGGAACTCCATCCCACGGTCCCTTCGCCTCGCTTCCTCCCTCGCCTCCTTCAAGGCTGGTCCCAAGACCCTTCTCTTCGACTGTGCCTTTGGTCTCCCTCCCACCTCTCTGCCTTCCCTCACCCCTACCCCACCCCTCCCCCATGCTCGGGCCCCGACACTTGACTGTCCTGCGCTTTGGGACGTCCTCCCGACGTGAAAGGCGCTCTATAAATGTCATTTTGTTGTTGTTGTGGTTGTTTGTGGGACATTGCTGCGTGCTAATTGGCTGCCAGATTTCCCGACAGCATAGTTGTGAATGATCAATTGTTTTACGTTTTCAGAAAATAGGATAATGCCCAACTGTACTTGAGAACATGACATCTACAATTGCTTATTTTTTCCCCTTGAAAATCCCTACGGCATACCCCACATTAATTATTCAAACAGACTCCTCCTGCCTACTTGTTGCAACAGCCAAACTATGTTGTTTGGAAAACCTGTTAATTCAAAGCACTCGTTGAAAGTGAAAGTACTTCAATTCATTCGCAACTTAACGCAGAATGAAGCAGGAAACCTGTGCAGACAAACACAATGAACAAACTTATTCCAAGATTGGGAACGTAAGGGCTTGGAAGACAGCGTCATGGTGAGTTGTACACTCCCAAGATTATATTTGTGTAGCACCTTTCATGTTGGGAGGACTTCCCAATGGGCTGAAATTTCTTTGAGACAACTTTGCTGTAACTAAACAATCGGAAGGCAGTGATTTTTTTTTTGTCAAAATAGTCGGGAGTATTTGTGTGTCTCGGTGCGTGGAAACGGATCACGGTTTTAACTTTTCTGTCCAGATAAAATTTACTTTAGCCGCTACCTCGTCCTCTCTGACCCGCGTACTCTTCAGAGGCAAGTAAAGTCGAGCAGTCAAAATTTGTTCACCCACACCCAGTTACCTACACCGGAACAGCCCGGACAGATTTTCCGATATAAACCTTTAGCGTTTCTATATATTTCCACAAAAGATACAGGCAATTCACTTTGTAGTATATTCTGTGAAACGCTTTGTTACAACGCAAGAGTAGCAATCTACACACAAGTCATATCGATTAGGATGATACATTTAGTACAGTAAAAATCACATAAGTCCAATCTGTATAAATCGAGGAATCGCCTTTGTCCTAATTTCCTATTAAATCCACTTAAATTGAAATGCAATAGCGATATTAATAATCAAACAGCTCTTAACACCGCTACCGCCCTTATCGCGACTGGATGCCCGGCTAAAACATTTCTCACGCCTACATGAAATCGAAACGCTCGTCCATCTGTTTCCTCCCACGCACTCACCTTTCAATGTGTAACAAAGGATCCAAAGTGTCTTATTCTTCCAGGACCTGTCTTGTGAGATAATCAAATAAAACAATTAGAATAAAAAAAAGTCTAATTTGATTGCTGCTTGTATCTTTTACAGGTTACCATGGAAGCTCTGCTTGTTGATTTTTGTGATCTTGGCTTTGGTGGTTACCTTGTGGTTCACTGACACAAACAACTTAATGTTACATTGGAAGTTGCTTCACCCCAAGCACGTTAATAACCTCAAAGGCAATCCACACGTCAACTTCACACTAAAGAAAACCCTCGCGTTTCTGTCCCCGTTTGGAAAAGACTGGTAAGCTTTTTCGAATTAAAAAAAAATGGAGCAACAGAACGAGAATTGCCTGATTCTTTATTTGCATATTACAATGTTTAAGTTATGTCGCCAAAGCTGTTGCAACCGATGCTTTTGGAATCTTAATGGCACCTTCTCCGCGAGTGGATTTGGGTCAGACTACAACCACATTTAAACCACAATGCTTTAAACTAGATAATAGCAACCTTAAGCTCTCAACTCCACGACCCCCGATGTCCTGACAGCTGTCTGTCCGACATCGAGTCCTGGACGAGAGACAACTTTCTTCAGCTCAACGTGCGAAAAACCGAGGCCCTCCTGATTGGCTCACGTCAGCGCCTCCGCACCTCAGGCGCTGACACCATCAGCATCCAAGGCCGCACTCTCCACCTCTCAAAGCCAGTCAGGAACCTCGGCGTTTTGTTCGACCCTGAGCTGTCCTTTCTCCCTCACATCCGCACCACAACTGGCACCGCCTTTCATCACCTCCGGAACATCGCCAGACTACGGCACTACCTCACCCCTCACGCTGCTGAAACCCTGGTTCACGCCTTTGTCACCTCAAGGCTGGACTATGGGAACTCTCTCCTCGCCGGCCTTCCCGCCACCTCCCTCCACACTGCAGGTCATTCAGAACTCTGCAGCTCGTGTACTGTCCCGCACCAGACACCGCGACCACATCACTCCCACCCTCGCCCTCACCCTCACTCCCACCCTCGCTCGCCTCCACTGACTCCCCATCCCCCAGAGGATTGATTTCAAGATCCTCATCCTCACCTACAAGGCCATTCACGGCCTCGCTCCCTCCTACCTCTCTGACCTACTATCCCCCTACCTACCTGCCCGTACCCTCCGTTCCTCTGGCTCCGGTCTGCTCCACATCCCCCGCCCCAACCGCCCTACCATCGGTGGTCGGGCCTTCAGCCTCTCAGCCCCGAGGCTCTGGAACTCCATCCCCAGTGCCTTCGCCGCCTCCTCCCTTTCCTCCTTCAAGGCCGGTCTCAAAACCTTTCTCTTTGACCGAGCCTTCAGCTCCCCTCTCGACTCTCTTCCCCCTCCTCGCTCCCTCCCTTCCCTCCCCTCACCCTGACCATTTCCCCCCTCCTCGCTCCCTCCCTTCCCTCCCCTCACCCTGACCATTTCCCCCCAATGCTCGGGTCATGACCCAACTGTGCAGCGCCTTGGGACGTCCTCCTGACGTGAAAGGTGCTTTATAAATGGAATCTTGTTGTTGTTGTTAAGCGCTTTCAACGGGTAATGTTTCCAACGCATGCATTAAAGAACAGAAAATATAATTATTATAGACAGACAGGTGATGTAAAAGAGGGGTGACCTCTTTTACATAATGTTAACTTCGACTTGAACCAGGAAATCACGGTGTCACTAAAGTGGACGATGGAGGATATGATAAAAATTACATTTGGCAATGTCAGTGTTCACGCCATCTGTTTTCATAGGACGGATCCCAGGAAGGAATGCAGTTGTGAAATTTGGGGACAGTCAACAAATTGTGAACTTTCCTATGACAAAAAAGACATTGCAGCAGTCAAAGAAAGAAGAAAACTGGAATATGAGAAATACCAAAAGAGGTATCTTTATTAATTCAAATAATTTTATACTTCTGGCCCAATATGGGAATATATTGAAGACTTATGTAGACTTGCATTTAGCTTTATAATAATAATTCTTCATAATAATCCTTGCATTTGATATAGCGCCTTATCACATCTTCGAGACGTCTCAAAGCGCTTCACAGGATATACTGTAAAGTGAATTGACTGCATATGTTGTGGGCGAAACACGGCAGCCAATTGCGCACAGCAGCGTCCCCACAAACGATCATGGATTGAGTGACCAAATTATTTTTGTTTTGCATTTTATTTTGAAGCAGTTATTACCCCCAGAAAAGCTATCCGCCAATCGACTGAGAACCGAGTTTCTATTTACTGAACGGTAGACAGAGGCTTGTGGTGTAAGGAAACTTGCTAACGTTTCGCCCTGCCGGGAATCAAACCCAAGGTGCTCTTGCTTGCGAGGTGAGCGCTCTAACCCTTAAAGGACTCCAGAAAGTTAAGTATAGAGAGTTAAGGGCTGTTGATGGGGAAAGAAGTATGATTTTGATGTCTATTTGAAAACAGGAATGAGTTGCCTTTGAAGCAAGTAATTATAGCAGAAGCCAATTCTCCTCTGAGCTACCCCAGCCAAGGGGTCGAAGTAAAGCCTTTATATTCCATCGTCATCCCAGGTTAGCAAACTCTATTTCCTTTTCAGCAGAGAAAATGTTTGTTCTGATTTAAAAATTTCAAGATATTTATTTCTGTACTGAAAAAGAAGTAATCTTTGAATTTTATTTTAGGTTTAGGTTTGCATGAAACCCAAAGGAACATTTTCACAGTACGTAAACCTTGAATAATATTTGCATTCACATAGAATTAAGTCGAATCCCTAACAGGCATTGTGGTGCTAACTGAACACAGTATTCCAGATAGAGTCTGACCAAGTCAATATTTTTGAAGAATCATTTCCTCTCCTTTATATTCCAGCCCCCTTGAGATAGAGACCAACATCCCATTAACCTTTTGGATAACTTTTTTGCACCTGTGAGCTTGTTTTTAGCGATTTGTGTCCGTGGACATCCAAATCCATTTCCTCTTCCACAGTTCTTAGATTCTCACCATTTAGAAAATATTCTGTTTTGCTATTTTTGGATCCATAGTGGATAACCTCACATTTCTCACATTGAATTCCATCTGCCACAGTTTTGCCCACTTACTTAATCTATCTAAGCCCCTTCGTAACTTCCTGCTCCCATTTACACAATTTGCTGTGCCTCCTAACTCTGGGTCATCTGCAAATTTAGTTATAAAACTCTCTATTCCTTCATCTAAGTCATTTATATATATATAAATAAGGCCCCAGAACAGACCCCTGGGGAACACCACTTGCCATGTCCTGCCAATGGAATCCCGCAAGGATTATTATTAATATTATGTCACATCGGAAGGTATCTCAAAGTGCTTCACAGTACATATCGTAAAGTGGAGTGACTGTGTTTTGTGGGTGAATGCCATCTTTATCAATTACCAATTTGTTCACCATTGACAATGGTGACAGTAATTGACAGTGATTGTTTCTTGTTTCCTGGCCAGGTAACCTTGAAAGCCTCACAGGGAGTATTTAATACAATTGTTGAAGTCCCTGAAGATTCGGTACATGGATCTGGTGAGAAAGAAATGACAATAACAAGCCCAAGTCTGGATA
The DNA here is from genome assembly GCF_018977255.1 of Callorhinchus milii. Lineage (NCBI taxonomy): Eukaryota > Metazoa > Chordata > Chondrichthyes > Chimaeriformes > Callorhinchidae > Callorhinchus > Callorhinchus milii. The sequence continues at coordinate 2,838,626 of NW_024704764.1, forward strand.
TTGTCAACGCTATTCTCAAACATGTTACTTACACCAGCACTGTGTATCACATCAACTCGGCTGATTTAGGTAAAACTGATTTTCAGAGAATCATAGAATCTTATAGCAAGAAGGAGGCCATTCGGTCCATCGTGTCTGTGCTGGCTCATTGAAAGAACCACCCAATCAGTCCCATTCCCCTGCTCTTACCCCATAACCGTGCAATTTTTTCCTTTTCAAGTACTTATCCAATTCCCTTTTGAAAGCTATAATCAAATTTGTTTCCCCCACACTTTCAGGAGTGCATTCCAGACCGTAACAACTCTCTGGGTAAAAAAAAATCTCCTTTTCTTCTGTCTGGTTCTTTTGCTAATTATCTTAAATTGATGGCCTCTGGTTACCAACCCACCCACCACTACCCACCTATTTACTCTATCAAAACCCCTCATAATTTTGAACACCTCTATTGAATCTCTCCTTAATTTTCTCTGCTCTGAGGAGAACAACAATCCTTGGTCTCTCCATATAAGTGAAGCTCCTCATCCCTGATATTGTTCTGGTAAATCTGTTTTGCACCCTCTCCAAGGCTTTGACAACCTTCTGAAAGTGTGGTGCCCAGATTTGGACACAATACTCAAGCTGAGGCCTAACCAGTGATTTGTAAAGGTTCAGTACAAGTTCTGTGCTTTTACTCTATGCCTCTATTGATCAAGCCAATGATCTCATAAGCTTTCAACAACAACAAGAAGATTACATTTGTGTAGCGCCTTTCATGTCGGGAGGACGTCCCAAGGCGCTGGACAGAGTACAGCATTTCAGACCCGAGTTGGGGTCGGGGGGGGAGAAAGGAGGGAAGGGGAAGGGGGGGGGGTGGCATGGTCGAAGAGGAGGGTTTTGAGGCGTGACGAGGCTAAGGAGGGGCCGAGGCGGAGTGATTGGGGGATGGAATTCTTGAGGTTGGGGGCAGAGTGGCTGAAGGCTCTCCCACTAATGGTGGGGCGGGTGGGTCGGGGGACATGAAGCAGCCAGAGCCGGCTGAGCGGAGGGAGCTGGCGGGTTGGTAGGGGGTTAGGAGGTCGCAGAGGTAGGGTGGGGCGAGGCCATGGAGGGCTTTGTAGGTGAGGACCAGGATCTTGAACTGGATCCTCTGAAGGATAGGGAGCCAATGGAAATCAGGCAAGAGTGGGGGAGATGGGGTCGTGGAGTTTGGTGCGGGAGAGGACACGGGCTGCAGAGGTAGTTCTGGGTTATCTGCAGCCTGTGGAGGGAGGAGTTGGGAAGGGCGACAAGCAGTGCATTTGCATAGTCGAGCCTGGAGTCCTGTAGCTCAGTGGTTAGAGCACTCGCTTTGCAAGTGAGAGACCTGAGTTCAATTCCAGGCAGAGGGCGAAACCTTGGGCAAGTTTCCTTACTCCACACAGAGCCTAATAATAATCCCTCCAAAACCAAAAACAATAATAAATTGGTCATTTTCAATCTACGACTGTTTGTGGGACATTGCTGTGCGCAATTGGCTGCCACGTTCGCCCACAAATGTACAGTCAATTCACTTTACAATATATTCTGTGAAGCGCTTTGGGACGTCTAGAAGACGTGAAAAGCGCTATATCAAATTCAAGGATTATTATTATTATTAAGGCATGAACAAGAGTTTCAGCGGCCTGAGGGGTGAGGCAGTGGCGGAGTTGGGCAATGTTACAGAGGTGAGGGAAGGCAGTGCGGGTCATGGCTTGAATGTGGGGGAGAAAAGACAGTTGAGGGTCGAACAAGACACCTCGGTTCCTGACTGTTGGTGAGTTGCAGTGAGTAACCATGGAGGTTGATGTTGCCGGAGCTTGAGGTGCAGAGGCGCTGACGTGAGCCATTCAGGAGGGCCTCAGTCTTGTTCACATTCAACTGAAGGAAATTTGCCCTCATCCAGGCTGTGATGTCCGACAGCTTTGTCACCTGCCACCTTCAAAGATTTGCTTATGTGGACCCCAAGGTTTCTCTGTTCCTGTTCCCGGAATAAGCTCTGCCTCGCCCCTCCCTTGCCTCTTTTAAGGTCCGTCTCAAGACCTTGCCTTTGGCCACCCTCCCACCCCAGACCCTCTACCCCACTTGATTCCAACCCCCAGCTCGGGGGCAAAGCCTTAACTGTCCCGGGTCTTGGGATGTTCTTCCTACGTGAAAAGCGCCATATAAATGTAATGTTATTGTTAATCTGCCTTGTACATTTATTATATTTGATTCTGTTTTTCCTTTGTAAAAGTGCATTTTCAGTTCGAAAATCACGAGGCTTTGTTTTCGATCGCTATAAGGCAGCCACCCATGCCACACCTATTCGATCCTGGACCAGGTAATGAATAGTCAGTAAGACAACGCATAACAAAATATTAAACTGGAGACTATTATTATTAATAACTACCATCCTACATCGAATAGCAATAGGGAACCTGATTGTCAGTTGATTGGCGGATCTCTTTCCTGGTGTAATAATCCCTTAAAAAAAAAATAATTTGTCACTCAATCCATGACCATTTGTGGGACACCACTGTGTGAAATTGGTTGCTGTGTTTTGCCCATAAAATACACAGTCAATTCACTTTGCAGTATATTCTGTGAAGCGCTTTGAGATGTTGCGAAGATGTGATAAGGCGCTGTATCAAATGCAAGGATTATTATTATTACACGTGCCAATGATTATGCTAAACTGCATCGTTATGGGGTATTTTTCCTCTTTGCTTTGAACTGATTTGCGTATTTATCTCTCTTTCAGGCAACAACATCAACAACTTGGTCACAGTAACAACAAAGACATTCTTAAGATATAATAAACTTCAGATCTTAATAAATAGCATTCATCAGTTTTACCCAAACATTTCAATAATCATTGCAGATGACAGTGCTAACCCTGAAAAAATTGAAGGACCGAACATTGAACAATACTTCATGCCATTTGCAAAAGTACAGTAATACTCTGGTGACAACTTGGTTCAATTGGTAATACTCTTGCTTCTGGGTCAGAATATTTCGGATCTGACTTGAGAATCATAGGCTAGGCTTGCACTGCAGGGTGGTACGGTGCTGGGGGGAAACTACTGCATTGTACTGAGGTGCCGTCCTTTGGTTGAGATGTTAAATGGAGGACCTTTCTGGCTCTTCAGACAGCCGTTAAATATACTGCCGTACTACTCGAAAGGAGAAGGGAGTTTCTTAGAGTGTTGTGGCCAACAAGTCTTAATAACAGGTTGGTCAGTCACGTCACAGCTGTTTGAGGGACTTGTCTGTGAAAATAATTGGTTGCTACGTTTGCCTACCATATGCACAATCACTACACTTGACCACACTTACCCGTGAAAGTGAACGCCTTTCATGTCAGTATGACGTTTCAAATCACTTCACAAGGTTTACTGTGTATTTTGTGGATGAACACAGCAACCGGGAGGTGAATGACCAATTTATCTGAGGGAGTGTTGGCCAGGACACCAAGAGAGACTCCCTTCTCTTTTACTAGTGTAATGGGATCTTCAAGGCCCACAGACAGAACTTGGTTTAACATCCCATCTGGAGGATAGTGACAATCCTCCTTAGGGTGGAGGTAATCGGGGTCTATTTTGAGCTGACTGGCTTTAAGGTGACATGCCTGGCAATGAAATGTCAGAATGGGGCCAGCTCTCTGTGGTGGTCTTGGTAGTCCGATTCCTGAGCCAGGTGGGCCTGCAGTATTCCGGGGCACTGCTGATGACAGTACACCAGTCTAGCTCATTGGCAGGACCTGGAAGCAATGAGTATTGCAAACTGACTTCCACAGACTTTTAACGTGAGCAAAACTAGGTTAAATGAAGCCAAATCGACATCGCTCTTGAAATGTTAGCACTCTGTGTCTCCCAGGGCTGGTTTGCTGGAAGGAACCTGGTAGTTTCTCAGGTCACGACTAAGTACCTCCTTTGGGTAGATGACGACTTTTTATTCACCACTGAGACAAAAATCGAGAAGCTGGTTGACGTTTTGGAAAATACAAACTTGGACTTGGTGAGTACGGGAGGCGAGGTGGGGGGGGGTGGGGGGTTTGGATAAAATAAAATTAAAGAAATTGCAGAAATGAACTTACAGCGTTTAGTGATGGGGTTATGCTACATTGTCAGAGATGCCATCCTTCCAAAGAGGTGTTAAACTCAAATGCCCGCCTGCCTGTTCGGATGGATGTGAAAGATCCTGCGGCTCTGTTCAAGAAGAGATGGGAGTTTCTTCTCAAGAAGAGCCGACATTAATCGCCCAGTTAAAAATTAGTTCAATTACTTCAATACCGCGAGTGGGACATTTCTGTGTGCAAATTGGGCTGCCGATTTGCCTTCGAAAATCAACACTCACAATAGAATTTGCACCCCGTAGTTTGGATGATTTTTCCGTTATATTTTTCATGCTTTTTGCGCCAAGTTACAAAGCCGTGAAAAAGTGCTTTGTTTTCCCAATGCCTGTGTGACGCTCCTCAAATAATTGGACGGGTCATTTTCTCTCCCTCATAGGTTGGTGGCTCGGTGAATGGAAATCTTTTCCGGCATAAACTGTGGCACAACGAGGGCAATGAAGAAGGGGGTTGCTTGTTCCGACAGTCAGGCATTTACAGAGTTTTGGATGGATTTCCAAAGTGTGGGTTAACCAGTGTGGTGGTAAACTTTTTTCTGGCCAGGACAGATAAGCTACGGAGTGTTGGCTTCGATCCTCTTTTGTCAAGAACAGGCCACACAGGTAAATCGTGGAGTCCTGGGGTATATTATCTAGAGCGCTTGCCTCGCATGCTAGAGGACCCGGGTTCGATTCCCGGACCTTTCCTTACTCCATATGCCTCTGTGTATTTAGCAGTAAGTAATAACCCGGTTATTGGTTGATTGTCGGATTGATTTTACGGGGCGTAATAAGTCTCTTAATTTTTTTAAAATCATAATAATGATTTGGTCACTTCAATCCATGACTGTTTGTGGGACACTGCTGTGCGCAATTGGCTGCTGTGTTTCGCCCCAAAATATGCGGTCAATTTATTTATCACGGTAAGTTCTGTGAAGCGCTTAGTTGGAGGTGCTGTCCTTCGGATGAGGCGTTAAACCTTCTGCCTGTTCGTGTGGATGTTAAAAATCCCATGACACGATTCGAAAAGAATATGGAGTTCTTCCCGGTGTCCTGGCCAACAAGAACAACAACAAAATTACATTTGTATAGCACCTTTCACGTCAAATAAATCAATAAAATAACATAAAATCGGTCATTCACTCTATTGCTGTTTGTGGGACGTTGCTGTGCTCAAACTAGCTGCTGTGTTTGCCACAAAATCCACTTTACAGTATATCCTGTGAAGCGCTTTGAAATGTCTTGATGACATGATGAAGCGCTATACAAAATGCAAAGATTATTATTATTATCATTATTAAGCACTGTCGGGAGTTTGGGAACCGATCATAGACTGTGATTTCATTAACGATTTGCATCTTTTAATTATTTCGCAGAAGCTTTCATTGACGGTCTCGGTCGCATTCTGGTGGGATCGTGTTCCGATGTCGTGATCAGTCATCAGTCAAAAAAGGTTGAAAACATTGATCAGAATCAGAAAAATATTCAGAGTAAATATCGAAGGTTTAGAGGCGACAATCAAGTCAATCTCAAACATCATTTGTTTTATTTCAAAAACCGGCTGAAATGTTCTGTGTTTCATTAACGGCGGAGATGCTCAGGTGCCTTTTGGATTCAACAAGCTCTGAATATGTACGAGCCTCGAAGCTCTGGGGGATAGGGAGGATAGCATGATGGGGTTTGGATCTAATCTGGTGATGGACGTTTGCTATTTGTTGTTTCTTTTGGTGAAACAGTCAAAATAATTAATGTGTTTCTTTTCTTCTAAATTTTGGATGGGTCTGGTGTCCGGGTGCTCCGTCTACGTTCACAGCGATGTGAGAATAAAATGAAAATAAGAGCAAGTTTGCTTCACGGCAGTAACTTCACTTGAGTTAATATTTCTTAACGTTTCAATTTATAGTCGAGATTTGCGTCGATTTTTCTTTTGTTAATTGACGGAAAGCTGTTTGGAAAGCTTCAACCCTACGCTTTTCGTGCCATTGAGTTGTCTCAAAGGGTTTTCACGGGATTTTGCTGTGAAGTGTAGTGACTGTGTGTTTTTGTAGGCGAACGGGGCAGCCAATTGGTGCACAGCAATGTCCCCACAAACAGCTGTGCATTGAGCAACCAACCTCAATTGTGGAATTGTTGGCTTCCTCGCTGGGAGAAACTGCCTTGTCATTTCAAATAGTGCCATGGGATCTCTAATGTCCACTTCACCAGGCGCAGAGGGTTACCATCTTATTCGAAGGGTGAAGCCTCTGACAAAGCCTCAGGAGCTGATAGTCTCAATGTGATGCCCCCCCACTCTCTCACTCCATTCCAACAATCTGTCTCTGGAATTTCCATGTGTATGTGGGACGCAGGGAATTCTCAATTTGGTTTGGATACTCTTACGTAACTTAAGCATCCGTTCCACAGTCCCTCTGCCTCGCCCCCTCCCTTGCCTCCTTCTAGACCAAGCTCGAGACCCTCGTCTTCGACCGTGCCCTTGTTCACCCTCCTACCCCTCCCCTCCCCTGCCCTCCACCCCTATCTGATCCCAACCGCCAGCTTGGCTGTGGATCCCTGACCGTCCAGCGCCTCGGGATGTCCTCCTGATGCGAAAGAGGCTACACAAATGCAACTTGTAGTTGTTGTTGACGGTTTTCCGCCTGCGTCAGACACCCGGCTGATCAAAAATACATTACCGTGACTATCACTGGCCCTAGTGCTGATAACACCTCTGCTTAGCTTGATAGGGTGGCTCAGTCCTATCAGAGCCTTCCTGAGTCGTGCTCCTCCGCAATCCCCTCAGTGTATTGCGTGTGTGTGTGGGGGGGGGGGGGTCAACGGCGGTACTGATTACTCAGCTTCTCATACTCTCCGCAGAACTGAATCTCGTTAGTTTGGTCAGCCGGGTGTTTGGCACACGTGGAAACCCGTCACCATTCTTAAGGGTCTCCGAACCAGACTGAGAGTCTCACAAACGCACGCCTTCGGAATGGAACGTGTTCTGTCTCTTCCCCCTGGAGGGGTGCGCCTCAGTTAGTTCTGGATAGTATTAGGTGCAGGTTGGCAAGAGGCAAGGATTGGGGAATTTTGGAGTGTGCGTTGGGGGTATTTACAGGAGTGAAAGCAGTAAAGGCAGAGAAACTTACACCGTTCAGTTCTCACAAACATCATCTCCTACGTCTGACTTATTAGCTGCATTATCCTCTCTAACTCCACGTCTAATCTGAAGTTAAACGATCATCTTTCGGCTGAGCCTTTTTTTAGCTGCGGAATCAGCGAGTTCTTCCTTAATGTTCTTCAACACAACATTTAACAAGTCAAATTGCTTTATTCTTTTACGGTCTCACCACAGTTGTTTTTAGGCTTCAAATAATGAGCAGTAAATCTCAGATTCTCCTGTCATTCATTGCTGTTTGCTGCATATTCATCAAAACCAACGACCAGGCAATTGATCGCCTTCGCTTCACACAACAATAACAACAACTTGCATTTATATAGTGCACTTCACGCCAGACAGCAACTCGGGAGTACTTAATTGCTATTCTCACTTGCTGGGTGTCAGACTGGCTCAATCGGACATATTCTTCCCTCTGTTGGAGGCAGAAGGTTGAGGGTTCAAGCCTCACGTCGGGACTTGGGACTTATAAAGTCTAAACATGGTTTAATGCAGTGCTGGGGGTGACTGCTGCATTGTTGGTGGTGCTGTCCTTCGGATGAGACATTAAACCCGAGGTCCCATCTGTCTGTTCAGGTGGATGTTAAAGACTCCTCGGCACTATTCGAAAAAGAGAAGGGATTTTCTCCCGGGGTCCCGTTGACAACTTGCCTAATAAAAATAAGTCTCTAACTTCATAACTATTTGTAGAATGTTGCAGGGCTCAAATTGTCTACCATGTAAAGCCCACAAAACACAATAAGATCCCGTGAAGCACTTTGAGATCTCCTCCTGACCTAAAAGGTGCTGTATTAAATGAAAGGATTATTATTATCATTATTATTTTGTGAATTTTGTTTGGAAGGGTATAAAAGCTCGGAAGAATTCCAAACCCAATAAGCAAACTTGGTTTGTTACTGAAAGTCCAAAGTGAAGCAGATTCTGCGGACTAACAACTGTAATTAATCCTCACATTAATCTGAAGGAAACTACAAATAAATCCTCAGTAAAGTAGTTCAATAAGGGTAAGAAGGCTTGTAGTATGACGTAGATTGCAAGCAGCTTTTCTCTGATGAATTATGTCAGTGCACATTAGGAGCAAATGTTTACTTTGAGCCAAAATATGTAATTAACCAGGAGAATATTGAGAGGTGCAGGCAGGCATCAATCAAGTTATTAAAAGCAGGTTAGTTAGATTAATTATCGCTATTAATAATCATCCTTACTGTAATTATTTTACCAACGCCCACCAAGGAAGGCAAGCAAACGGCTCTTTCAGCTTAATATTCTTTGAGTTGCCCGAATCAGACAAGCTAATTATTCTATTATCAGATTAAAGGTTTGCGCCATTTGCTCTGGTCGACTGGGTCTGGACCAGAGGTGGAGAACAGCAGCGTTGTAGGCAGTCTGCGAAAGCATCGAGTCCGGAGTCTCCACTAAAGCAGGAACTCTCTCAATATCTCCAGGTGAACTCATTGTTTCCATTTGACTGTAACTGGGTTTACGCATGTCCTTAGGTGTGAGCAGGTTAACGCCAAGCTGGTAACTCATACCAACAGTTCATTCCTGCTACAGTTTGCACGTTTACTAAGAACCGTTGTTTTAAGTGGGAATGAAAGTTGGCTTCGCTGTTAATTTTGTGCAAAAAATGCTTCCTTCGAAATGTTACCCGCGATGAGTGGAATACAGTGGACGGGTTGGAGTTTTTCCAATGAGTGGGGGGGAAACGGGAGGGATTTAAGTTTGTGTGGAGTACAAACACCAACACTAACTAGTTGGGCAGAATTGTTTGCTTCTGTGCCGTGACATGGTAAATGCTTCCAAAACAGTGCTGAAAGGTAGACAACTTATGTCTCCCTGTTGCTTAAGGGTGAGATGACAGACATATCGGAAATAGACATGTTAAAAATGCAAGTGGAGCAGCTCCGGAAAGAACTGAAAGCAGAACGAGGAATGGTAATACTAAGCTAGTCTGGAACCTTGGCATTTTGTTTGACCCTCAACTGTCCTTCCTACCCCAAATCCGTGCCGTGTCCCGCTCTGCCTGCCCCCATCTCCGCAACGTCGCCCGGCTCTGCCACTGTCTCACACCGCAGGCCGCAGAAACCCTCGTACACGCCTTCATAACCTTCGGGCTCGACTACGCAAACTCCCTGCTTGTCGGTCGCACCCCAACGCCTTCCTCCACAGGCTGCAGATCATCCAGAACTCTGCAGCCCGTGTCCTCTCGCGCAACAGGCTCCGTGACCCTATCACCCCCATCCTCGCCCGACTGCACTGGCTTCCCATCACACAGTTCAAGATCCTGGTCCTTCAAAGCCCTCCATGGCCTTGCTCCCCCTTACCTCTGCGATCTTCTAACCCCCTACCAACCTGCCTGCTCCCTCCACACAGCGGGCTCTGGCCTGCTCATGTCCATTGGCGGGCGGGCAGGCCTTCTACCACTCTGCCCCCACCCTCTGGAACTAACTCCCAAAGCCCCTCCACCTCGCCCTCTTCCTTGCCTCCATCAAGACCCGTCTCAAGCCCCTCCTCTTCGACCATGCCTTCGGTCACCCTCCTTCCACCCCCTATTCTGGGCCCTGCCCTGCCCGATACTGATTGTCCAGCGCCAATGTGTGCAACTGCTCGCTTGTCCTTTCGCCCGGCAAAACATCCCGTGTTCTTCAAGCTGTCGCAAGCAGACGCTGCCCTGTGGACTGACCGATGTAATTACCCCCTGCTGTTTTCCCCCCACTGCCTTTTGCAGGTGTCTAAAAGCGCCACGGAACTGAAAGACTGGATGGAAAGCATGGCAGCAGAGGACATGCTGCTGAAGGGAATACCAGAGGACCAGAACCCATTCAAAGAGAAGGGGGGGTGCGTTCTATCGTAATACTACGAGCACTTGGGCTCCTTTATAATTTGACAGAAACTGGTAGTTAACTGGTAGATTGATGCACTCTCGAGGCGATGTGACCGGTACTTGGTTTTTGGAAAGATGACAGCAACCTCCCCATCCCTGACTGTCCAGGTCCTTGGGACGTGTTCCTGACTTGAAAAGCGCTAATACGAATGCGATTTGTTGTAGTTGTCGTGTTTCGAATTTGCCGCGTGGCATGTAGACTCTGACAAGGTCCAGGCAGACCAAGTAGTCTGTCCGATTGAGGCAGGCAAAGGACACTTTGATTGAGATGGAAACTGGTTCCATTTTAGCATGAAAAATAACCCCCACCCCACCCCACCACCAAGAAACTCGACATACGCACAAACGAATAGTCCTCTAAAACTCAGTTAACTTGAAAACACACTCAAAAAAGCATCGCGAAATTGAAATTGCGTACGATGTTTGATACGGCCATCAAATTAACTCTCCGTTTGTAATCTTGAAGTGTCGGTTACCGCCCACGGAATAATACGGGACTATTTAAGAAAGCACCGGGATTCTTCAGGCCAAGACATTCCGTGTGTCGATGAGGATATTTATTGTGTATCATTGTAATGCTCTGTTGTATTCGGACCTGTCGATCGCCAATAAAACTGGGAATAGACAATGCATGTGGTATACGTTCCTGCCGTTAGCGTTAATTATAATAATCCTTGCATTTGATGTAGCGCCTTATCACATCGCTGAGACGCCTCAAAGCGCTTCACAGGATGTACTGTAAAGTGGAGTGACTGGGTGTTTCTGTGGACGAAACGCGGCAGCCAGTGGCACACGGCAATGTTCCACAAACAGTTGCGGACTGACTGATCAATCATTTTTTATTTGGGGGGATTTTTGGCCAGGACACAGCGAGAGAGAAACTAAACTCCCTTTACAAACAGCGCCATGAGATTCCGGTTAGGGTTAGTATCATTTATAACAACAACAACAACAACAACAAGATTCCATTTATAGAGCGCCTTTCACGTCAGGAGGACGTCCCAAGGCGCTGCACAGTTGGGTCATGACCCGAGCAGGGGGGAAATGGTCAGGGTGAGGGGAGGGAAGGGAGGGAGAGAGGAGGGGGGAAATGGTCAGGGTGAGGGGAGGGAAGGGAGGGGGCGAGGAGGAGGAAGAGAGTCGAGAGGGGAGCTGAAGGCACGGTCAAAGAGAACTCTTTATAACAGGTGGCCAATGGTAATTCCCGCATCACAGCTCATTATCTAAGGCAAGTAGACTTTGATACTAATGTGAAAAAAGGATCAACAGTGAGAAGAGAGATAGCACCTCAGAGCCTTGAACCCACACAGCGTTTCCAAGTAACTATTGGCAGACTTTTTCCTGTTGTTTCATGGGTTTTGGGGGATTAAAGTAGCACATGGGTTCAAGTGGAGGAATATTTACGTCCATTTCCTGTGGCTCGAAGAAGTTATAAAGTTTGTAACAAGCGAAAGTGGAGGGAAAGGAAAGGGGACAAATGATGGATAAGAGACACTTCCTATTTCTTAGCGCAAAACACCGCAGGTGCTGGAAATCTGAAACAAAAACAGAAGTGGATGGAAAGACTTCAACAGGTCAGGCAGCATCTATGGAGAAAGGAAAGTGAGTCAATGTTTCGTGTCCATGACCCTTCATCGGAAAACTTTCTTTTTTCCGTAGATGCTGCCTGACCTGCTGAGTGTTCCCAGCGACTTCTGTTTTTGTTTTACGTCCTATTTCTTTCTCCGTTCATTTTGAAAAATCATTATATTTTTACAAGACACGGAGTGCCTTTTGCCTAAGATCAAGCATTGCTTTAACTCTGCTTGATTACCGGGGAGCTTGGTTTGAGGGGTTTGATGTTGTGAGGAGACTGGTGTCCTCAATTGAGTTGAGTCAGTGGAACTGGGCTATTTATGCAATTGGAAAATGGGATAAAGCACTCCGGGACACTAGCCCGCTTGAAGGGTGTTATATAAATGCAAGTTGTTGTTGGATAATTCGGACTGGGGGGGTTGGAATACAATAAATCAAATGTACCTGTGGCATGTACAGAGTGCACAGTATGTAGAATCATAAGAATCATAGATTATTCCAGCAAAGAAGGAGGCCATTCGGCCCATCGTGCCTGTGCCGGCTTTTTGAAAGAGTTACCAAACCAGTCCCACTCCCCCTCTCTTATAAAATCATAGAAGCTAAAGCACAATAGTGAGGGTGTCACTGAGTTAAGCAGTTCATCGGGGCAATGGCATTGGAGCTTTCAACCCGAGGATTCAATATTGTAGTGAATTTTAGGAGTAAAAACCCAGTTTTTATAAAACAACTATAAATCCAAGTTGTTGTTGTTGACTGTGCAAGTAGATCCAGGAAAGGCAAATATACATCTGACCCTAATCCTGTATAGACAGAACCTGCCCTCGTGTGAGGTAGCAGCAAGCATTTACCTGCCAATTCTGATGCCAATATCATAAAGCCCTCACCTTCAGATGAGACGTTAAAACCGAGCTCCCATCTGTGCCTATTCAGGTGGACGTTAAAACATTCCCCACGGTGCTATTCAACAAGAAAAGGGAGTTTATCCCGTGTTTTGGTCAATAATCCCCTGGTCATTCATAGGGCCAAGTGGCTGGTGGGGCCAAGTGGCTTATGGGCCAAGTGGCTTATCAGGGCCAAGTGGCTTATCAGGGCCAAGTGGCTTATCAGGGCCAAGTGGCTTATCAGAGCCAAGTGGCTTATCAGGGCCAAGTGGCTCGTATCAAATATCATTTAGATCCAGATTTGTATGTTGAAGCATTTGAAATATTATTTCATTCGACATTTTTAAAGAAATTCCATGAGTTTCTATTTTGGTGATTAGTTGTGCAAAAATTGGGTTAATTATCATTTTACTTCAGTTTAAATTTTAGTTCGTTTGACACTTTTACAGAAATTGGACGAAACGTTATTCTTGTGCGTGTTTGTGCATTAATTGTACTATAGAAATTTAATTGGACACTTCTACAGAAATTCCACGAAATCTGATTTCATTGCATAGGTGTCTTGTTCGACCCTCAACTATCTTTTCTCCCCCACATTCAAGCCATGACCCGCACTGCCTTCCCTCACTCCGTAACATTGCCCGACTCTGCCACTGCCTCACCCCTCAGGTCGCTGAAACTCTTGTTCATGCCTTCATCACCTCCAGGCTCTCCTGTGCAAACGGCCTTCCCAACTCCAGAGTTTTGAATGAGTTGGATATTGTGAATAGTGGAGCTGGGGAGACCGTCATGGCGTGCGTTGGAATAACCCAAGTGGGAGGTGACAAACTCATGCATGAGGGTTTCGGCTGCATTTGGGATAAGGTACGGTTGGGCAATGTTGCAGAGGTGGAAGAAGGCGGTCGTGGTCAGGGACTGAATGTGGGGGAGGAAGGACAGCTAGGGATTGAACTGGATGCCTAGGTTGCGCACTGTTTCGGTGTGTTTGAGGGAGAGCCCAGGGAGGTTGAGGATCTTACTTGTGTCCTCTGTCATCCTCGCATCTAGGAATTGAGCACAGATGTGAAAACAGAGAAGAGAAAGGCACTCCTGGACATCTGATTAGCTCAAGACTAAGAAACAGGAATCCTCCCAACTAGCTGTCCATATCTCTTTCTCCTTATCAATTATTGTCCCATGCGAAAATAGCCTGTTCAAAGATCGCGAGGAGCCTGTGAAGGGTCGGGTCTATCTCTGTAACAAGGGGAGATGGAGTTAGAAAGCATAAAAGATGTAACTTTGGAATAGTTTGAATCATCGTAGGAGGAACGATCATCATAGTGAGGCAGCTGGTGTTGAGCGACTTCCCCACTGGGATCGGGTAATATCGGTTTCATTGAAGTTTTGTAACTTAACGGTATAACAATTGTATGTGTTGAAGCATTAATCTTTGAATTGTGTATGATATTAAAAGATTCGTAATCCACACCACCTGTCAAGTCTCTTTATGGCGAACCTTACAAATTGGCCAGCCAGTCAGGAGGAGTCCGTGTAATTGATCTTGGTTTAACTGAGTAAGTGATGTAGGTGGGTTTTGAAAAGCTAGGATGGCAAACTGGTCGATTGGGAAGAAGGGACTGTAATGCAAGACCCAGGGGTGAGAGATGGGATGCTCCTATTGAGAAAAGGTGACCATGGAAGCTACAAGGGCTTTCGAGAAAAAGTCGTCTGGGATTGCGGGCAAGGAAGGATTACTCCTAATGATGACCAACGAGGCTATAAGGAGATGCTAAAATTGGTTGAAAAGATTGATGTGGCGGCTGAGATAAAAGGGAATTTTGAAGATTCTGACGGTGTTAGTGGACCTGTGCTGTCACCTTGACCCACTCGAGGTGGGGACTGGACATTTCGTAATCCCAGAATTCTGGTTTGTCTCCCAATTAACCAACGAAAATCGCAAAGACAACATGGAATGTTTTGCTGACATAGAACTGATTCTATGGATTCTCAAGGATATTGGTAACACCAGTACATAAAGGTTGTCAAGGACAAAAGGAGGATAAAAGCAAACTGTTGAATGTCTCACTGCAGACTTGGCGTACGTGAACAAAAAGGTCTGAGCCTGAGAATGTCTTGAAAAAAAGAGATATTCGAGAACCAAATTAACAAGTTGATTCCTGATCTGAGCCGCTGTATCAATCAGATTAATTAATTGCACCGAATTTTATTACTCATGTTTTATGGCTTTGTTATTGCCCAGGACATTGTTTTGGTATAACTCTTTGTGTTATCTCCGTTCTTCACTTAAGAAACCAACTTGCAATTTGGCCATTTACAGTTAGTTAGTTTAATAAATCAGAGATAGATAAATGAGAGATCGAAAATCTTATTTGCTCACGCTCAAGGTGCGGATTGTAAGATTATGGTTAAAATCATTGTTTGACACCCAGGGTGTGTGCAAGGACTGGGAGCAATATCTTGATTGAACTTAAGGAATGTGTTTTAAAACTTGGACCAGAAAAGGTAGTTGAGGTCTATCTGTTTGGGCCCGTGACACGTTTGATATGGTTGGATGTTGTTCCTTTCGCTTTTTGGAAGATTGGGGTTTAACAAAAATGTGTAATATCCTTTGGTTAGGACTTTGTCCTGATTTATTGAACTCTTGGTGCCTTGCAGTCTGATTGGGAGAAGATTTTATGACTTCAGTTAACGTCAACTATTAACTGCCAAAGTGAACTTTTCACACTTGTTATGAAAGGCTTCCAGAACAACTCCCAAGTTCTGAAATGAAACCTTGAAATTAAACCTACGGGGTTCCCCGAGTAAAGAAATGTGATGTCTGGGAATATAATAATAATAATAATAATCCTTGCATTTGATATAGCGCTTTTCACGTCAGGAGGACGTCCCAAAGCGCTTCACAGAACACACTGTAAAGTGAATTGACTGTATGAATGGCTAATGGAACTTTGGATTTGATTAGACAAAACAACCTTTGGATTCCATTTTTGGATGTAAGGTTCACATGGGCTAAATTGGGGTATGAATGAAAGAGGTAACTTTGGAATAGTTGGAGTTGTGTGGAGGGCCAGCGATCTTCCCATTGAAATCGATATCGATTCTACTGTATCTATGGTCTCAGTTTTAAGAATAAGTTAAGCTATTTGTATCACTTAATAAATCTTGGATTATTACACCACCATATTGGTTGTCTCCATCCAAATCTTTTAAACATCCCAAGGCATTGTCTGTAATTGAACCACAATATCCATCTACTGCTTGAAACCAACACTGAAGGACACCCAACATTCAATGAGGTTTCAATGTTCAAATGAGGGATGACTGAACGTCAAGTAACAAGGATGGAACCAAGAACCGTGAAGAACGGAGAATAAAGACAGAGTTCAGCATTCATTTTTGTCCTGACATAGCAAACATAAATTTGTCGGTGGAGAAGATTAGTCTTCTAAAAAATAAAAATAAAGAAAAATAAGAAAAATAAGAAAAATAAAGCCCTAACACAGTTTCCCTCACCTCAGAGTGCTCAGCCTGTCAGAGCACTCCCAAAACAATTCAATCAGCTCTTAGTTATTAAGAAGTTGAACATTAAGTGCTTCTAATGCTCTGACTGAAAGCTTTGCATATCTCAGGGATGAGGAGAGACGCTACATTCATTTAGAATGTATTTTTAAAACACTTAAATACCTTGTTCTGACTCAATAGATGGGAATAAAAAAAACGAATGACACCTAGAACATACAGTATTCTCATCTCCTCGTTTCTCTTAAGATCCGATTTTGTTTTGAAAATCTTTAACTGTTTGAGAATCGTATTCGTTATTCGAAATGTAGTTTCTCAACAAAAGTCCCGAATGAGTTCCCATTTACGTGTGGAAACTGTTCTGGAAGTAGTTTGGATGGGAAGGAGTATCTGTACGTTGACATAACAAACTTCTCTAAACTGAGAGATGGTCCCATTTTGCACGATTCCAACCCTTTATTAAAGAATTCTGTTAGGAAATTCCATATTTTGGACCTCTTTGCTACCGAAGATGTTTCAGAGGTTCAATATGAAACACTAGGTGGAGATGTTCAACTAAGGAAAATACTGACGACCATTTCCTTGTTGCAGTCTCTTGATACCAAACAGTCCATGAGCCTTACAGAACGCAGCAGGCGTGTTGTCCATCATATACACTGGGGAGAGGGAATAAGTAACAAATAGAACATTTCACAAGTGAAAAGTGAACCTATACGCAGTACCGGTCGAGAATTTCTTCTGATTGAAGGGCAAACAGATTATACTGTTCATTGCTTGTCCACTTTTTGTTGCTGTCCAGTGATTAGCTGCTGACATTGGGCTGGAAGTATCTCTTGCACTTATGTATGTACATAAAAAACTCTCTGTACTTAGCTCTCACTCTCATCTGTCACTACACCACTAAAGTGACTCCACTGCATCCATTAATGACATACAGTGTAAATGATGTATATTGTAGTTCTGAGGAAACCCAGTTAATACCTTTAAAGATGCATTTGTTTATCGCTTACACATTTAAGGGTTGAACAGGATGCTGAGATTCCATAAGGTCTCCACGAGATGTAGAATGCATCCTTGAAGGGTGACGCTGTCAGCACCTGAGGTATGGAGGTGCTGACAACAAACAACAACAACAACTTGGATTTACATAGAGCCCTCCACGGCGGATGGCGTCTCAGAGCGCTTTACAGTAACGGATCCTGGAGCCCGAGCCAGGGGGAGGGGCAGGAAGGTGCCCAAAGGCGCGGTCGAAAAGAAAGGTCTTCAGCCGAGACCTGAAAATAGGAAGAGAGGGGGCGAGGCGAAGGGAGTGAGGAAGGGAGTTCCAGAGCCTCGGGGCGTAGTGGCTGAAGGCACGGCCGCCGAGGGTGGAGCGGAGGACTCCGAGGACAAGGAGGAGGCCAGACCCGGAGGAACAAAGGCAACGGGTACTGTTTTGAGGAGGGAGGAGGTCAGAGAGGTTGGGGGGTGCAGAGGAGTGGAGGGATTTGAAGACAAAGGTGAGGATCTAGAAGTCGATCCTCTCTGGGACAGGCAGCCGGTGCAATCTGGCGAGGACTGGGGTAATCGGGGAGTGGAGTTTGGTGCGGGCGGCAGAGTTTTGTATAATCTGGATTTTATGGATGGTGGTGAAGGGGAGACTGGCGAGGAGGGCATTTGAATAGTCCAGCCGAGAGGTGACAAAGGTATGGACCAGGGTTGCAGCGGCTTTTGGAGAGAGGTATTTGCGGAGACGGGCGATGTGTCAGAGGTGGAAGAAAGCGGTGCTGGTGAGTGACCGGATGTGGGGGAGGAAGGATAATTGGGAGTTGAACCTGATGCCTAGGTTGTGTACGGGTTCGGAGAGTTTTAGGGGGAGGTCGGGTAGGGGCAAAGGTGTGTAGGGAGAGGTAGGAAGGGACTGTGGTATAAAGGCGGAGAGGAAGCTGAGGGAATCTCCTTGAATTTGGATTCAAGGAAGTCCAACATTTTCTCGCAGTTGTAATTGGAGAAGAAGCTGGCGAGGCGCGGGAGAAGGCGGTTAGTGGAGGAGAAGAGGAGCTGGGGTTGTCCTTGGCCTCCAAGATTATTTTGGAGTAGAAGCATGATTTGGTGGAGGTGAGGGCAGAGTGGTAAGCCTTGGTATGGTCTAGCCAGATCTGCCGATGGACTGTTAGGCGTGATTTGATCCAGGTAAATATGGTGGCACACACTTGTGCCTTGAGAGATCGGAGAGGCTGGTGTACCAGGGGGATTTACGGGAGTTGGAGGCGGTTCGGTCGGTGAGGGGTATTATTCCTGGACGTACTGAAGAAGGAACAGTGCATCATACAAGTGCCAGTGAACTTTGAACACAGAAAACGTTCTAAATTTGTTTCACAGAGAATTGAAGGGACAAAGAGACCACAAAGTATAGTGGGTTTTTTAGGGAAGCATTGTGTTCTTTATTATCAGCTAGCTGGTACCGTTACAGCCTTGCTTGCAACCAATTTCAGTTAATCAACCTTCTCTCTTTCGTTTGCCATTTTTATTTGTCCGGGAAAGGCTTGATCTTCACTTCTTAGGCATCTTTATCCCTTAAGATTAAGAAAATGTGCTATTGAACCCGTTCCTGTTCACATATTCGCGCACATATCCTTTTGAGAGGACTCCTGTGGGAGAACTCCTGTTGGGAGGACTCAGTGGGAAGATTCAGTGGGAGGACTCATGGTTGGGAGGACTCCTGTTGGTGTCTCTATGTCAATCAGTTAGACAGACATACAGATAGACATTTTGTCTTTATTAGTATAGATATATTTCTCTGGAAGGGTGTGTGACCTCTGTCGCTACTTGGAGATCTCTGCCCCCCACCATCCCACCACCCACCTCGCCCATTCTCTTCTCAAGCTCTGACTGTGCTGAGATGTTGGATTTCTTCGAGTCCAAAATCAAGGGGATCCCTTCAGCTGCCTCCGGCCTCCCTCCACATCTCCCCCAACACTCCGACCCCTACCCATCTCTCCCTCCACATTTTCGAACCCATCTCCCCCTCCTCTCTGATCACCACCATATCCAGCATGAAACATACCACCTGCTCCCTTGGCCCCATCCCCACCCCTCTCCTGACTTCCCCGCTCCCATCTCCTCGCCGCCTCTACTCTCCAAAACCATCAATCTCTCCCTTTCATCTGGTACCATTCCTGTCCCCCTGAAAACAGCTACAATCACCCCCATCCTGAAAAACCCTTCCCTGGACTCAACCTGCCTCCTAACTACTGGCCCATCTCCAACTTTTCTTTTCTTTTCAAGGTCCTTTGAAAGATCTTTCCAACAAGGCATAAATCATGTCTCCACATCAATCGGTTTTGTTCTTGGTGGACACACAGACGCACATTTTGTCTTTATTAGTATAGATGAGGAAATGCTGCATTTAAATACCCACATTGTTTGATCGTTTAAAATTCCAGCTACAAATGGCACAACGTTCCCAGGTTGTGATGATTGACTGTCAGTCGCTGTTAGATGCTCTGTGTCATTCCCAGGAGAAGCACATGGGGAATGGGACACAGCTGTGTGAACAGCAGCTCCCTGCACATTAGGAGATGCATCAAAGCTTTGAAGGCAGACAGCAATTTGTTTTGTTTAAATAAATATTCTCTAGAATAGAAGCTGCGCAGCTAACCTACTGTTGGACATTTAAGTCCTCAGCCAGTCCAGAGTGTAAAAAGCAGTAGGTTTAATGGTAAATGGTTTCATAGGCTAAGACAAGGTGGAATTTGGACCTCATGTGAGGCTTAAGTTGATAGTGTTAGATGTTTGATGAACAACAACTTGAATTTATTTAGTGCCCTTTATCCAGAGTTTTAGAGCGCTGTTAAACATTGGAACTGGGCTTGAGGACAGGCAAATCCTTTCCCATTATTCAAAGAGTGAGACAAGAACCTGGAAAGTACTGACCAGGTAGTCTAACATCTTTAGTCGTGAAATGCTGAATGCAGACCACATGAGAAGCTGACAATGTGGTTCAATACATAGTGATTTGATAGGCAACAGACATTATTTACTATTCCTGTTACGAATTGCTGCCTATTTATCATACAAGGGTGTCTTCTGAAACGTATAGAAATCTAAGATGGAATCTACGTCCATCCCAAAATAAGTGCATTTCGTTGAAGTATGCAACATATCATTAATATTTACCCGAGTCTATGAAACGAATAATCCCAAATAAGCAATTTAAAGCAGCTTAGCAAGGCCTCGATATACATTTCACAAGATCCTTTCACATTTATTTTGAAATGGGCAATCTGTTATGCTTGCCAGTGCTGCTAATACATGGGTTTGGTGTCAATTGTAGCCTTAGGGAAGTACAGTCTCAGCATGCTGACATGGCAGCTTCCTAAATTGTGAACTGCATTTGCTTTTCACTCTAGTTTTAGACCAAGTGCGGATCTTATTGCAGAATCCAAGAGGAGAAATAAAAATGTATATCTGCAGTTACTCAATTCCGTCTAGAAATCCGATGATATAATAAGGCCCTTTATATCTGGATATTTCTCTAATTATAGAAATTGCAGTCGTTGAAGTCATGCAGAGACTTTGTGATGGGAGGGAATAGCTGGCAACGATCTTGTTATATCACTTGCTGATTCATTGAATAAGTTCGTTAGACTTGCCTCTGAGTGAGAAGGTTGTGGGTTTGAGCCCCTCGTTGGGACTTATAACCCATGTTGGGTTTTGCTAACTGTGTCCTGGATTTTGTGGGAATGGCCTCCAACAACTAAATCGTGTACAGCAACCAATAGCAGAGTCATGCTCAAATAGTGGGTGGTGCTCTGTTGGACGATGTCAATCAATCCTCAATGGATCAATCCATGGGCAATCAATGGAACATTTTGTAACTATATTGATCAAAGCCCTTCTACTTTATTACTTGCATCCTCGCAAAGTATAGGATTTTTGGTTCTTTGGGTTGTCTTAGTAAGGTGGGGTGGTGCCATTGCTCTTTTCTTAAGGGAGGCTCGAATCCCTGGTCTAAGCTGACACTCCAGCGCAGTCCTTGAGGCACGATGCGTTTTCGGAGATGCGGTTCTTTGGATGAGGCGTTAAACCGAAAGTTCCCATCGCACTATTCAAAGAAAGAAGGAACCTCCTCATAGTTTACTAAGACAACACAAAGAACTGCAGACTGAAAAGCCGATATGTGCACAGATCACTCATGCCATGTCACACAAAAACACATGGCACGAGTGACCAATTTGACTTGGGGGATTGTTGGCCAAGACACCAGGAGAAACTTCCTTCTCGTTTCGAATTATAGTGAAGGACAATCAAACCTGACATACTCTCCAGAGCACAGGAGTAGGACTTTCAGTCGGCCGAGCCCGTCCCTCCAATCTATTGGATCATTTGAGATATTTTAATTGCATTTCTCTTCCTTTTCTCATATCCCTTAATCTCCTTGCTTCCAAAAAATCTATTTACTTTTTAAAATCCCAATCGATTATATATCTTAGACCTTATTGGGCAGTGCATTCTCCATTCTCACAGATTTCTGTACAAAGGAATGTTTTCTGATCTGCCTTTTTTTATTCCATAGCGTTACTTTAAGAGAGTACACTATACCCATGTAAAGCTAGATCACCCAGGCTGTGAAATACCTGGCTTTGCCTGTGACATTATTAATTCCTTGGCACAAAGCAACTGAATTTTGCTATTGATTCCAATGGACGATCGTTGGAATCGTGGAGCGTTTCATTGCCTGAATTTACTGCAGTTTCTGGAGATTTAAGACACAGCAATGAGGTTTACACATGGAAAAATGCCCTTTGGATGAGGTCAGCAATGTCCTGCTGTGATGGTTCTCACCCCTCTGTGTACCCTGCGAATGTCAGTAATGCAAAGCCTCCGCATTAACTCCTAACTCCATGAGTGCAAACTGCTGCTCTCGGGTAATTTGACTATTTTGGAGACACACACGACGACAAGTATTCCTGATTGGCTTACTGGCCCTGCGATCGAGATGCTTTCTCCAAGTGCCTATCTCCCCCTCCTCTCACCACCACCATAACCCATATGAAACACACCGCCTGCTCCCTCTACTCCATCCCTCCCCCTTCCTTACCTCCCAGCACCATCTCCTTGCCCCTCTACTCTGTCCTTGGTCCCCTCCTCTTCAACATCTATGTGCTGTCTCTTGGTGACATCATCCGCAGACATGAATGCAGATGACACCCAACTATACCTCTCTGCCTTCACCCTTGACTCAAGGACCACTGCTGTCCTGACAGAATGTCTGTCAGACATCAAGTCCTGGATGAGAGCAAACTTTCTTCAGTTGAATGTCAACAAGACCGAGGCCCTCCTGATTGGCTCCAGTCAGCACCTCCTCACCTCAGGCGCTGACAACATCTCTATCCATGGTTGTACACCCCCAGTCAGGAACATTGGTGTCTCAACTATTGTTTCTACCCCACATCTGCGCCATGACCCGCTCTGCCTTCCCCCATCTCTGCAACGTCGCCCGGCTCTGCCACAGGCCACCGAAACCCTCATACACGCATTCATTACATCGAGACTTGACTATGCAAGCTCCCTGCTTGTCGGCCTCCCCAACTCCTCCCTCCACAGGCTGCAGATCATCCAGAACTCTGCAACCCATGTCCTCTCCCGCACCAGGCTCCGTGACCCTATCATCCACATCCTCGCCCGACTCCACTGGCTTCCCATCACACAGAGGATACAGTTCAAAATCTTGGTCCTCACCTTCAAAGCCCTCCACGATCTTGCTCACCCCCACTACCTCTCCAAGCTCCTAACCCCCTACCATCCTGTTCGCTCTCTCCACTCAGTAGGCTCCGGTCTGCTTCACGTTCCCCACCTCGCTCGCCCCAACATCGGCCGGCGGGCCTTCTGCCACTCTGCCCCCACCCACTGGAACTCCATCCCGGAGTCCCTCCGCCTCACCCACTCCATCGCCTTCTTCAAGACCCGCCTCAAGACCCTGCTCTTCGACCGTGCTTTTGATACCCCTGTTTCCTCCCTGCCCCCCGACCCTCCCCTCAGCTGGAGTCCGTAACTCTGTCTGTCCAGCGCCTTGGGACATCCTCCCGACGTGAAAGGCGCTATATAAATGTAATTTTGTTGTTGTTGTTATTGCCACTAAGTATGGCACTTCTTACTTTAATGTGTTTTATCTACCTCCCTTCCTAAGGATATAACAGACTCTAAGGCAATACTGAGCAAGTACAACGGATGTTTATTAACTAACTAGCTGTACCCTTGCAGCTTTACTTGCAACCAAAGGATCCGATAATGGAATGTAGATTGACACACAGATAGACTCACTTACTTATCTTTGATTTTCGCTTAGGCATCTTTATAGTGATCAATATAAATGTTCAATTTATAATCACTGGGATGAAATCTCAATGTGAAAGGCGCTTTAAAAATGTAATTTTGTTGTTGCCGCAGCTTAGCTTCGTCTGTGTTCCTTATTTTGTTCCTGTCGCTTAGCTACGTGCGTGCTCCGTGATGCAGGATGCCACAATGGCACGGTCAGCCATATTAGCACCAGGTATAACTGCAGCGTGTGTGTACATACGTACGTGCTCTGCGACGTGCGATGCCACTGTGATGACTCGGCAGCCACCAGGTGTAACTGCAGCGAAAAGCGCAAAACTGAAAAGAACTCATGAACGATAGGAGATACCCGCGAAGAAAATATGCCCACGTCACTCCCAGTTGCAAGAACCTTTCCGATGAGGTATAAATCATGTCTCTACGTCAATCGGTCTTCTTGAAGTGCAGACATACATTGTCGTTTTATCAGTAGTGAAGATAGAAGACAGGTTGTTTCTCTTTCTATCTTACTTCTAGCCCACAGTGAATCAAATAAACACAACAATGAAACAGGTCCAACAATATCCAAATAATAAATGTTAGTAAAATAAGAATAAAGACCCATCTTGGGTTGGAGGTAGTCCCCCTCAATTCAGGCACTGTACCATTAAAAGTTGGGCTGAGGGAGCCCGCAACTACGAGGTAAGCCACGCCTGCTCCTTAGGTAGGCACATGGCTCGTCCCGTTAAATAAAGTCTCAGCGTGGTTTTTTTTCTCGCGCAAAACACAACATTACTTGTTGCAAGTAATTGTTTCTCTCTCTCTCTAAGCCCCCGGTGTCTCCATAGCTGCTGCAAAACCAGACATGTTTGGTCTTGTTTGAGGACTTAACCCTCTTAGAGGGTCAGGCAACCCCCAACATATAGATTAGTAATATTCATACATACGATATTATTATATACAATATATCTGATACAATTTATACAGGATAAAGTACGCAAAAAATAGAGTAACGGTGGCACTGCCCATAGTAATACCCCAGTGTCAGGAGGGATTGACTTTGGATTGACTTTGGATTGATTTTATGAAGGAGGTGTATAACGTTGATCCAGGGAAATGATTCACTGTGGCAAAGGATTTAAATGACAGGAAAGACAACTTGAAATTTATCCGGTTAGCAATAGTGAAAGGAATCCAAATGGAACTTGAATACTGTAGACAGCTCTGGTCACCGTGACACAAGGGCGATACCCAGGCTCTGGAGACAGTGCAGAGGAAGGGCAATGTCTGATCTATGCAGTGTTCGACTTCACAGAGGTGTATAACATTATCAATGGGATTGAAGAAAACCCACATTAATACTTTACCATTATAATAATTCTTGCGTTCGATACAGCTTTATCACGTCGTTCAGCCATCTCAAAGCGCTTCGCAGAATATATCGCAAAGGGGATTGACTGTATTTTGTGAGCAGAACTCAGCAGTCCGTTGCACACAGTAGTGAATCGAGAGATTTTTGAGGGATTATTACCTCCAGAAAGTGAGCCACCCTAAGTGGGATTCTAACCTGGGTTTTCTCGCGAGAGCGCTAACCACTACCCTGAGTAATCCTTTTTCATAATCCTCATGAAAAAGGATTAGCAGAGCGATTGCCTTTAAATAATTGAGATATTTGACTTATTCAAAACTCGTATCGCTACTCATGTAGCTCACATCGCACTGGCCAAATCTTTAAAGTCCTTCCCCGCCTTCCTGCAGGTGCTCCCTGTCATCTCTGACGTGCTGTGATAAGTCCAAGTTGTTGTTGAGGTTTTATCTAAATTTCTTTTTATCAGATTAACAAAGAGTTTTCACTTTGTTCCTTACTCCTAAATGTTTTATATGGAGAAAGCAACAGATTTTATAGGGCAAGTCCATTCTCTAATGAATCTATTTGGCATAGGTTAATTAGCTTCAATAATGTGATTAATATGACTATATTATAATTGATTTATGTTTGATAAGGACCAGGCTGAGGGTGTTTGAGTTATAATGGAAGTACGATTTCTGCAGGAAGGATTGACTTTGGATTTTGCCTAATTTAAAATTCTAAGTTAGGTCTAATAAACATAATCAGTATAATATTTCTAATAGCATTATAACGCTATCCAGCATCAATGTTTCATAACAAGAACACGCAAAGGTTTCTTCACTTCTTAATGAAAACGCGAACAATGTTTATTTTGACATCACCTATTCTTCTCTGCTGTATCCTTACCTTGTTTTGTGTTAAGGTCTAACGATAGAGCAGATCTATTTCAATGCACTGTCCGGAGGGACTTCATTCTGCTGGCTGGCTGCAAACTATTATTAATTTTACCTGATATCATGAGTTTGGTGCAGGTAAAAGCCAGTAGGGGTCTAAAGTTTGGATTGGGCTAATAGTTTGTGGACTAACTATGCAAGTGGCCTTAAATTATGATATTGACTAATGAGAAGAATGACAGAAACTTGTGCAAATATTGCAACGTTGAACTGTGATTTGCTGGACACTTGTCACAGAGCACCTACGTATGCAATGCACGCACACGCACACACGCCCACTGCAGTTACACGTGGTGTCTGCGCCAACTCCTAATGGCGCTGTGGCATCATGGGTCACAGAACACGTATGTACGCAAGCATGCAGCACGCCTGCACTCAGTCGAAGCCAAGCAGCGGGAGCAAGATAAAGATGCCTAAGCGAACATCAAGCCTTTCAAGGACAAATGAAAACTCCAGACAAAAGAAAGAAGGCCGATTAAGTGAACCCGAAGGACAAAGGACAGCACGGCTGCATTGAATTAACTCGAGGACCTGCTGGATCGCACAGTAACCCTCGTCGGTTAGCGTAGCCTTGATAAGATCTTCTATTGTTTATGAGCTATGACCCCTTTGATAGGATCTTCTATCTTTCATGAGCTATGACCCAAACAAGCTCATCGCGCACGTATGGCGGTTTTGCTTAAGGTGCACACACAGTTAAATGGTTCGTGAGTGCTATCGCTGAAATCTACATTCCACATTGAACCCTTTGGTGGCGAACGTAGCCGCAAGGGGTATAGCTGGTTGTAAATAAACATGCAGCAAGGTCTTTTTAACGGCCATGCGGTGAGAAGCTAATTAATCTGGAGGATTGTCGGCCACGACAATGAGAGAGACTTCCACCTTCTCTTTTCGAATAATGTCATGGAATCTTTAATGTTGCTCAAATGGGGCTGTGTTGAATGGTAAGACAATTGGGCTGCCTGATTAATGGGCTTCAGTTGTAATTAAAGGCTGTATCGCTGAAGTAAGTCTCTGGTTTCTGAATTATTTACTGGAACTGTATACAGCAAATTCTAAAAGCTATGGACTGTTTCAGATTAGAGCACTGTTCATTCATTCATAGTGTGTGCATCATTTCATGTCACTGCAGTTGGAAGAAAAGAAATTCAATCACACTGAAAGATACTATATTGCCAGTTCAATTGATTCCAACCATCTGCTGCTTCTCAAATGTCTATTTCCACACTCTTCCGTGAAATGGGCCCACAAAATATACAGTCAATTCACTTTACAGTATATTCTGTGACGTACTTTACGATGTCTCGCATACTTGATAAAGCGCTATATCAAATGCAAGGATTATTATTATAAAGTATTTCTTGTTTTGCCCCTTTGCTCAGAGGTTTGTGAAAAGTGCGGAATTCAGGACCACAAGTCCCTGTTGAGTTTGGAGAGATAGAATCATTCGAAAAGGAAACAGAAAAAAAGACCTGAGCAGTAAATAATAATAATAATAATAATCCTTGCACTTTCACGTCTTCTGGATGTCTCAAGGAGTTTCACGGAATATACTATAAAGTGAATTGATTGTATATTTGTATATAAAATATACAAAACACAGCAGCCAATTGCGCACAGCAGTGTCCCACAAACAGTCGTGGATTGAAATGACCAATTTTATTATTTTTTGGAGGCGTTTTTATCAGGCGAGTGGGGTAAGGAAACTTGCTCAAGGTTTCGCCCTGACCTGCCGGGAGTCAAACCCAGGTCTCTCGCTTGCGAGGCGAGTGCTCTAACCACTGAGCTACAGGACTCCACAAATTAATGGATGTGGGGAAATACCTGAAAATTGGAACTGATAACAAAAGGGTGACGCAGAAATCAGTTAGTAGTTTCTATGTATGCCATCATTTGACATCTGTCTGCAAATTCTCTCGCCTGTTTGTCTTCCTGCAATGTTCTGCAAATTTATGTCACCGTTTACCATGCACCCCAGTTTGGTGTCATCTGCAAATGTTGACACCAGACCTCCTATACCTGATTCCAAATCATTTATGATAAATAATAATTATTGCATTTTTAATTGCACCTTTCGCATCTTCGAGATGTCTCAAAGCACTTTACAGAATATATTATCAGTGAATTGGCTGTATATCATGTGGACGAAATGCAGAAGCCATTTACGTAGATGGTGAACAGAAGTAATCCTAACATAGGTCCCTGTGGAACTCTTCCTATCTTTTGCCACCTGAGAAGATGCCCTTAACTCCTACTATTTGCTATCGGTTTCGTAACCATTCTTTAATCCATTCTGCTGCCTCTCCCACGATACCACAGGCCACTATTTTAGTCATGAGCCTCTCATGTGGCACTTTATCATAGGTCTTGTGGAAATCCAGATAAACCACATCCACTGCGTTTCCCTCGTCAACTTTATCAGTTACATGTAACTCAATGCTGGCTGCTCGCAATTAAATTCTCCTCTCGACGAATAGTTACTTCATCTTTTATTATAGATTTAAATACTTGCCCACAGCCAACGTAAGGCTGACTGGCCTGTAGTTTCCGGAATTAACATCCAATCAATCTGTAATTTCATCATTACACATTCATTATCAGCGCAACCTGCAAATTTGTTGCCTCTTCAACCCATTTATAATATTCTCTTAAATGTCTTTCTTTACAACTTATTCAACGCATGTAATACCCACTGCATAAACCAGTTCCACTTGACACCTTTCATTACTGCTAACTGGCTAAATTTCAAGTTGTCTTTCCTGTTATTTAAAGCCTTTGCCACAGTGAATAATTTTCCTGGATCAACTTTATACATCTCCTTCACAAAATCAATCCAAAATCAATGCTTCCTGACTGTGGTTAAAATGCTGCCTTCTACAGCTCTATATCAAGTGGCCCATTAGTGCTGCAGGTAGACTGCTATTTCTTTGCCTGGCTCGTTGCTGCTTGGACGTCTAATCCTGTACTGTACTCCCAATCCTGTACTGTACTCCCAATCCTGTATTGTACTCCCAATCCTGTACTGTATTCCCAATCCATTCCTGCAATTGGTAAAGGATCTCTCCAATTCTTGTATGAACTGCTAAATAGAACGCTTTATCTCAATGGAGAAAGGAATATTTCTTTAATTTCAGAGTAGTTGGAGATGAGAGGAACTGAAGGCTGGCAAGGTAAACCCTCTACACCAGTCTATTCTCAAAGATAGATGGCTGACACCCAGAGTAACTCCTTCAAACAAAGAACGGTTTGTCCTGGCCAACAATTCTCCGGATAAATTGGTCATTCCCCCTCATGGCTGTTCGTGGGACCTTGCTATGTCTAATTGGCTGCCACTTTGTCAGCAAATTCACAGTTACTGAACATGTCAGCTATTCCCTCTAACACATTTGGAGATTCGGGTGCTATGGAAATGGATGAGAAATTGTGGACATTTAATTGAAGATTGTTCTTGTGATTTGGCTCCACAAAGAGTTGGGAGCGTCAATGTCAGCACAGTTTTCTTGCTCCCTGCTTTTCTGCCTCCTGATCCTCTTTCATTGGTCCTAATTAATTGGTCCTGATTTTCTTAATAGGATCCAACATCTTCCCCTTTTTGGTTTCTTCCTATTTTTTCGCTCTGTGTCTCAGTCTTGTTCAATTGATCTTCCTGTTGTTTTATTACTCTTCCTGACTGGTGGTTCTCAATGCTTCCGCCACCCTCAGACCTTCCTTCTTTTTCTTCCTCTGTCCTTCTTTGGTGTATTTCCCATAACGTTCTTCTATAAATTTTTCATTTATCACTTTTAATCCAATATGTTCTTGTTCTTTTTTTAATCTTTCTTCCAAATTTCTCCGTTTGTCCAACCTTCTGTTTTTTTTAGGTTTTTGTTCCTAAACCATATTCTCTGTCCCCTTTGTAAAAGTTTTCTCCTTTCCTGGTTCAGTTTGTGGTTTCCCTTCATTTCTATTGTGTTGTACCTGGGGTCGCAATTTTTTATCTTCTGAGATTAACAAATCTCTTAACCATCTTGACATCGGTATTTGTCACTAATTATCTCCCTTTGTATTCCATGCCGGGCAAATATTTCTGGTTTTTCTCCACTATAGTTTCAGATGTTGCGTCATTCAACTCCATATATTCACAATATCTCGATGTCCGTTATTATTAATAGTTTTTGTTGTTTTAATAAAACGAATCAGTTCCTATTTTAGTCCAAGCTTTACTTGGTTTCTCATGCCATGCAATTGGTTTGTGTCTTTCCCGGTTTTGATATCTCGCAAATGTTTCACATTTTCCAATATAGTCCTCTATCTGACAAGTTATGCCTGACCAAAACATTACTTCTCTTGCTCTTCTTTTTTCCTTTTCTGTTTCCCAACGTCCTTCATGTACGTTTCTCAATACTTTATTCCCTAATTCTTTTGGTATAATTATTCTATCCCCTCGATATATGATGCCTTTTTGCTGGCATATTTAATTTCTGTTCTCGCTTCTGGTGCCTCTCTTCCATTTTTAGACCATCCCTTTTTCAGCATTGTCTGAACTGCCTTAATTATCCTCTCTCTTTCATTTGCTTCTCTAATCTCTATCTCCTTTCTTGTGGCTTTTGCTACTTCCCATACCTTGAATTCCATTTATTTTCTAATTGCTTGGCCTCTTCGTTCGCCTTTTGATTGGTGGCTCGATAGACTTGTACTGAAATTCAATGCTATATCTCTGTAGCCTTATTCTCATCCTTTGTATTCTTGGCGGTGTTTCATTTAAGCCTTTTTCTCAGAATGGCCTCCAATGGTGTGTGATCGTTGTCTATAATCACTTTTTTTTCCAAAATACATATGGCTTGAATCTTTCACACCCAAACACCGCAGATAAACACTCCTTCTCTAACTGGGCATCTCTTTTCTCCATTTCCGAGGAAGCCCTGGATGCATATGCTATGATTGCAGACTTGCAAACGATCATAATTCAGAGCAAAAGACTGTGACGTCATCTGTACCTTGGCTTGTGAGCCTTAGCTACCCAGGATAGTGCCATAATCTTATGTGGCCTCAGGATCTCCTCCCCTTGATTCCAGAGGGCGATCTTCAATTTCATCGCCTCCTCATACGAGATGCACGTCACCTCGGGTGGGTGGGGGGGTGGGCTTGCACTACCAGTGGTTCCACCCCCTTCTTTCCTCATTTCCTCTCCTTCTCTGTCACAGAAAATCTCTCCTTTTCCAAACTCCTCGGTACTAGGGATTCTCCCTTCTGCTCTTCTAAGTGTTAGGGATTCTCTCCGCTCTGCTCTTGTCGATCTCCAGGACTCATTCTCCGAGCTCTGCTCTCCTCTCCGCTGCTTCACTTTCATCGCTCTCCTTCGTGGCTTTTCTGCTTCCCGCCGGGTCTTTGGGCCCTACCTTCGCGGTCTCACAGCTTCCCGCCACGTCTTTACACCATCACTCGCCTTTGGCTCCACTTCCTTGACCGTCTGAGCCCCCGCTATCTTATTTCCACTCCCCACTCTATCCTTCTCTGCTATTTTCCCCACTTTGCTTCACAGCAGCTCTCTCACTTTTCTCCTCCTCCTCCTCCTCTCTTTTCCTTACCATTTTCTCAGTCCCACTTTCCTCTCCTTTCCACTTCTCTTGTCTCCACCACCATTTCTCCTCTCGCTTCTACTATTACTTTCCCCCCCTCTGCTTTCAGCGTTCCTGCCGTTTTCACTCCTACTTCTTGTTCTATGTCTCCTGGTGTTTTTATACACCTTGCTTTCTGTTTCTCCTTCTTCCAAGCTACCAGTCTTCTTCTTGCTCTCCTTCACCTTCGCACTCCTGTTCTTTTTCCCCATGACTAGGCAAAAATGTAACCAGGTTTTCCCTGAACAGGGAAAAATCCTACCTCTTGCCCATCCTTTCTCTGATCTCCTCTCAAGCCTACCTGATATAAGATCCCCCGCCCCCCACCCCACCCCCACTCTCTTTTCCCTCATCTCAAAATTATTTTATTCTCAACTCACTTTTTTTCAAACAAATATATATGTATTTGGTATATATAAAAAATATATTCAGCTTTCTCTCTATTCAGAGAAATATATTCAGCTTTGTCTAACAAACCTGTATTCTATGTCCCTATTTATAAAGCCTAATATCCCGTATGCTTTTTTAACAGCTTTGTCTACCTGTCCGGCCACCTTCAAGGATTTACTTATATGACCCCCAGGTCTCTCTGTTCCTTCATCCCTTTAAGTTTGTACCATCAGCTTATATTGTCTCTCATTCTTCCTACCAAAATGCATCACTTTGCATTTCTCCACATTAAACTTCATCTGCCACATGTCTGCCCACGTTACCAGTCTGTCTGTGCGCTCTTGCAGTCTGTCACTATCCTCCTCAGTGTTTACTACTTTTCCTAACTTAGTATCATCTGCAAACTTGGAAATTGTACTCGCTATACCCAAGTCCGGGTCATTTATATAGATCAAACACAATAGTGGTCCCAATACCGACCCCTGGGGGACACCATTGCACACTTTCCCCAGTCAGAAAAACAACCGTTCCTTCCCCTACTCTCTGCTTTCTGTCTCCCAGTCAGTTCTGTATCCTCTGCCACCGTTCCTTTAATACCGGGGGCTTCTATTTTGCTTTCAAGTCTCTTATGTGGCACTTTATCAAACACCTTTTGAAAATCCATATAAACTACATCCACTGCACTACCTTCATCCACCCTCTCCGCTACAGGTTTGTTAGACACGATTTGCCTTTAACATCTCCGTGTTGGCTGTCCTTTATTGAACCATATTTTTCTACCTCCTTTATCTCCCTTGGGACGTCCTCCCGACGTGAAAGGCGCTCAATAAATGGAATCTTGTTGTTGTTGTTGTTGTTGTATTTAGCACCTCCTCACAGTGCGTCTCCAAAAAAAAATGATGTTGGACTCCAGCACTAGGTCATTCATTCTTATCCTGTCTTGGAACTGGGCCCTAATCTCATATGGGATCAGGACCCTCCTCCCCCTCAAGTCCATCATTTCCATTGGGGTTGAGCTTCCACTGCTCCGTGCCCCCCACACCCCCTTTCTTTTCTCATTTATTTTGCTTCTGCGTCCCGTTTGGTCGCAAAAAATGTCTCCTCTCCGCCAGGGATTCTCTCCTCTCTGCTGCCCTCGGTGCTGGGGATGGGGGCAACGTTGCATTTCACCCACAAAATTACAGTCAATCCATTTTACAGTATATCCTGTGAAGCACTTTGAGGCGTCTCAACGATGTGATAAGGTCCTGTATGAAATGCAAGGATTATTATTATTATTACGATCTGTCATGTTTCAATAAACGTCACTCATTCTGTCTCTTTCTTCCCAGATGCAAACATAAACATT
The DNA here is from genome assembly GCF_018977255.1 of Callorhinchus milii. Lineage (NCBI taxonomy): Eukaryota > Metazoa > Chordata > Chondrichthyes > Chimaeriformes > Callorhinchidae > Callorhinchus > Callorhinchus milii. The sequence continues at coordinate 2,871,660 of NW_024704764.1, forward strand.
GCCCTTTGCAGGTACTTATCAGCTGGGTCTCTGTGCAGATGTTACCTAATTTATTTCACTCCGCTCACACAGTGAATTACACGTGTGTGGGTGGGCTCTGAGGACTGGTTACACAGTAATAATAGATATTTGCAGTCAGTTGGAGCTCCATACATCAGACCCTGATGAGATTTGTTTTGAATAATAAATTCATACAGTTCGCAACCTCCACCCACAAAAAGGAATAAAAACACAACAGAACAATTCTACATTTGCTGTCGTTCCTAATACCAGATGCACGAATGGTACCTTTACCGGAGCAGCTTCTCAGAGCACTGCATACACTATCTGTTTACAGGGAGGTTCTAAAACTGTGAACACCTAACACAAGCAAACCAGAGAGAGCGAGGAGGTGACTGTAAGCACGGTCGAAGGGGAAGGTTTTCTGGAAGAGGAACTTCTCAGTCCCTCTGCCTGGTCCCTTCCTACCCCACCTGAAGATGGGGAAGGAAGGAGCAAGGCAGATGGATTGAGGGAGAGAGTCCAAAGTTTCAGGGCACAGTGGCTGAAAGCACGGCCGCTATTTGTGGAGCAGAGGGGACGAAGGAGGAGGCCAGAATCAGCCGAGCAGAGGCAGCGGGTAGTGGAGTAAGCAGGTCGAGGAGGTTGGGAGGTCCCAGGGTGGGAAGAGGTTTGTAGACGAGTGCGAGGATCTTGAAATCGATCCGATCTGTGATAGGGAGCCAGTGGAGCCTGGTGTGATCGGGGTATGGAGTTTAGAGCAGTTGAGTATACGAGCAGCGGAGTTTTGTGGATAGTGGGGTTGGGAAGACCGGCGAGGAGGGCATTGGAATAGTTGAGGTGGAACGTGACGAAGGCGTGGATGAGGGTTTTGGGTGTGTTGATTGTGAGGTACAGTCGGAGGTAGCCAATGTGGCAGAGATGGAGGAAAGTGGTCAAGGTCATGGTGTGGGATTGGATGGACAGCTGGGGATCGAACCTGATGCCTAGATATGCACAGGTTCGTTAAGGTTTCGGGATGGGTCGGGTAGGTTGAGGAGGTCAGAGCTGAAGGAGAGAAGACGTTGATGGGAGGCAAGCTTCCGTCTTGTCAACATTCAATGGCAGGAAGTTGGCACTCGTTTTCCAGCAACACTTGAAAATGCCAGAACACTGTCGATTGGCTGAGGAACCGCAGTTTCCTACGGTAAGGAGCAGGAGCAAAGTGCGAGAGAAAAGCTGTAGAACAGTGTACAGTTAGAGATGGGAAAAACAGGAAACTCCAAGAGGATAATATGGAAAAGGCAAGCTTTGGGATGACTTTCATCGCATTAGCCTGAACCAGAAACAAACCCAGAAGAAAATAGTTGATGTTCTAAGCAACTGGATTATCAAATGCAGGGATTAATTAGTTACCCTGCACCAGCCCTTGTCTTTCACTTTAGCCAAAATGGACTCCCATCACTTCCATATTAAATACAGCAAACGTTGCCATCAAAATAGCTCCACAATACTGAGTTTTGAATCTGTTGGAATTGATTTTTAAATGGAATAAGTGAGTCGGCGACACACACACTCGCCGAGGCTCAGGGAGCAGAAGGTATCGACGGTAATTGATATTCAGATCGCAAACTACATCCTTTGTAAGACGATTTCCAAGAGGCAAATTATTCATGCAAGTCATCTGAACAGCTAAGTAAGTTTAAAGGACCACAGTATGCATCAATCAGTTTCTTTTTGATCTGAAATGCTTTCCATACCACGAATTACTTTTTGTCATGTTCACAATCTTAGGTTTCCCCTTCCTCAGCTCCATCTGACCTTCACGCCTCTGTTGCCTCGAGGCTCCTTTCACAGTCTGATCCCCTGTCCTCTAGACTCTCCTCCCCTATACTCCAGCCTCTCCCACTCCTGTATTCTAGCCTCTATCTTTCCCCATGTCCTCTAGCCTTTCCTCCCCTGTACTCCAACCTCTATCCTCCGCCTGTACTCTACCTTCTCTTTCCCCTGTGCTCTAGCCTTTCATCCCCTGTACTCCAGCCTCTCTCCTCCCCTGACCTCCAGTCTCTCCTCCCCTCCCCTCCCCCCCGTACTCTAGCCTCTCCTCTGCTGTCCTCTAGCCTCTCCTCCCCTGTCCTCTAGCATCTCCTCCCCTGCCTTATGCCTTTCCTCCTCTGTCCTCTAGCGTCTCCTCCCCTGTACTGTAGCATCTATCCGCCCCTGTACTGTAGCCTCTCCGCCTCTCTACTCTAGCCTCTATCTTCCCTGTACTATAGCCTCTAACCTCCCCTGTACTATAGCTTCTAACCTCCCCTGTACTGAACAGACTCCCAATAGTTCAGATGAAGAAAGTCCTTCAGACGAGATACATTCAGTATCCAGAATACCCATTCTGCCGACTTTCCATTATGGCATCAAACGGTTTCTTAAATGAGTCCAGTGTCTCATCCTCCACTACCACCTTTCCTGGTAACCTCTTCCAGTGGTTAATTACCTCCTGTGTAAAGAATTACATTCTACAACAAATGTGATTTGCCGTCTGCTTTCTGACGCTATATGGCTGTTTATCTCTCTCCTCACTTCTCTATTTCTCTTCCTCGGAATGTAAATAATGTTGATCAGTCAATCTCAAGCCATTGAGGTTTCAAAGTAATTGCAAATATTTTATAGAAGCTCAGCTGAAACCCTCAGGCTCAACTTTATTTCACATGGTTAGAACAAGTTAGCCATCATCGTCACTACGCATCAAAACAGTGCACGTATCACCTGCTGTTTCACAACACAGACAGTTTGCTTTCGTATCACAAAATTATTTGGAACCATTGCCCATTAATTCTAAACGACGCATTCCGTATGCCGAGATGAAGCCCTATTTCATGACATGGTTTTTCCAGGTCAAAGTATTCAGCGAGACATGAGGAATTGAGACTGAGTTTAATCATGAAATCAAAATATCACTTGCAAAGACCTTCACGCTCAGTTTATGCATCTGGAGGTGAAACAATGCCACTTCCAGAAGCCGGAGTTACACTTCCCATGACAATTAAAGTGTATGAGGTTGAGATTTTTTTCCACACGTACTATTAAAGGGCTATTCCAATATCTCGTGCTTGGTTATGTTAACGTCATTAAAGATGTGGATTCAGAACTGGTTGTTTAATGACATTGAAAAATGTCATTTCTTCGGTAGCCTTTACCCTTTCAGGGAGAATTTCTGAACGAAGACTGATTGCAATCTGCACTATCGTGGTGCTGAAACCACCTCCTCAAGAGAGAAAGGACTTATCTTTTTAACACCTAATCATGTCAAGACATTTCCCAATGTAGTGACTGCTTTTGTAGGTCTGTAGTCTTTGTCCCGCTGTGGAATCGCTGTGCCTTCTGTGGCAATCGTAATCTGCATTGCACCCTCAATCCCCCAATCACACAGAGCAGTCATCTTTGGTGTCTTCATTGAAACTCAGTACAGGCTGAGGGATGAAAGACATGTAATGCTTGCAAGATTAAATTGCTCATTGTAAGATTAAATTGCTCACTTCGTGGCTGTTTGTGGACACTGCTGTATCCAAACTGGCTGACCCGTTTGCCTACAAATAAACAGTCACTACACTTTACGGTAAAATCCTACAAACTGCTTTGAGACATCTCGATGTGATAAGATACTGAATCAAGTGCAAAGATTATGATTATGATGATAATAATTATTATTATTATTATTATTATTATTATTATTATTATTATTATTATTATTATGTGTAATGGGTTTGAGTAATCTCAATTTAGTTTATAGTGGAAGTGAGTCCACAGCATAAAAGTGCCTATGATTGAGACCGAAGCCTCAGAGAAATCGTGAATTAACCTCGCCAATCTTTTTTGCTTGCTGGTTGTTGTTATAATATTTGGTATACATTTTAAAGAGCAACTCCTGGCTTGCAATCTTGATAGCACAAGCCTTTTAAACGGGAAATGTTTTTTAAACTGTCAACGTGTCACATCTTCTCAATCCAAAGTTCCGAAAATATATTTTCTTAACCGATTGGGACTAGAATGAACAAGGTACAGGTACCAAGCGATGGCAGATATCTCCTGTGTTGACGCAGTAGATAGTCGGTGCAAAGACTCAATGGCGAATATTTTGAGCTCTGCGGTTTGGCCTAAATCGGGCACCGCTGTAAAAAGCGTTGTTTTTCTGCTCGGCAAACAGGAAATAAGCGGGATCCATTCCGATTTTCCTGTCTCAGTGCAGGTCCTAATATTGGTTTATTGTCGCTGTGCATTGTAAGGTCAATATCTTGAAGTGCAAAGCTGATCCGGAATATTCATGATCGGGGGTGGATCAGGCTGTGTTGAGCAACTTGACTGGTAGGAAAATACATAAGTAAAGCCAGCATGTTTTTAGACTAATGAACTCCGAGCCCGCAATGAGTAATTACATTTTGGCTTGTGATCAAAACATTCATTTTCTCTAATCATAAAGTTATGCAAACCAAGTGCTACATTACACGTACGCCTCCTGTTACTGGTTTGGATCAAACGGGGTAGAACTAATCACGGGAAGCACTCCATGTTCAAGCGCTCCAAGGCACTACCCCGCATGAAGGGAGCGATATAAATGTACGTCGTTGTTGTGTCCGTGTCAGGAAGAATATAAATAGCAAGAAAAAGTTGGATGAGCAAGCATTTTCTTCTGGACAAGCGTAATAGATTATTGCTGGCGGTAACTACAATTTCAGTGACAATCTGGTCAACTTTAATACGCACTGTACTCTCCTCTCTAACACTCCTCTCTGATGCATTCCAGCATAAATCTGAATCACTTATTATTGTTCTCTGAGCATATGCTATTTGATTTCTACCTGGTCTCATTTGGCAAAGTGGAATCTCAGTGTAGCTGAACGTCAGTGATATGGCTTGTTATTATAAATCAGCCTGATTTCTAATGGAAAATAATGTTATAATCCTTGCAATTGTTAGTGCTTTAATCAGCGTGCTAGCCAGAAAACCCCCTACAAGTACAGCAGGATATATGAGGAGGCCCAAGTGCCCATTTTTTGGAGTCTCATTGATTAAAGTAAGTCACTGAACGAAAGCGATATCTTCCACATTATACGAAGAGATCTCGGAACTAATAGGTTCTGTGGTTTCTCCACTCGGGAGCCAATTGCTTTCTCGCTGAATAAATGATACTCATCGTTTGCTACTGAAGGAAACACAATGTAAGATCAGCATTAATAATTAAAACAGACCCTGAAATTTTAAACAGCCTTCTCATAAAGAAATCAAAATGCAGTCAGTGTAACAGCACCATTTTCTTTGTTTTGAGTGAGGCATTTACCAGGTCATTGCCACGTCCAGGAGGAAGAACTGAACTCTTTCTCCTTAATCTCTCCAGAACTATCAGAGTATTCTTTCACCAAAAATAGAATATATTAAGGACAGCAAAGCCTCGAGCGGGTACAGCTTTCGGGTCACGTAGATCAAAGCTCTGATTCTAAGGAATCAGGTTCTAAAGATAGGCTTTGATCATTTGGAACAGAGAAAGTTAAGTGATGTTTTCGAAAATTCTGAAAGGTTTTGAGGAATGAATGGTGAAAAGTTATTCCCACAGGTTGGTGAATTAGTCATATGGGGAATCAGGTTAAGATTAAGAATAAGGTTCACATTTATAATTATAATAATGATCCTTGCATTTGATATAGCGCCTTATCACGTCTCCAAAAAGTTCAGAGAAACGTTAGACAATATTTTTTATGCAGAGGGTTATTAAAACGTGCAAAATCGAAGCTTAGACTATTAAAAAATATCAAAGCGAATTGGACATGTATTTGATCGGGAACATTATAAAAGGTTTTAGGGAAAGAGCATGGAATTGGAGTTGGACTTCAGCGGATGAGCTCGCTGCAAGATGGGCTAATTTGGCTAAATGATGGCCTTTTTCTATTTTTATAGTTGATTTATTGGATATCATAAGATCGTATGAGAGATTTGGATGAAAAAAAGCTCTTTGACCATTTGATCTCATCCTTCCAGAACACCTACCCTAACCTCCTGCCATCACAGCACCAAATAGTAATAATAATCATACTTGCATTTGAAATAGCGCTGAGATATCTCAAAGCGCTTCACAGAATATATTGTAAAGTGGATTATCTGCATATTTTATGGGCGAAATGCGGCAGCCAATTGTGTATGGCAGTGCCCCACAAATAGTCGTGGAATGAGTGACCAAATTATTATTATTCTTCTTTGAAGGGATTATTACCCCCGGAAAAGCGTTTAGCCAATCGACTAACAACCAGGTTCCTACTTACCTCTAGGAAAACAGAGGCCTGTGGAGTAAGGAAACTTGTCTAACATTTTGCCCTGCTCGGGAATCGAACTCAGGTCCTTTTGCTTGCGAGGCGAGTGCTCCCACCAATAGGCTACAGGACTCCACGAATGAGCAGGCAAAGAAGTGTTTCGGCGTTGGTCTTGTGTTCTGAGTTTACAGTGATTTTTTTCCTTTTCAAAAAAATTAACATCGTGCCTATAACATTGTAAACATCTCAAAGCTTTCCGAAGCTCTATCCACGTATTGTAACCAGCCTGAGAAGAGTATCTTCCAGGGATATTTCATTACTTGTCTGAGTGAAACTTCCCACTTGGGGCTGAATTGCGACAGACAACCCAAGCTACCGAGATCATACTGCGCAGAAAACATTTCGCCTGAGATCCTTGAAGTAGAACAACAACAACGATGCCAAAATTACACTTGTACAGCGCCTGTCACGTCAGGAGGCAGGACAGTGAGTTCACACCAGCAGAAACGAAGCCAAGAGATGAAATTATGGTGTGTGATTCCACCACAGGACCAGGACTAACCACTTGAGAATCTCAAGGGTGCCTCAAAAGCAGTTTCAGCCACACTGGAATTTTTTATTTCTAAAAATGTATATAATTTGAATACTGATCTTCTTTTCTTACAATTTATTTTAATTATGCCACAGAGTAAAAGCCTGATACCAACGACAACTTAAGAAACACAGAAATCTAGTACAGATGGAGGCCATTCGGCCCATCGAATCCAGCCTGGCTCTCGGAGCCTGGAAATCAATTCAATTTATAACAATCCTTCTTTATAACTTACCTTTATATAGAGATTTTCACATAGAAAAGAAAAATTAACGAGAGCCTTACATTATTTTTACACTTGGCCATTTAAAATTATAAAGGGAATAACGAGAGTGTTAGAAAACCTCAAGAACAGAGAATTCGCACCGCGCTGAAGAGAGTGAGCAAAAATAGAAGAACCAAATGAATCTGAGAGCGTTGCATTCCGGGGTAAACAGCTTCATCCTGATCTTTGCCGATAATAATGTTATCATCCTGTTTGAGACGCTTGGTTAGGTCTGTTACACTCGTGTTCAAACACAGGGGAAAATTCTTAAATGAACAGCCTCAGCAATGTATACACCGCTTATAGGTTCAGAGGTGTCGGCTTGGTTTGGCCGGTAGCACCATTGCTGCTAGGTCAAAGGATTGAGGGTTCAAGCCCTCATGGAGGTACTTAATCTCATGTCAACCTTCAGGTGAGATGTGAAATCAAGTTCCCAGGTAGACGTTAAAAAAAGGAAATTGTGCTGGTCAACATCTAACTTCATGGCGTGTGTAGGACCTTGCTATTTGCAAAATGGCTGCAAAATTATTAGCACAAGATGTAAAAAATGTATGTTCTTTCTTAAGTGGGGTACTTTCCTGGATAGGGTGCTCGCCTTGCGAGAGAGAAGACCCGGATTTGATTCCCGGGTGGGACGAAGACTTAGGCAGGTTTCCACGCACCTCTGTTTACACAGCAGTAAGTAGGAACCTATTGTTAGTCATTTGGCAGATCGCTCTTTGGGGTAATAATCACTCAAAAAAAATCTGGTCACTCAATCCACAACTGTTTGAGGGTCACTGCTCCGTGCAATTCCCTGCTGGGTTTTGCCTACAAAATACAGTCACTCCACTTTACAATGTATACTGTGAAGCGCGTTGAGACGTCTCAACGATGTCATAAGGCGCTGTCTCAAATGAAAGGATTATTACGAGTATGATGTTGGAACAACGTTCACCTTACGCTCAGCTCCAGTTTAGAGTAAAAGCCGACACTGTTTGCAGGCGTTTGCGATTAGCTCGGCAGGTGGCACCTCACCTCACTTCAGGAAACAACAGCAAGGTGGACAGCGGAGAAGACGTTGCAGACAGCACCAATTCTTCCCATACAATGTCATTACCACACAACAGCACTGGGTCATAAAAGACCAGTTAAAAATCACAGCTCTCAGTCTCTTTCAAAATATCTTTCTCTGAAGCTGACTCACTGACGAGATGGGTTTCCAATTCAGAAGCTGACAGTCTTTGTCCTCGATTTAGATTGTATTCTGACTTGTGTCTGGACTAAACAATATCGCGACCTCCTTCACCGACAGCTCCCTTTCCCCGGGTGTTACAGCCTCTCCAGCTGATTGAAAATTGCTGTCATCTGCCTTGTTAATTCAGTGACTGATGAAATGTAATAAGTTTGTCCTTTTCGCTCGGGCTGTTTACTCTCTGTCTAAGTTCTGGAATTGTCAGAACATGATTCTCTTGTATAGGGATAGGCAAATTAATACAAATGAATACATCTCACGCTCTACTGAGAACCCATGTGGTCGGCCAGAGCTAATTTTAGGTCAGAATTCTCTCTCTGATAGTTTAAATTCTTAAAAGGAAATCAAATCCCATTCCGTATTTTTGCCTGTTCCCTCGCTTTCAGAAGCTTTGCAATGCAATGGCCCTCATGATTTTAATTCTCCATTCACTGTTTTATAATAATAATAATAATAATCTTTGCATTTGATATAGCGCTTTTCATGTCTTCGAGACGTCTCAAAGCGCTTCACAGAATATACTGTAAAGTGAACTGACTGTAGATTTGTGGGCGAAACGCGGCAGCCAATTGCGCACAGCAGCGTCCCACAAACAGTCGTGGATTAAAGTGACCAATTTTATTATTTTTTTTTCTCGAGGGATTATTATCAGGCGTGTGGTGGAGTAAGGAAACTTGCCCAAGGTTTCGCCCGGCCGGGAATTAAACCCAGGTCTCTCGCTTGCGAGGCGAGTGCTCTAACCACTGAGCTACAGGACGCCACAAAAATCTTTTGTGTATTTTATAGAATCTGTGGGGGGGCCATAGCAGCTGGGTGTAGATTGAATTTCTGCAGCTTACTCCAAACTAACGGCATCGTGTTTGTCTTTGACAATTGGCAAGCTTTAAGTTAACAGATTTGTAGGAACATAGAATTGCAAAAGACCATTTGTTGGTAATATCAGGATCTAATATGCAATATTTGCAAACTTGCCATATCAGCATAAGGCTTTCTTGTCTACCCATAGATCCTTTATTGTACCTTTCTAAAGTGTCGCGCAAATGAGTACCTTTCATCTCTTTGGGTTCCACCAATCTCTCAGTTAGAACTCAGTTGTGAAGAGCAAGGCCCCAAAAGGTGAATTTGTGAAATTAATAATATAATAATAATCCTTGCATTTGATATAGCGCTTTTCACGTCGGGAGGACGTCCCAAAGCGCTTCACAGAACACACTGTAAAGTGAATTGACTGTATATTTGTGGGCGAACGCGGCAGCCAATTGCGCAAAGCAATGTCCCACAAACAGTCGTAGATTGAAAATGACCAATTTATTATTGTTTTGGGTTTTGGAGGGATTATGTTACTTGTGTGCATTTATCCACAAAACACAGAGTATCTCCACTTCACAGTACAGTACAGTATATCCTGTAAAGTACATCCAACGTGTTTAAAGTCCTGATGTGAAAGGCACAATACCAATTGGAAGGAATATTCTTATGAAAGAAAACCCTTTCACGGGAGGTTATTGCAGGTTCGCTTGTTAGCTTCTGGTATGTATGTTGAGGGAAAATAATTAACAGGTTTAGACGTCGATATTAGAGGAGGTTCTTGAGGCCTTGGCCTGAAGACTATTTTGTCTTAAATGCAAATTTAAGACACACTGCAGAATTGTGGAAAAATTCTTAGTTTTAATCTGGAAAGCAGTTAGTTTTAGCAACTGTGGAAAATCACTGAATTTAACAAATCTGTGAATCATTTTAAGACAAATTGGTCTTACAGGCTACGACTTAAGTGGATTTTCAGGGAGTGTGGGCAGGGGCAGTGGGGTGGGAGGGGGGTTAATAGGTAACCTTTCAATATAGCAGAAGGAAGGCTTCTTCATTAACTCTACAACGTAATAGCTACATAATAATAAGGGCATGAAAAGCTCTCAGTTGGGCATGACTGGAGGGAGGAGGCAAGCTGAGGAAGCCACAGTCTGGTGTGGTCCATTATGGTCGGCAAAAGATAGAGAAAGGAAAACGACAGGTGATTCACAATCATCCATAGATACAATCACACCCTCCACAAGCCACCGTTCAGGATGTGAGGAGACACTTGCGTGGCCCATGGAGGAGGTTGCAACACCAGCTACATGGGGGGAAATGACTTGCTCACAAGCCTATTATTTTTCTTTTGTGGTCGCAGTGAATTCGCCGGGACCCCGAGCTGTGCAGCCAACAGGCTCAACACGCTGTAATGCCTGATGACATTTTCAAAGGGAATTCAATCACGGTTACTTGAACAGTTGAAACTGGAGGGGCTGTAGGGCAGAACGAGTTTCACGCTGAGTTCGATTAATTATTCCTCCGGAGCAGGTTATTTAAAGTTTGATAAAGAAGCTGATATATATAAAAAAATAAAGAATTAAATAGATGAAAATCTTCTTGTATGACACGGAAGTAAGAATAGATACCGATTCGTCACTTTAACGTTACATATTTTATACTTACATAGACCTCTAGCTTTCATTTTTTTCCTGAGAAGCACACAGAGGGATAGGACAATTAACAGGTTTAATTTTTACAGAGCTGTTCCTATGAAAGCACTTTTATTGTGTGCAGCTGGAGGTTATATTAACCTGTGGCGGGTTACAATACCTGCCGGTAAGATTGCTAATCATAGTTTAAACAATGAAATATTATGTTTCACATTCTGGGCTATGATTTACTGTCGATAGCACATTAAGGTGTTCAATGGAAATGTCAGCGTTGAAGTGAGTGCCTGGAAGTGACCCACTTAACATTCTTTTAGTACATCTGACTTGGATTTCACTCATCCCTAATTTTATTGAAGGACCCTACAGAGAGGCCCCCAAATAGGCTAAATGTTTTATCTATGTGCTAATCCATTGTGGCTGTGTGCACGACACACAAATCATATCTTACGGCTTTTCATTGCACGTCCTCTATTAACACCAGAAATAGTCGGAGCCGAGAGTTTACACTGCAAGCACGTTACAAATCGCGTTTGCAATGCTGGACTCTGCCCAATGAGCTGAAGGCAAAAACTAAAGTCCCAATAAGTTGAACCTTTTTGATGAATTTCTATCACAGTTTTTGATGAATTTCTATCACAGTTTTTGATGAATTTCTATCACAGTTTTGAGCGTTTGGTTTTAGTTTTTTTTCCCCCAATTCTCCTACAGGAACTATAATATAAATATTAAACCTTGTATTACATATATTGTCAAAACATTTCAAAGCGCTTCACAGGTAATTGTGGCAAGTGTGGTCGCTGTGCATTTGTAGGCCAACAGGGCAGTCATGAGGAGCCAACACCAGCACAGATACAATGAGGAAAGAGAAGCGTCTCAAGAACAGCCATGATGAAGAAAGCCTTGCAGCTCATCTGATTTCATTCTTCCAGAACATCCACCTACCACTCCCCCATCACAACAACATTACCCTTCACGTGAGGTTGCATCTTGGAGTTAACATTGGTGGACCTTGACGAGAGAGGAGGGGTGATCACAGGCAGGGCAAAGAGGAAGGTCTTTTTTTGGTACGCTCTGAAGATGAGCAAGTAGGAGGGATGGTGGAGGAAATAAGGCAGAGTTTTGGGTCATAGTGGCTGCCAATAGTGGAAAGGGAGGGGACAAGGAATGTGCAGGAGACCGGGGCCAGCTGAGCGAAGAAGAGTTGGTGTGAGGTTGGAGAGGTAGGGAGATGCCAGGGCATGAAGTGATTTGTAGACAAGTTTGAGGATCTTGAAATTGATCTGATCTGCAAAAAGAGTCAGTGGAGCTTGCAAGGACTAGGGTGATGGGACTGTGGAGCCTGGTGTAGGTGAGAACATGGGTGGTGGAGTTCTAAATAACTGGATTTTGTGACTGCTGGAGCTGTCCAAACCCAGCTTAATGCTGTGATGCTTCCAATGCCCTACTTGCATTGGAAACATCACAGCATTAAGCTGGTTTTTTTTTAGAGGCAAGGACACCGGGCTTATTTGAAAAAAAACAACTTGATGGGAGGACAGTCCGTTGGGGATTCTGGGAGGATGAGAGCAAGTGAGCTGAAGGGTCTTGTTCAGTCACACCAAACTTCTGACATGAAGGCCAAATGTGCCGTGCTGTAAACATCTTATAATTCTGTGTCCATGGTTGAGATCCTGCGTAATAGAGTATAATGCTTCAAAAGAGCTTGTTTTTTTACAAGCAGAAGAAAGGCCGGATTATTCCTCAAGGTGGTGCATGATTAGAAGCAATTCTACAAATGCCTTGACCGTTGAAACATTTGTTATTATCCCTCAATGCAATCTACTCATGGAGAGTCCTGTCATCGGGCCACAGAGCCAACCTTTCGCACTGAACAGATGAGCTGTGCAGTGATCCGACCGCATTGTAAATTCTAAGAGGAATCCTGGATTCTACAAGTCAGATGTGAAAGTTGAAAGCTTCTCTTAATAATGAATGAGATCAAACGAGTGCTTTTTTTTTTCAGGCTGCTTCTAATAGAATTTTCAAGCGACGTGGCAAGAGAAGGATGAACCCCTCCCATTAGGGAAGGCACGTTTCACCTCTGCTTCCGTTAATGGGAAATCAGATACACCAAGTCAATGGGTCATGAGGGCACATGTACAGGCTGTCGAAACGCACATAGAATCATACAGCACCGAAGGAGGCCATTTGGCCCATTCTGTCAGTGCCAGCTCTTTGAAAAGAGCTATCCAAATCAATCCCACTCCCCCGCTCTCTCCCCGTAGCCCTGCAAACTTGTCCGCCACAAATAATTATCTACTTCTCTCTTAAAAGTTGTCACCGAATCGGCTTCCACCAACCCTTTCAGGCAATGTTTTCCAGATCCGAACAACTCGCTGTGTGAAAAAAATCCTCCTCCCCTCCCCTCTGTTTCTTTCAACGACTATTTTAAAATTGATATCCTCGGGTTACTAACTCACCCGCCAGTGGGAATAGTGTCTCATTGTTCACCCTATCAGATCGCCTCATCATTTTGAAAACTTCTATCAAGTCTCCTCTTAACCTTCTCTGCTCCAAGGAGAATAATCCCAGCGTCTCGAGCCTCTCCTAATAACTGAAGTCCCTCATTCCTGGTACCATCCTGGTCAATCTCCTTTGCACCCTTTGAGATGAAATGGAGGCGGTTGGTTGACATAGAACTCGAACCATGCGAGTATGGATGAGGGAGGAGAGGCGGTGGAGGAGGATGGCGTAGTTGACTGTCGAATGCGGCAGAGAGATCCAGGAGGACGAGGAGGCAGAGGAACCCCTGGTCACGGATAGAGAGGATGTCATTTGTGTCTTTGGCAAGTGCTGTCTCTGTGCTGTGGGCAGGGTGGAAACCGGACTGCAGGGGCTCGAAGAGGGAGCGGAGGGAGAGGTGTGACCGAAGTTGACCTGCAACAATGCTTTCCAGGACTTTGGCAAGGAAGGGTAGGTTGGAAATGGGACGGTAGTGTGAGAGATTAGAGGGAGGGGTGTGATAACCCATGACTAATACTTGCCAGAATTAGGTAAGCAGGTTGCATCCCTCCAGGGAGAGTGTGTGCACTCCGTTCCAATAAATATCTCTGGAATCTTCACGTGTAGGTGGGATGCATGGAAATCTCAGCTGGGTTTGGAAATCCCTAAGCGTGAATCAGACACCCGGCTGACCGAAAAACAAGTGGGGCCCGAAACCACAACCTTCTCATCCAGAAGTACGGCTGCCACGACTTGGGAGTTTAAAATTGTAACCACCGTTACACTTTGACCAAACGCGTTTCATTTTAATCTGGAGTTGGAAATGCAATTAGCACAACAATCACAGTAATCGGTCTCTGAACAGCGGTCCAAGTTCCAGCAATTCATTCCGACTCTTTAGAATCCAATGATTAGACGCATTATCAAAGCCACACTTCAATAAAGATCATAAATTATACAGGGGGAATGTCGCTAGAATTATTGTTTAAAAAAAGGAGTTAAAATCATTTTAAATTGTTCCCATCTTGTCATGACTAACACTTTACACTTGGCCTGAGATGGCAATTTAACCCGGGCTGTGACGAATTCCAGACTTGTCCTACCATCACGCCATAGCTAACGAACGCCTCTACAATATTCCACGCATTCACAACGAATCAAGGGCTCTGGGACGTTACCCTGCGTGAGTGGCCGCTACATAAATGCGAGTTGTTGTTGTTGTTGTTGAACCTGCCCGCGCAGAACTGTGTCATGGCTGTTCTGCTCTGGACCCAGGTTCTCACTTTCACCAATGTCGCAAGTTTATGCTGGGTTCCTTCCTCATCCGAGATCCATGCTGGCATCTTGTGCTCAAGTCTTGAAGGAACATCTTTTCTGGGGATAATAATCCCTTCAAATAATAATAATAATAATAATAATTTGGTCACTCAATCCACGACTGTTTGTGGGGCACTGCGGTGCGCAATTGGCTGCTGCATTTCGCTCCCGAAGTATACGGTCAATTCGCTTTACAGTCTATTCTGTGAAGCGCTTTGAGACGTCTCGAAGATGTGATAAGGCGCTAAATCAAATGCAAGGATTATTATATACATAACGTTGGCCAGCCAGGAATCTGAGCACTCATGGACAAGCCCTCGCATTGTCCAGCTGCTGAGAAGCACCAGAAGCAGCGTTTCTCTCCTGCAGTCTGCAATGAACACCAGCAAGACACGGGTTCTACCAGAGCACTCTGGTAGAGCTCTGAGACACAGCGCTCAGAGCGTTGAAACCCAATAATTGGCTCAGAACACATGAACTATATCCTCGGATTCTTAGAGAGGGAGAGACAAGGCAGGAGACATGCTCCTGACCGACCAGATCATGCACCTCCTTATTAGCCATTCACAGGACGACATCGCTCGTAATAATCTATAATGTTCGTTTTCCATAATGGATTTAAGAACTGATGATTAAAGACTGGTGTATCTGCGCGAGAAAATCTTTCATATTTCAAATGTAAAATGATTATCGGACATTACGAAGGATTCAATCAATTAACTTTGAGCTGTTCTTCGAATGTCGGAAGACATGCTTGGTGTCTTCCACTGCTCGGTGATGTTTCCCAGGTTGGACAACCTGGCCAACAACACAATGAGTACCCCGCCCCCTCCCCCTTCCCCTACGCTGCCGCTAGCCCCCGCAATCTCCACGGCTGTTGCTGACTATCCCCTGCTAACCGCCTGCCTCAAGTCTCGGTGTGGGCATCTTGGCTGCTACCCCGACCCAAATGCCCCCATCCCTGCAACTCTCCCACTCTCTCCTTCTCTCTCTCTCCGTCCTCCTCGCCTCCTGTCCCCACTTGACTGTCCCACAGCCTCCCTCTGCTCCAGCCTGGGAATCCCTCTGCCGGGTTCACCCTGGCACTCGGCTTGGCTGTCCAGCAGCAGCTACACTGACTGCCCCATTCTCCACCATTACCGCAAACCCCACCGGACCCAGACCCCGGGGCCAACCTCTCCTCCCTCGTCCTCATTCTCATCCTCTCTGCCAATCCTCCCACTGTTCCTTCCCGTCTCACACATTCCCCTGGCAACTGTCTTCTCCGCATCACGGGCCTATAAAATGTCCACTCCCTCTGCAACAAGGCTCTGACCATCAATGACCTCATCGTTGATGAAACCTGGATCACCTCAGGCGATACCTTCCCCCTCACTGAGACCACACCACCTGGCTATACCTCCCACCAAACCCAAGTCACAACCGCCATGACAGTGGTGTGGCCCTCATCTCCAGGATGTCATTTGCTCTGTCCTTTTACTCCTGTGGCTCATTCCCCTCACTTGAGCACCTTATACTCTACCAATCCTCCAATCTTTCCTTCAAAATTCTCCTTGATTACCCCGCCCACCCCCCACCCCACCAAACCTCGCCCACCTTTATCTCTGACCTTTCAAGCCTCCTAGCTTCCCTCTGCCTCTGTTCTGAAAGCCTTCTCGTCCTCGGCAACTTCAACTTTCACTTCACCCCCTCCTGCTCTATCCCCTCGGACGTCTCCTCTCTCCTCTCCTCTTACAACCTCTCCCTCCACATCCACTCTACCACCCACATTCATGGCCATCCACTTGACCTGGTGCTAACCTGGAGCCTGGGTGTCTCGGATATCACAATCACAGACAAAACCATCTCCCATCACCATTTCATCTCCTTTAACTCCTCAATCCCTCTCCCCACCACCACCAAACCCATCTCCATCTCCAACCGCCCCTTGGAAAAAAAGTTCCCTGCAATCCCTCTCCACTGCCTTACAGTCATCTGAACTCCTCCCTCTCTGGCCTACTTCCCACACTGATTTATCCTCCTCGCTCACTCTCCTCCACAACTCCCTCTACACCACTCTTCATGCCCTTACCCCCCTCACCTCCCGAACCGCCTCCTACTCACGAACCTCACCCTGGTACACCAGTCGCCTCCACTCCGTTTGTGGGACACAGCTATTTGCAATTGGCGGCTGCATTTCACCCACAAAATATACAGTCAATTCACTTTACAGTACATTCTGTGAAGTGTTTTGAGAGTATCGAAGATGTGATAAGGGCTCCATATCAAAATGTAAGGATTAGTAATGTTAAGAGTTTGTGATGAAGTAACGGAGAGGGTGGATGAAGGTAGTGCAGTTGATGTAGTTCATATGTTTTTTGAAAAGATGTTGATAAAGTGCCAAAAAAGAGATTTGTAAGCAAAATAGATGTCCACGGTATTAAAGGGACAGTGGCAGCGGATACAGAACTGGATGGGAGACAGAGAGCAGAGAGTGGTGGTGAACTGTTGTGTTTCTGACTCGAGGGAAGTGTGCAGTGGTGTCCCCCAGAGATAAGTATTGGGATCACTGCTGTTTGTGATCCATATAAATGACCCTGGACTTGGGTATAGGGAGTACAATTTCCAAGTTTGCAGATGATACTAAGCTGGAAAAGTAGTAAAGGAGAATAGTAACTTACTGGGAGAGGACATAGACAGATTGGTAAAATGGGCAGACAGGTGGCAGATGACGTTTAATGTGGAGAAATGCAAAGTGATGTGGAGGGAGTTTGGAAGAATGAGGAGAGGCATTATAAGCTGATGGGACAACCTTAAAGGGGGTGAAGGAACAGAGAGACCTGGGGGTTCATATAAGTAAATCTTTGAAGATGGCAGGACAGGGAGATAAAGCTGTTAAAAAAGCATACGGGATACTCGGCTTTATAAATAGGGGCATAGAATACAAAAGTCAGGAAGTTATGATGAACCTTTATAAAACACTGGTTAGGCCTCAGCGAGAGACTGTGTTCAGTTCTGGGCACCGCACTTTAGGAAGGATGTCAAGGCATTGGAGAGGGTGCAAAGGAGATTGACCAGGATGGTACCAGGAATGAGGGACTTCAGTTATCAGGAGCGGCGAGAGACGCTGGGATTATTCTCCTTGGAGAATAAGAGACGACTTAATAGAAAAAATTACAAAGCTATGAGCGGATTCGATAGGGTGAACAAGGAGAAACTATTTCCACTGGCGGGTGGGTCAGTAACCCCGGGACACCGATTTCAAACAGTTATTGAAAGAAACAGAGGGGAGGGGAGGAGAAATTTTGTCACACAACGAGTTGTTTGGATCTGGAATGCATTGCCTGAAAGAGTGGTGGAAGCCGATTCGATAACAACTGTTAAGAGAGAAGTAGATAATTATTTGGGGAGGACAAGTTTGCAGGACTATGGGGAGAGAGTGAGCAAGTGGGATTGATTTGGATAGTTCTTTTAAAAGACACGATGGGCCGAATGGCCTCCTTATGTGTTGTATAATTCTATGATTCTTTGATCTCGGGGTACGAAACCACACAAAGACTGACAAATTTCCGAGTCAACAATTTAATTTAAATGAAATACAAATAAATACTGTTAAAATATAGTCATGATTTAGGTCAACAGGGTTATTCATGTAAGTGCAGGTTGTTGTTCGCTCGTATTGGGCGTTGGATAGCCCATCAGCCCAATTAACCTTCCCCCAAGTATAGTCGTCGCTGAATGAAAATTCAATTTAAAATGAATGTGACTGAGACAGAACGGAGGATGGTTAGAAGGGCTGTGTTGGAAGCGTAATGGAGGAGGGAAAGGAAGGCAGTGGCTCACAGCGAGCGACATTCTCCAGCTCTGTTCTTTTGAAGGATGATATTGCTCTTGAGTGCTGAATCGGATTAAAATAACTCATTTTTCAATGAAGGTGCCAGCCTCTGAATGGATTAATGTCAAGCTGTAATAACAAACGATGTTTACAATTCTAATTTGTACAGGACTGAGTCAGATATTGCTTCATTTGTCAGAGTCGAACACAATTTATTTTCTCAGAAGTCGTGCGTTTGATGGAACAAATCGCACAGTGCTCTGCTCCGCTGGGTGCTGCAGTCTGGTTCCACTGTGAGTCTGTTCCTGTGCTAAGCCAGGTGGCTAGTTCTCAGTGTTAGGTGGCTAGTTCTCAGTGTTAGGTGGCTAGTTCTCAGTGTTAGGTGGCTAGTTCTCAGTGTTAGGTGGCTAGTTCTCAGTGTTATCTTCGACCTAGTATTTGTGCCGTGGTCAGTGGGAAACCACAGGCATCACACAAACGATGCAGGACAAGAAGAGCTTTCACTTACATAGCGCCTATAACGTCAAACAGCAATGGCCTTTTCTGGTCCTATAGATCTTGCTAAATGTTACCGTAAAGAGAGCTCCCACATTAAGCTTATTTGATTAGACAGACATTACCGGAACTACTGACACTCCAGCCAATTTCACTAGTTACCACACATTCCAATGAGATGGGTATCTGTGTGGGCAGCTGCTGACAAGTCGGTACAATGGTGCGATTGTTTCTTGTCTCTGGTTTGTCCGATTGCTGATTTTTTTGGAATCAAAGGTGCCAGTCATGTAATTACAGCGGTGAGTAATCACAGAACAGAAAACTGAGAGTTTCCAACAGGAATGTCATCTGGATGCGGAAGTGGATTAGAACTGTGAAGGAACTGCAATCTACCTTTACGTTATAGACCAACACATTATAGACACATTACAACACAAGTTCATGCTGATGCTTTTGTTATTCAAGTGCCAGTTTGGCTCAGTTGGTGTCGCACTTGGGTTCAAGCTCCATATCAGGACTTTCAGGTTGTAGGTCCAGCACTTGACAGTGTCATTACTGACTGCTAAATGTTTGGAGGGGCTTTACTTTGGATGAGATGTTAAGCCAAAGTTCTCCAGGTGAGCATTACAGTTCTTGTAATCTCATGACAATATTCAAAAGAACAAGGAGTTTCTCCCAGTGTCCTGGTCAACAAACATCCGGATAAATTGGTCATTCTGTTTGTGAGACCGTTTGTAATTACAGAATTAACAGTAGTTACTGTGAAGTGCTCTAAAAAGTTTTGGTGTAGTAAGACACTATGAAAATGAGAAGTATTCATGATAGCACCCCTCAAAAGTCAGGAGGGGTCTCTTTAAGGTAACATGTAGCAACTACAGGAGGGAGACTCCGGTCCACAACAACAACCAATGACATTTACACAGCATATTTCATGTTGGGAGGATGTTCCAAGGAGCTGGACAGTCAAGGATTTGGATCCGAGCAGGGGGTTGGGATCAGGAGGGGTGGAGGGCAGGGAGAGTGGGGATAGGAGGATGACCGAAGGCACGGTTGAAGAGGAGAGTCTTGAGAGGAGAGGGAGTGAAGCAAAGGAATGTGGGATGGAGTTCCAAAGGATTGGGACAGACAGGCTCATGGTCTGAACCCTGATGGTAGGGCGGGCCGTATGGGAGAATGGATCGGGCAGTACGGGGGAACGGATCAGGCCGGAGCAAACTCAGTGGAGGATGCTAACAGGTTTATATAGATTTAGTAAGTCACAGAGGTAGGGAGGAGCAAGGCCATGGAGGGCTTTGAAGACAAGGATGAGGATTTTGAACTCTGTGGGATGGGGAGCCAGAGGAGACGAGTGAGGGTGGGATGATAAAGTTACGGAGCTTGGTGAGGAGATCGCACTGGTGCAGAGTTCTAAATGATCTGCAGCTTGTGGAGGGAAGAGTTGGGAAGGCCAACAAGCAAGAAGTCAGTGTAATCGAGCCTGGACATGATGAATGCATGAAAGAGAGTCTCAGTGGACTGAGGTTGAGAGGCAGAGCCGGAACCAGGGATGTTGGAGAGATGGGGGAAGGCAGAAAGGGTCAAACAAAGTACCAAGGGAAAGAGTGCATCCATGGCTGGATATTGAAGAGGAAGAGACCAAGGACAGAGCCCTGAGGAACGTTGAACGAGACAGTGCGGGGGCTGGAGGAGAAGACGTTCAAGCTGTAGTCCGTCATCCCTGGTATCTGCCAGTCGTCACTGTCAAATCTCACATGTCATTCTGGTCGCCAGTGTAACCGTCCTCCAGTAAAATAAAGAGGAGTCAAACAGCTTCAGGAGAGGAAGGATGAGGATTGGCGAGGAAGAGAAAGAACTCGCAATGAGGCAGTGTGAGCAACAGCTGCCAGTAATAATAATAATACAATAATAACCTTTCAAGTCAGCAAGACGTTTCAAAAAGCTTCATAGGAATTGAATCAGAGAATCTTACCACACAGAAGGAGGCTATTCAGCCCATTGTGCCTGTGTTGGCTCCTTGAAAGAGCTATCCAACTAATCCTCTTACCCCACAGCCCTGCAAATTTTTCCTTCTTACAAGATCTTTAATGATTACAAGATCTTTAATGCTCACCTGGAGAACTTAATGCTCACCTATCCGATTCCATTTTAAAAGCTGCTATCGAATCTGCTTCCACTACCCTTTTAGGCATTATATTCCAGACAGTAACGACTATCTGCGTAAAAAAAAGTCTCCTCGTCTCCCCTCTGGCTCTTTTGCCAATTATCTTAAATCTGTGTCCCCTGATTATCGACCCGACCGCCAGAGGAAACAGTTTCTCACTATCTGCGCTAACAAAACCCCTCATAATTTTGAACACCTCGATTAAAAAATCCCCTTAACCTTCTCTGCTGTAAGGAGAACAATCCCAGCCTCTCTCGTCTCTCCACATAATTGTCGTCCCTCATCCCTGGTATCATGGTAAATCTCCTCCGCAACTTCTCCAAGTCCCTAACATCCTTCCTGAAGTGTGGTACTTTAGGTGCTCAGAACTGTCTGGGCCTTGTAGTGTGATCAGAACAGTTAGTACTTCGAGTGAGACCAGGATTCTTAGCTGCTGCTGTCACTGATTCAGTATTTCATTGACAGAATCATATCCTTAGAAAAAAAACTAACAGTTTACTTTTCAGGTAGCGAAGTAATAATGTGACCCTTTGTGAGGAACACTGGGGCTCACTGGATCTTTCAGAAATAAGTGAACCGTGAAGTACGAATGTTTCTCCAGCCATCCGCATAATCTTCACGCATTTATGTGTGACAGACGTTCACAGCAGGTCAGCAAGATGACTTTACATCAGCACGAGCCCTCTGCCAGGGTTGAATTTAATCACTTTAGATTTTGTGCACATACAAAGGCCTGTCATGTATTCAGGATAAATCCGCTTATTTTAAACGCTTCACAGGCATATGGGAACATTTTGCTCGTTCGTTCCCTGAAGTACGTTCGTTAACAAGCGTCCACTGCAATATCGAAATGATGAGAGAGGACATGTTTATGCGCCGTTCCCCAGAGGCTGAGTGGTTTACCGCGGACGGCCTCTGGAGGGCGGTGGTGAGCCAAGACGGGGGGTTTCACAACGAGGGTGGAAATCACAACAAGTATTATGGGCTGGATTCACACGTCACCCACCAACTGATGTTAGCAAATTGTCTTCACACGTACCAGCAAATGGTCTTCGCGCGCACCCAGCCGGGGAATAATGAGCCGGGTCAGCAGTGTCCGGAAAAGTCAACGTCAAAAAACTTTTTTAATAACAATCCTTGCATTTGAGATCGTGCCTTAATCCCGTTGTTAAGATGTCCCAAAGCGCCTCACGGAATATATTGTCGAGTGAATCGACTGCGTAGTTTTGGGGGTGAATCGCGGCAGCCAATTGCACACAAACCGTTGTGGATTGAGCGACCAAATAACTATTATTTTTAAAAGCATTTTCGAAGGGATTATTACCCCCCCCACCGCACCGCACCGCACCGCACCGGAAAAGGAAATGGGGACATATATTTACTTACTCCTTTTTGGGTGGGTGGGAGGTAAGTAAATACATATCCCAAGTTCTCTCTGTTTCCTGGTCATTGCTTGCCACCTATGTATCTGCAACCGATCGATCCAGAGAGTGACGGTTTCTGGCCAGGCCTCTGGTTGAAGTCTTCTGAAAATGGTGACTGGGTGGATAGAGTACAAATTCGCTGGATGCCAGTGACTCTCCCTGTGTTGGCTTGGGATCAGAAAGACGCTGTGTGTGGGGACGAACTTGCTTTGCATCACTGGCTGACACTGTGCATCGAGACACTGCCTGCCAGAAGGTAAATTACTCATGTGAATTATTTACCAATTCAGGATTAAGGACTGCTCCTTTTTTTCTCTTAGTTATCAGTGGTGTCTACGCCACATCAAGAGATGACAGCGCCAGGGAGAATAACAAAGAGAACATTTTGGCTCCTCTCGCTGGTTATAATACACCTTTTTTATTTTTCAGACCAGAACCTTTGACATATAGCTGTAAAAGTACCCCTGCAGGGTACTGAAAGGTGCTATATTATTATTATTATTAATGTAAGTTGCTGTTCTAGCTTCCACAATTTGCTTGTGACTTGGACAGTATTAGCATCTGGGCTGGAATAATACTACAACACCAACAAATTACACTTGCGTAGCGCCCTTCATGTCGGAAAGGGCACTTTCCCAGGGCACTTGACAGTCAGGGATTTTGGACCCAAGCAGAGAGTTGGGGTCAGGAGGGGTGAAGGGCAGGGTGGTCGAAGGCACGGTCAAAGAGGAAGGTCTTTAGATGGGACTTGAAGGAGCCAAGAGAGGGGGTGAGGTGGAGGGATTGCGCGATAGAGTATAAATTTTATACATTAAAGTTAGAATTATTATTGTGGAACTGGTCCACTCTGTGCAAAAGCAAATTCTTCTCCCTCTTTTTTTCTTGTGAGGGTCTTACACCTCTTGTTAGTGGCTGGACGTTCAGTGGAAATACAGTAGCAACATTTGCAGTAATCTTTAACGTGTTCGCTGCACTAATTAAAACAAGAAATGTTTCAAGGAACGCAGGGAATTTGCTCCTCAACCAGTTGGAGCTGGTGGAAAGTCTGTGCCGTGTATTTTCCGCAAGCCTTAAAAAGGACCGGCTTCCTAAATCGCACCGATATAATATCATAATAATCATAAAACGAAGAATTTTCCAAAGTTCTGCTCAACTTTCAATTTGAGGACAAAATCAATCAGACCGGGTGGAATTTTAGGCCTCGGACGTATCCAATGCAAAGATTATTATTATTATTTCTAGCGATTTACCTGTCTTGAAGACTAATGACATCTGATGGGAAAATATGGCTGTGTGTCTTGAGTTTGAGGAGTTTTTTTTCTCCGTGGCTGTGAGCTGGTGATTCCCTGCTGATGCTGTGACTGTGTGTACTGGAGACTGGAGGAGGAGGAGGAGGAGGAGGGAGGAGATTCCTGGCTCTCAGCTGGGAGCAGCTGATATAAAAACACACAGACACAGAGGTTGTATGTCAGAGGAGATCCCAATCCCAACCCCACCCACTCACTCACTCACTCACTCACAACACAGAAATCACACACAGAACAATACAATCCACCTCAAGGCAAGCGACCAGCTGAGCACAGAGCTGAGGACAAGGCTGAAGGCATATGTGTGTGTGTGTGTGCGTGTGTGTGCGGTCTTCCTCCCCTACAGCACAGGAGGTGAGAACAAGGCACTGAGAGCCAGACACAGAGAGGGAGAGACAGACAGAGACAGGCTCTTCGCTGGACCAGACATCTTCATTGCTGTGGAGGGATGAGGAGGGAGTGGTGCAGGTGTGTGCAGGTTGCTGGCTGCTGAGGGAGGGGACGGGACAAGCGGTCAGCAAACTCAGGGGCGATGCGAATGCGCAGTTTTTTCGCTTGCGCGAACACACACAAAGCCTGTTGCTCAGCACGTTGGCAGTGTTTTGCTGTCGCTGCTTTCTTTTGTGTGCGTGTGCGCGTATGTGTGTGAGGAGCCTGAGCCCGACAGTGTGCCTTGTTGTGGGAGGTAAGATATTTTATATTCCTCCTCTTAATTTCAACCTGTTTAGAAAATTGGATTAAAGTGAGAGAGAAAGAGAGATAGAGAGAGAGAGAGAGTGAGAGACAGTGAGTGAGTGTGAGAAGCAGAGACTGGGGCTGTGCAGGTGACGGGTGTCACTGTTGCTCACACACTCGGGATGTTCTTTGTGCTCAAAGAAATGGGCATTTTGCAAGGTTTTTTGTGTGGGTTTATTTGCAATGCCACCTCGTTATTGTTGGGCAATAAAGCTGAAAGGTCGAGGAAACTGAAGAAACTGAGGATTTCTTACTCAAAAGTGCCTTTTTCTTAGATTCAACCGTTATTCCCCCAAATCAAATAAAATTGGTCACTCCTTTCATGGCTGTTTGTGGGATATTCTTGGGTGCAATTGTGCTGCTGCCTTTGCCCTACGAAATTCGGGACTTGGGCAAGTCAAAGGAGGAAGGGAATAATTACATCTAATAATGCATTAGTCCTTGTAAAATCACTTCCATATTATTTGTAACCCATTGACATAGTATTTAAGAGGTTAAAGTTCTCCACAGTCCTTCCATCTCACAGTAAATCTTGTGAAGCCCTTTGAATAGTCCTTCCGACATGATGAGGCACGAGACCAAACACAGGGGTTGTTGTTGTTGTTATATTCAGGCGTCCCGGTGATGGGGAGAGAGGTAGGAAGGCTAACGTTTCCTCTTCCCCAATCTCTTAAAGTATCAGGTGTAAAGCAGAGACTGGAGATATTTTTGACTCTGGAATTAGGAGAACTTTAACCTCTTAAATACTGCGTTAATAAGGACCTAAGAATTCGCGAGGCGAAAGAAGACCAAGGTCCGTCTAGTTTGCCTTCCACCATCCTGGCAGTCACTGGACATGTCGTGTCCCAAACTACTGTATCCTGAGATATTATTTTCTGGCAGAAATCTATCCAGTTTGTTCTTGAAACAAATGACATTTTCTGCTTCCACCGTCCGTCTCCCTTGGGAGATTGTTCCACAATGAGTTACAA
Source organism: Callorhinchus milii (assembly GCF_018977255.1). Lineage (NCBI taxonomy): Eukaryota > Metazoa > Chordata > Chondrichthyes > Chimaeriformes > Callorhinchidae > Callorhinchus > Callorhinchus milii. The sequence goes on from NW_024704764.1 coordinate 2,897,193, forward strand.
ATAATATTGAAATGATTTTACAAGGACTATGATTTATGAGGATGGAATTACTCCCTTCCTCCATCAACTTGCATTTAAAATATTGTATAAAAAAAGCTGAGAAAAGCAATCAGGTTAACTTTGGTTCAGGTACAGTACTGTAATTATTGATCAGGCTCGGAGCATGGTGAGAGACGTGGGTCAGGCAGGGAGGTTGGTGTTGTTTCTGGGATACATAGGCGTGAGAAGAACAGACAAGTAAACAATTAACCCTGTAACCTCCCCGGTGGCGTTGAAGAGAATGAAGAGACGGAGGTGAGAGGAAATGCTGACCGAGTTCATGTGCTTGAGCCTGGGCCCAACATCGGCTTGACTCGGACAAAATGTGATTCGTTTTAAAGGAAATTTTGGATTTTTGTTATTCTTGTTGGGGGTCAAAATAGCCACTCTGCATTAACAGAGATGGGAAGAGGTTAAATAGTCCTGTAGGTAGGGAGGGGAAAGCGAGGGGAAACATGGGGGTGTTGGGGGTGGGGAGGAGAGTTTTGAAAGTGGGGAGAATGTGAGGCGGAGGGATATGGGGAGAATTCCATAATCCTTCCGCCTTTGTCTCTGAAAAGCTCTTCAAGACATTAATCTACGAGACGAGATGTGAAAGGTCGGCCCCTCTTTGTTAAGCTTCCACTTCAGTCAGACTGAGCGAAGGAACAACGCTTGGTGTTTTGAGGCAGATGCTGTTAATTTGACTCCTTGAATCTAAAGGGGTGTGTGAGTGAGTGAGCGAGTGAGTGAGTGAGTGAGTGAGCGAGTGAGTGAGTGAGCGAGTGAGCGAGCGAGTGGGCGAGTGTGTGAGTGAGTGAGTGAGTGAGCGAGTGAGTGAGTGAGTGAGTGAGCGAGTGAGTGAGCGAGTGAGTAAGCGAGTGAGCGAGCGAGTGAGCGAGTGTGTGAGAGTGAGTGTGTGTGTGTGTTGGAGCAAGTCTGAGGGGAGAGGTCAGAGGAGGAAACTGAACGCCAGGATTTTTCCGAGTTGAAGTATAGGATTTTGAGTTCTCTCTGGGATTTTTCTTCTTTGCTGAAGAAAGAATCCCTCCGCCTCGCCTCGCCGCCCCTCCCTCCGCGCTTTCAAAACCTTTTCGAAAAACTTAGCTCTTCGACGAGAGACCTTTCGAACACCTCCCTCCTCCCCTCCCCCACCTTTCCGCTGGCTCACGTCGCACACTTCCATCGTGTGAATGGATTTCTGAATATTTCAGACCAGCTGGCGTGAGGGTTTGACCTTTCAACGTCAATATGGATGAGACAGGTCGGGTTGGGCGAGGACTTGGATGATATATCATGATATTTCCTGATCAAACAGTGTCCAGTGGAGGCTGTAGCGCAGGGAATCTGTCGGCAGTGGAACTGAAACAGGCAGTACCTTTATCACTCCAGAACAGCCGCCAGAGTCCCTTTAATGCTAACAACAGGTTACTTCCCCTTTCTGCCGTACGCGACACACATTTCACCAGGACTTCACTACTTCTGTGGCTTTCAACCTCCACAAATTTTCTCCTTGCAGCGATAACAGTGCAGACGTTCAAAGCAAAATAAGCCCCGGATTGCAGTGCGATCCGAGTATAGAGCCGCGAGGAGAGCGAGTGGATGCCGAGGACCTCCTCTCTGTCGCTTATTTAAAGAAACATGGTCTTTTTCCTGGTTTGTCACGTATAATATGTGGAGTTCCTGTCGCTCAGTGGTTAGAGCATTCGCCTCGCCAGCGAGAAACTTGGGTTTGATTCCCGGCAGAGCAAAATGTTGGGCAAGTTTCCTTACTCCACGAGCCTCTGTTTACAAAGCAGTAAGTAGGAACCGGAGGTAATAATTCCTTGAAAAAAAAGAATAATAAATTCAATCCACGACTGTTTGTGGAACGCTGCTGTGCGCAATTGGCTGCCGCATTTCACCCACAAAATATACAGTCAATTCACTTTGCGGTATATTCTGGGAGGCGCTTTGAAACGTCTTGAATAATAATAGTAATACTTTTATTTGGTATAGCGCCTTTCTCTTCAGGAGAGCATCAAAAAGTACTTCACAAGGTATGTTTGCGTTCTCACAGTAGAGGAAGAGGACAAAGTACTAGCGGGACAAGGAAACCTAAAAATAAGCCAAAGAGAAGTACTAAATGGATTTAATATAAATTGAAAAATGGTAACGGAGAAAATAATGGGACTAAAGATAGACGCATCTCCAAGATCTGATAGATTCACCTCAGGGTATTACATGAAATAGGGGAGGGATTACAGATGCTTTAGTCATAATTTTCCAAAGTTCTCTATATTCGGGAATTGTGCCACTAGATTGGAAAATTACAAATGTCACACCATGATTTAAAAAGGGAGGGAGGGAGGTACCAAGTAATTACAGACTTGTCGGCTTAACTTAATTTGTGGGGAAGTTACTGGAATCTGTCATCGGGGTCAGAGTGACCGAGAACTTGGGTTGATCAAAAAGAGTCAGCGTGGATTTGTGAAGGGCAGGTCATGTCTGACGAATCTAATTGAATTTTTTGAGGAGGATACTAACATGGTGGATAAAAGAGTGTCTATGGATGTCGTCTATATGGACTTTCAGAGGCATTTGATAAGGTTCCCCACAAGAGATTGTTAGCAAAAATGAAAGAGCCTGGAATCAGAGGTAACCTCGCGATATGGCTTGATAATTGGTTAGGCGGCAGGAAGCAGAGAGTAGGGATAAAAGGAACATTTTTTGATTGATGTGACGTGGCAAGTGGTGTTCCCCAGGGGTCTGTACTGGAGCCTTAGCTTTTCACCATATATATAAATTATTTGGATGAAGAAATAGAGAATTTTATATCCATACTGGCCGATGATATAAAATTAGACGGCACAGTAAATTGTGTAGGTGGCAGCGGGAAGTTACAAAGGGACTTAGACATATTAAGTAAGTGGGAAAAACTGTGGCAGCTGGAGTTTAATGTGGGGAAGTGTGAGGGCGTCCACTATGGATCTAAAACTAGCAAAACAGAATATTTTCTAAATGGTGAGAAACTTAAAAACTGTGGAGGAGCAAAGGGATTTGAGTGTCCATGTGATTAAATCACTAAAAACAAGCTCACATGTACAAAAAGTTATCAAAAAGGCTAATGGGATGTTGGCCTTTATCTCAAGTGGGCTGGAATATAAAAGAGGGGAAATGATGCTTCGACTTCAGTCAATTGAAAAGGGATCTAGTCAAGGTGGACTGGAAAGAAAGATTGATTGGCAAAACGGCTAACGAGCAATGGGGAGCCTTCAACAACAACAAAGTTATGTTTAAATAGAGCCTTTCATGTCGGGATGATGTTCCAAGGCACTGGGAAGGAGGAGATAGTACGGGGATAGAGCAAATACATTCCCACAAAGGGGAAAGGTAGAGCTTCCAAAGTTTGGCCCGGCTCACCCCTGTCTCACACCGCAGGCTGCCGAAACCCTCATACATGCATTCATAACATCCAGGCTTGACTATGCAAACTCGCTGCTTGTCGGCCTCCCCAACTCCTCCCTCTGTAGGCTGCAGATCATCGAGAAACCTGCACCCGTGTCTTCTCCCACACCAAGCTCGTTGACCCTATCATCCCCATCCTCGCCCAACTCCCCTGGCTTCCCGTCACACAGAGGATTCAGTTCAAGATCCTGGTCCTCACCTTCAAAGCCCTCCCTCACTCCCCTCTACATCTGTGACTTCCTAACCCTCTACCAACCTGCTCGCTCCCTCCGCTCAGTGGGCTGCTTCACCATCTCCACCTCGCCCTCCCCACTATTGGCGGGTGGGCCTTCACCCACTCTGCCCCCACCCTCTGGAACTCATTTCTGCAGTCCCTCTGCCTCGCTCCCTCCCTTGCCTCCTTCAAGACCCATCTCAAGACCCTCCTCTTTGACCGTGCTTTCGATCACCCATCCCCGCACTCCCGCCAGGAAGGTGGAAGGCGAACTAGACGGACCTCGGTCTTTTTTGTCCAGCATTTCTTACATTCTTATGTTCTTACGACTGTGTATTTTATGGCTGAACATTTATGTTTCCCTCCAAATCCAAATTTACCTTCAAATTCAACTGAATTGGAATGCTCACTCGTTGCCTTTTACTGACACAGATTAGCTTCAATGTTTGCCAATAATGTAAAATAATCACCTTCGTTTCTGATTCATTTTGTAAAATGCTGTGAGTTGTTGAAAGGCGGTGTATAACAACAACAATTGTACAGTGCCTTTCACGCCGGGAGGGTGCAGGGGGAGCAAGACCGTGGAGGGCTTTGAAGGTGAGGACCAGGATCTTGAACTGTATCCTCTGTGTGATGGGAAGCCAGTGGAGTCGGGCGAGGATGGGGGTGATAGGGGCACGGAGCCTGGCGCGGGAGAGGACACGGGCAGCAGAGTTTTGGGTGATCTGCAGCTCAAGGAGGGAGGAGTATAAATGTGAGGCTTGGTAAACATCCACATCTTTCTCGGGCTGTTTAGATTCAACTGTGGGCAGAGCTTTGTGTTTGAGGCGTGTACTTCAGGCTAATTTCACCCCATGTTTCGCCCCGACCCTCGGAAGCCGCTTGGCTCCAGGTTTGCGCCAGTGCCATGTTGTGTGGGCTGCCGGGAGGCTGGGCTGCTGATACTATTGCTCCAGGGAAAGTGTTTCGGAAGAATTACCCTTCGACAGACTGCGTGAAGAAATGCAGTGGCAATATCGGAAGTCGCTCGGAGCAAACGAGTTTCTGTAATAAAAGCAACTGTCAGACTATCACAGCACACAGTGACCTCATCACACATCTGCAACACCACACAGTTACACACCACACAATACATTGACCCCTTCAAGATCTCCTTGTTTTAGCCCGTAGGCCTTTCAGACCTCTGGGGGGACCTGGGTTTGGGATGAGCCATGAGACACTGAGGTCATTAGAGTGTCATTGCTCTTTGCCACCATTTCATTAAGCAAATGTCAAGGTTGGCATCGCTGAGTTAGTGTGAATCCTGTGTGAGACTTGCTCACTCCATGATGCTTTACTCAGCCACCTGCTATGTGAAGTTAGTGCCAGTCAATGTCAGTTGCCGACAAAATAACAGTCACTTCTCTTGACGTTACTAATGACTGTAAAATGTTTTGAGACAATTAGATGTTATCAAAGTGCAAGTTCTTTCTATGGTGTAGTGTTTACCTGCCTTCTGTAGTGAATCTCCCACGACTCTATCGTATGATTTATGCTCGTTATGCTAACATCAGGAGTCAGTTCAACTGGATCCAAATTACCTTTATGGTTTGAGTGAAAGACTCCTTTTCAAGTGTATGTCATCAGTACGTCAGCCTTTCTTAATCTATCTTTCCCTCTGGCCAGTTAGTGTAGACTTATTGCTGTGTATTGTGTGTACTTGGATATCCTGCTATGATTACCAGCGCTGCTGTGATATTAGTTATATAAGAGGCTGGGGTTATGCCTGCAGTGAAGCTGTCTGCAGCTTCCAATGTTTTACTTGCTATGTGCCTATCTCTCTCATCACAGTTTTCCGTCTGCCTGTTCTGCTGTTTCAAGGGGCAGATGAGGGATTCTCAGATACCTCTATACTCTGCCCAACTTGGTGTGTCACCTTGGCACAGTGATAGCATTCTCGCCTCTCAATCACATAGATTGAGGTGACACTCCAATGCATGGTCGGAGGTGCTGTGGTTCAGATGAGACGTTAAACTGAGGTCCCATGTTACCTGTTCAGGCGGATGTTAAAGATCTCGCCGCGCCGTTCGAAAAGAAAAGGGAGTTTCTCCCCGGTGTCTTGGCTGCAATTTCCCAAATAAAAAAATCGGTCACTCCCATCTTGGCTGCGTTTGGGATATTGCCGTGAGCAAACTGGCTACTGCATTTTGCCCACAAAATACACAGTCACTACGCTTCAGCTTGGATCCTGCAGTCTGTGCTGCGTAACCTGATTTCAGCCGCCGCAGTCGATGGGGTTATTGTCTAGGAACTCTGGCTGATCTAACAGGACCATGGAACTAAGTGTGGTACTAGCTCAGTGTTCCGGTTTGGTCAACCAGAGTTCCTCGCCCCCCCACCCCCCAGATGGTTTTCAGCTACGGATAGAGCTAGACTTGATGGTAACTCCTCTTTGCCAACACTCACTGCTTCTCTGAAAAGGAGAAGCTGTTGGGTTCGTGAAATTTGTGGATTTATCTTCCGACACTTCCTTGTAGCCGTTCTGAGTTCACTGATGTCGGTGCTGCTTCTTCCGGCCTCTGGGCCGTTTGGTGGATTTGGCCAATTGTGATGTTTTGAGGGCTTAATAACGTCTAATGAATCATCACGTTCGGAGACATGTTGACACGCTCTGAGGACAAAGATCACGGAACGCGGCCGGTTGGAATTGTGTGAGCAGTGGCTCTCGGTTGTACTGACTGCCTTGGCCAATGTTTCACATTGAGAGGCAAATTAAGAGGTTTCTGGCAAATCTGTCCACAGCTGCTGCCTGTTTTACTCTGAAGCCAGGATTATCTTTAATTCAGTTGGTCAAACTGCAGTCATTTTAATCAGCTCTTTATTAATTTGGGAATTTTTAATTCGGGATTGGGTGATATTATTACTGGGAAGAAAGATTGCCAACGTTTGCAGAATTACTGAACCTGGAATAAATAGTTCATCATCGAAAGGTGCTGTTTATTTACTTACAGTATTTTTTATTTGAAGCCTCATTTAGAACGGCTCAGGTTAGAATCCGTCAATTATTGCAATGCATCGACCAAGATTTCACCCTGGCATATTGATATCATATTTAATGAGGTTATTAGCAAGTCAGCAACAAGAATTGAAAATGACTGTGGTTGAATGACACGTCAACTAAAGTAGACGCTTGTGTGGCATCCCCTATGGCCACACGCCGGTGAATTTACTCCATGCTGTGGAGATGAGGTGTTGTAGATTGGGAAATTCCGATCCACCGTTCCTGGCTCGTGCTGATCCCAGCCCGGCTCGGGTTGCTGAGTTTGCCTTCGCGGTCGATTGCTGAAAATAAAATCACTAAAAATAGACATCCCAATATAAACAAGTAACAAAAAAGATGGCTATTTATAGAGATCGGTGCCTGATTGAGGCTTGTGTGTCTGAGCTCGGGAGAGGGAATCAATAGCCCAGGAATCTCTGCTGTAAAGTGAATGTGTGCAAGTGCGTCTGTGGATGTGTATATAGTTGTTTTTGTGTATGTATACGGACGTCTTTTTCTGTACATCTGTCTGTGCGCGTATGTATGTGCCCATAGTGTGTGCACGTGTGTGCCTGTCTCCGTGTGCATGTTTATATGCATGTATGAATAATAATAATAATTCTCTCGCTCGCATGAGATAATTCTGTTCAATGGGTCGGAAGAATGTATCCACTAAAAATGTTTCTCTGTGTTTGAAATCATTTTCGTAGCAAACCTTAGAATCAGTCTGAGGACTCATCGAGGCCCCCACTGAGCAGGCTGACAATAACAGGTCGGGAGGTGTATTAATGTATCGCAGGCTGGTTGAGGCGTGCAATGCTCATGAGGTTCTGGATGCTTTGCTTGAACACATACTGCTTCCAAACCTTCCTGGTAATAAATCAAGGCTGGTGACGTATCTCTCAAAAGATCCATCTTCTAAATATAGCCTCCCTCGGGGAAGCACTGGCTGAGGTAGAAGAGGAACCTTCTGCAAAAAATAGCCAATTGATTCCACTCTGGGGTGTGTAAGATTTCCCAGCATAGGATGCTACCGTCTAATGAATTGCCACTTGGGAAGTTCACCTTTTCCATCATTACCTTTCATGCGACAGAACGGTGTGTAGGGATTATTTGCTCTGCATTGTCTCTCTCATAAGCGGATTGTTTTGCTGGAGAGGGACGCAGGCAAGAAATGTCTGAACGTACTGATGCTCTTTATAACAATATAAAAATAACCCTTGCATTTGACGCAGAGCTGATCACGTCGTTCAGCCGCCTCAAAGCGCTTCACAGGAAATATATTGTAAAGTGGAGTGACTGTGTATTTTGTGGGCGAAACGCGCACAGCGGTGAAAACTTTAAATGCACTCACTCAGCGCCTAAAGGCGGTTTCCTGTCCTGTGTCCCGGATAACACGCAGCTCAAGCAAACAGCAGTCACCTTTTACCTCGAACTTTGCCCCATCCAGTTACCATCATCTCAGGATCAACAAACTCACAGCATCATTGTAACCAACAAATCATTCCTTAGCAGCTTCAGCAATTGGAACCGTTGAACATTGGGCTGCAATTTGTGATTTCATAATGTGTAGCTTGTGATAATTACCAGAATGATCGAGTATCAACAGCCTTAAATTTTACACCAATTTTTTTTTGGAAGCAATCTATCACTTGCAACATTTCAAAAGGTTGTCTGTTAATTTAGGATGAGATTGCTTTTAATGAACGTCTGGCCGGCGTTAGAACATACGTCTGAGCAGAATAGCTGTCAGTCAGTGAGAGGTGAATAAATCCACTCTGTGTTGAAAATGCAAGGCCAGAGAAGTATGCAATTGATTCATAGACTTTAGTGTCCTGTCTGTCAGTGATCCGTTGAAGTTGACTTTCTTAGATACCGCTGATGATCGGACTGGGAGCCTGTGAGGAGGTTGAATTGAACAAAGGTCAAAACAGACACGTTTTGCAGCACTTGGGTAAATCAAACCAACTGGAAAAGAATAATTATAATTTTATTACCTAGTGATACTGAGGCGATGCATTGTTTTTTTTTATTGACAAGACTGAGTAGAGTCTATTTTACACCGGGATGGAAAAGAACAAGTCTAGTCAAATGAAGGAGTAATCGTTAGCCAATGTCACGATGTAGTTTGTAGCTGGAACGGGCCACTGAGAGAAGTGAGCAGCTCACAATTTTGAAGTCCTAGAAAATAATGAGTTAGAAAAGCAAAGAGTGCATTGAGTATTTGTAGGTAGGAGAGTGCGCGTGTGTGGGGTGTGTGTGTAGGAAGGTGTGTTTGGCGATTAGATAAGAAACGATAACATCAACAGGGAAAACAGGTGCCAGAGAGAGAGGTTAGACATTAGAGGTGGCTGGGGATCACAATCAAACAGTCACCTTGGTTAGCATTCTGTGCAGGTTCCATATTTCTCTTCGATGTGGAACCTGGTGATGATGGTTGTCTTTTGATGGAAATCCCATGGATAGATGGTTGAAACGGAATACGTACTGTTTACCTGGATGGATGCAACCTGTTTGCCTAACTGCTGGAGCCTAACCAGCTAAAACCGCATAGCTTGCCATCAACATTGCTGTCTAGCAAGCTTTCCCGCTGCTTGTCCAGCTACCTGCTAGGGCTTTGGCTTGGGATGACTCCCTGCCCAAGGCGACTATTCTTCCAGGTCTTGTCGTGTCATCAGCAGTGCCCTGGAATACTGCGGACCTGCCTGGCTCAGGAACCGGACCACTGAGACCGTCACAGAGGGCTGGGTCCAGTCTGACATTCCGTTGCCAGGCACGTCATCTGGTACCTTTTCAGCTCCGAGGAGACCCCACTTACCTCCCCCCCCGCCCGCCCAAGGACGATAGTGTTGATGGTCGGGTGCCCTGAGCCCCTGCTCGCACTGCGAGACTCATTTTGCCACTTTAGAGCTTTTGCGAAACTAGGTTCCCAGCAAGTGGATTTACGGCCCATTGCCACCGAGCTCAATCAGAGAGAAAGGAGAAGTGAATTGACCATAAAATATATTCTGACCGTAATGTGATTTTGAATCTCTGCACAGTATAGCAACAGGGAACCAAATTGCCAGCTATAAACTGATGGGTAAGGCTTGTTACTGTGATTCCCCATACAGCGACTTAATTTTCCAGTTACTGTCAAATTACAGGCAGTTCATTAGGACCACATATACTGGTTGATGCTTCGATACTAACCATCACAGAGGCTTCCAAATCACATAAAGCCTAAAACAGGATCAGGGATCGTAAGAACTCTGTTTTTGGATGTGTGGAATAGACTCCCACCAGAAAGCAATTGATGTTGCGTCTATGGGATTGACAACTGTTTGAGAGAAGTGTTGGAGAAATTATAGAGTACAGTGTGAAGAGGATGGATAGTCAGATGTTTCTATACAGATAGGAGGCGTTCAGCCTAATGCGTCTGTGGTCCTATGGTGCCATAATGTGAATTACTTTTTTTTATATTAAGTCCAATTTCCAGTTCTTTCATGTCTTTGTTGCCAGATGTCAAGACAGATAAGCCACCGAAAGGGGATGCATCCTCGGTTACTGAGGGACGTAAGGGTGGAAATAGCGGAGGCTCTGGCCACAATCTTTCAACCTTCAAGAGAGAAGTATATAGACATTTTGGGAGGACAAATTTGCAGGGCTATGGGGAGAGAGATAAATTTGGACAGCTCTTTCAAGGAGCTGGCACGAACACGATGGGCCAAATGGCCTCCTTCCGTGCTGTAGAATTCTATGATTCTGCGATTCTAGGTCTATCCAGTTCCCCTTTGAACGATTCTCCTAATCGGCTTCAGTAGCCTCTTGTGGCAGAGAATTCCAAACCCGACTCTCCTCCGGACATGGTTGCCAACGGATGGAAAAATATAGGGTTAAACATACTCTTTGGCTCCCTTCAACATCTTCTTTCCTGCGGGTCCGAAATCCTCAACCTCCCCGGTCTCTCCCTCAGACTCACCGACCCTGCTCCTTCCTTCCCCTAAAGACCTTCCTCTTCGACCGTGCCTATCGTCATCTCCCCCTCCCTCCGGCTTGGCATTGTGCACTGCCACTGTCGAACGCTCTGGAATACTACCCTGCGTGAGAGGCGCTGTGTAAATGCAAGTTGTTGTTGAAAAGGTGGTGATGGATGTACATTCTACACTTCTTTGAAAACCCCAACAACAACAACAAATTACATTTGTGTAGCGCCTTTCACGTCGGGAGGACGTCCCAATGTGCTGGACGGTCAGGGATTTGGACTCAGCTTAAGGATGGAACCTCTGACATTACAGCACTGCATTGGATTGTCAGCTTAGTAGATAGAGTATGTGATACTGTGTCCCAATGTGGGGTTTGAACCCCGACTTTGACTCAGAGGCGAGAGTGAACCAGGCTGGCATTAATAAGTTGTAACAACTTCTTCAACCTGCCACAGGTTCGCAAATAGCATCTCCCATCAGTAATTCCAGGTAAACCTAGAATTGCCACGTGCGAATTCACAGGTTGCAAGAGACGAGAGAGTATCTGCCGGTGTTTTCCACGGGGAATGGACGGGATGGGTGGGCGGGTGATGTGTATGGGACGGGACATTTGCCTGTTGCGTTGCTGTAGAGGGTAGCGGTCGTCCTGGATTCAAAACTGGGTATTGGGGTGAAAGGTTATTGTTGCCGACTGCTCCACACCAGCCTCCTTCCTACCCACACGAGTGTCAGAATTCCCACAGTCCGCAGCATGCTGCGGGGCTCTGATTACAGGATGTGCTGTTTAAAAATAAACCTGGAATCCTGACTGCCATTCTATATCGGCGGTTTCAGCCAGAGGGTGGGAGACAAAGGAAGGCAAGTGTTTAGAATATTAAAGGCCCATGTGTCCCATGGCAACTCAGTCTGATTACGGTATCAGATTAGCACAGCTGTTCCCCTTCGCCACCTCACCATTTCAAAGCTGACTTACATTTTTTCGGCCGCTCCGGCTCTCGGTGGCTCTGTCTGCTAGAATTCCGTGTTGAAAATTTTTGCTTCGCCCGGCGTTGCTTCCTCGCAGACCCAGAGGGCGGCCGTGCCAACCGGGGCAGTGGTTGGGTTCTTGCATTCTGCGACAACCTCCCCTCGGCATCACCCTGCCCCACGCCCAAGCGAGCAGCGTGGCAAGCGATGAGCATTTAACACCTCCCGTGAAGATCTTTAATGCATCCACACACATTGGGGTGGAAAACTTCCACGTTTGATGTGTTAATTAACACAGATGGTGAAAATTGAATTTGAATAAAGTGTCCTGATGATTATTAACACATCGTCTGTGTCTCTCCCCCACACACACCATCCTTCCACCTTCCCCCCCCTTCCCCATGGGCTTGTAGGCAGAACGTGGGTGCATTTCACTGCTGGTGAGGCTGTCCTTCAGACGAGACGTTAAACCGAGGTCCCCTCCGCCTGTTCAGGCGGACGCTAAAGATCCCGTGGCCCTATACAAAAAGAGAAGGGAGTTCCTCTCTCACTGGGTACTGGCCAACAATTCCCCAAATAAAATTGGTCACTCGCTTCATGATTGTTTGTGGGATATTGCTGTGCGTAACTGGCTGCCATATTTTTCCCACAAAATACATAGTCACTACACTTTCCTGTGAAGAGCTTTGAGACATCTAACCACGTGACAGGGTGCTATATCAAATGCAAGTATTATTATTATTGTTAGAATCATCCCCCCCACCTCCCCAACGATATACTCTGATCAACGCTGTGCTCACACACAGACCATATCACATTGTACCTTCAGCTCACGGATCACAACATGGACGGATGGGAGTTCAGCCTGGACGTAAGCTGCTAACAAGCCGTCCTGTGCGGTGATGTGTGAGCTGGGCGTGGATCATACAGTGTGGATGGTTTCTGGAAACATTGAAATAAAGTGCATTGCCTGCAGTCTCCTCGCCCCCACCCCCATCCTCCCGGGGACCAGACCTGGTGTTAATTTTTTCCATGTCTGTGTTAATTAACACATCACCATTTTCGAAGCTGCCTCAGTGTTCAGTGTCGCGTACTGAGTGTACAGCCACTTGCGCTGTCAGCAGCTCCACTTGCTATTGCTATCGCCGTGGCGAGGTCTGGCTTCTGAATGCATTTTGCTGCGTGTTGACGACTGAAAATCTTTTTTAGGTTTCAGTTTAAGATTAGATTAAATTGCTTTACAGCGTAACTATAAATTACGAATGTGACTCATTGCCTTGTGTCCCGAAGATGTACGATCAGTAATCGTTTCAAAACAAAATCGTAACTTAATCAACAATCCGTACAGATTTTTCCAAACACCTCTGATCTTGTTGCTCTCAACAACAGATTGTAATTACACGACACCTTTCACATCAGGAACACGTTCCCAAGGCGTTGGACAGTTGAACGTTTGCACCTGAGCTGTAGGTTGGATTCGTGAGGGTGTGGGGGGCGAGGGGGGGGGGGGGCGGGTCAAGGGCGGTGGGGGTGAAGATGACCGAACGCACGGTCGTGAGATGGATCTTGAAGGAAACAAGGGAAAGGGGCGAGCCGAAGGCACTCTGGGATGGAGTCCCGGAGAGTGGAATCCCTGTGCTAAGCCCCGGTTTAATGACAGCAATGAATGTGCTTATTGTGCTGCGCTAGAATGTGTTGAGGTGCAGAATCCATCACGTCCCAGGATACCGATTTATCTGCACCGAGTGATGGGACTTCTGGCCGGATATAGAACAGAAATTGACCTGCACATTCCTGTGCACTGGGCAAAGCTGGGGAGCTGCAACTTGCTGTTATATTAAACTGGCACTGGGGTTGAATCTGTGGTATTCCTCAACCAATGTCGGTATGTAGTGTTGTCGGGTCAGGTTCTGTGCAGAGGACATCACCCTCTGCTCTGCCCCCAAACTGGCCTCAATTTCAGAAGAGATGCTTTGATCCGATGTCAAGCTGTTGTTATTGCTTCTTAAATCAATCTAGTGTTCTGGCTTCAACCCACCAGCTGTTGATTACCGTCTTGCCGATGTCTGTGCGAACATGGTTTATGCTCACCTGAATCTGTACTGTACCTGCTGCTTGCCAGGAGCTACACTGAGGGCTGAGTCCCTGTTAGGAAAGACACCCAAAGGCTGGACAGGAATTTTCAGCTAAAATATTGTTCCAGAAGTTCTCATTGATGTAATACCCAGCAGGACATCCTTTATTATAGGATAGTGCTCACATTGGAGCATTAATTCAGACGCCTGCTGCAAGAAGCACTTCTCATTCTAACAATTTAGATGAACCAGAAGCTTATTGATTAGTTAATCTCTCTTCATTTCCTCAATTTTAACCTTCTTCCTAAATTATTCAGGCGTGGTACAGTAAAAGGCTAATTACGGCTCTTGTACAGATAGTGTATATGAATAATGGAAAGCAAAATATGAAGTGCAGTGAATTAATCCCAAGATCAATGCTAAATATAGCAGAGGTCTGCATCAGGCTAGCAGCGCAGACTGGAATGGGAGCTCCAATAGGCACATACTATTGGGACAATTTATGGAAGGTACTTTGTGCAAAAGATAAACTAATAATAGTCCAAGTTATTTGAACAGAAAGAAAATAATATGTATGGAAAATGACAAGGATCTGATTGACAATAAATTGAAGCTCTCCCAACAATTCTCTGCGGCAGAAGGTAAAGCAAACTAGATGTTGGGATGTGTCAAAAGATCAATAGCAAGCCAAAATAGTGGGGTAACCCTGCCACTGTATAAATCATTGGTGGAACACACTTAGAGACTGTGGACATTTCTGGTCGCCACAGTACAAAAAGGATATTGGAGAAATCGAGAAGACACTGAGGAGGGAAAACAAAATGATTGAGGGAATGGAAGGACTGGACTATGAGGAGCGACTAAGTAAATTGGTCTTGTTCACGCTGGAAAACAGAAGATTGAGAGGTGACATTGCTGTCTTTAAGATTCTAAAGGGGCAAAGCAGTATAGATCATGACAGACGGTTTCAACTTGTCCAGAATAGTAAAAGCAGAGGATTATGGCCTTCAATTGTAGGGGGGAAATTCAGAACGAATCTACACAAACACTTTTTCAGTGTGCAAATAGTGAAGCTGTGGAACAGGCTCCCTTAGGAGATGGTTGAAGCAGGAAGTCTTGATTCTTTTAAACAGATTAGTTTTCTTTTAGGAAATAACATTATGGGATATAATACCTAAGTAGTTTGGGATATATGTGCTTGCGACCGCCAGGAAGGTGGAAGGCGAACCAGATGGACCTTGGTCTGTTTTCGTCGAGCATTTCTTATGTTATGTTCTTATATACTGAATGTATGTATGTATATATATATAGAAAAATAGCAAATTCCAAAGTTTAAAACGTTGTCTTAACCCATCGTTCATCTTAAAACTAAATAGTGATCAGGAGTAGGAATCCTGTATGACTTTCCCCTCCTTAACCAGAACCAATTCTAATGCCCTAACTGAGTTCAACTAACTCAGCACACAGCCGGCCTGCAACCTGCCCCTGCCCGGCACTGTTACCCAGTGGGAAATGCTGGCCTAACAAGTCTTTATTTCATCACAAAGAGGAACAATTGACCAGCGAAGGGTTTTGAAAGGGAATTAGATGATTTCCCGAAGAGTAAAATGACTCAGGATTAGTGGACGATGGGACAGAGGCATTGAGCGTGTCTTGCAATGGTTCTCAGCCCTAATGTAAACCCTAAATGTAAACTCCGTGTTTGATCATTCTCTGTGAGTGCAAGTTCCCTTTCCTAAAGTGTAACCACACTGACGAGAGTCAACATGATGACAGGTTCTTCTAGGTTATGCTTCTAGCAAAGGGAAGCTTCTGACAGAGTCCTTTGCACTAACAGACTGTGACGTGGGCTCAACCTGTGTATGTAAATTCCTCCCTCCTGATTTAAACAGAGACTTGAGAAGCACGATTAAGATAACTCAATGGTATTTTATTAGTGTTTCAGGCATAACCCTATGTCTTACTTAAACTGTCTGCTAAATCTGAAAATGGTGGGATTGTTGAATAGTCATCCCTAACATACTATACTCTCCAGCTAGCAACCTTTTAACATGTTAGTAAACAACAGAAAAAACTATCTTGATTTAGAGGACTCCTCCTCAAGTCAGGCACGTATAGCGTCTTTGATGACAAATAACAACAACAAAATTACAGTTGCGAAGCACCTTTCACGTCAGGAGGACGTCCCAAAACGAATAGCGACCACGAGACATTTGAGCTCGCTCCTTTTAAGGGCATTAAGCCCATCCTCTTTTAGAAAGTATCTACTGATACTTTTCCAGCCAAAATATCTTGTATCTCAGTGGCTCTGGTCCCTGGATCCCCGCAATCCTTTCTCCCCCTCAAATAGTTTCCATTTGTGCCAAATCCAGACTTGATGTCACTGAAGTGATATTTACTTTAAATTAAATACTGTCTATGGACCTTAAACACATTTAACGCTAAGCGTCTTATGCTGCGTAACCTCACATGTGTGAGCTTTCCAATGGCGTACAAACATCAAGCTTTCAATAGCGCACAGGCCTACTGAAGCTCTCACTAGCACATAGGCACAAAATACACATTAAAGAAGGATAAGAACACAAATATGGGGTCTTTAGGAAGATGGATTGTTTGGTTGGGTGATTGTTGGCCTTAGAATAATAGTTATACAGAACAGAAGGAGGCCATCCGGCCCATCGTGTCTGTGCTGGCTCTTTGAAAGTAGCTTCCAATTCAATCCCACTCCCCCGCGATCTTCCCCACAGCCCTGCAAACTCCTCCCCAAACAATTATCTACTCTCTTAAAAGTTGTTATCGAATCAGCTTCCACCACCCTTTCAGGCATGAAATGGTTACCACTGTTTACGTTCAGTTTCTTTGCCTTCAGGCAGCCTTCTGCCCGAAATGGTTTCCACTGACCAACACTGTTCTTGTTGTATAACACTGTATATGTTTCATGAAATCAGTTTTTTTTCAGAATAAAGGGAATGCTGTTAAATTTGCAGCAACAAAAAAAAATAGCTCTCTAAAAGCCAGGTTATCTTTTACAGTTTGACTCCGGCTTCTCTACGTTCAGCGGCTTCTCTGTCGCTTATATTAAAATCAAACTGTGAGGTTTTTATTTTCATCCAGTGAGGTAATACCTGGCCCTAAAGGCAGTGACTGCAAACACTCATTACTGCCCAATTGTGAGCATAAATGGAGTGGAAACTTGGTGTGGTTGGCGGGGGGTGTATGTGTGTGTGGAGGAAGAAAAGAGGAAATTTCAGACCTATAAACCCATTGGCCAATGACCAAAAGAACCATCTCACTGATGAGATGAAGTCAGATGAGATCCAATGAAGTATTTTAAGGTTAGTTAGTTAGTTAGACGAGAGGCCATTAGACAACAAATGGATTCAGAGTGTAGCAAATGGAATCAAACGATTCCAAATTGAGTTTTCATGGCGGGTGTTAGAAGGTCGTTGGGGGGAAGAGTTGGTTTAGCTGCTGTGCTGAAATTCAGGCGTCTGATAAACAGTGGCCGACATTCTCAACCGAGTTTGCTGTCTATCAGAGCAGGCTGAATTATTTCATGTTTTAAAATTCATGTCAGCATTTAATTATCTCGCGTAGTGACTGCCGTAAACAAGTGTAAAACAAAATCAAGTCAATGTAATTTTTTTTTAATCCACTGCGTATTTTCCATTATATAACGCAATCGTACTAACGCATTCACTAATGAATCCGGTCCTGATCAGTAATTTTCTCTGTGTGTTCCTGAAGTTGGTGTCTCACACTTCATCCAAGGCTGTGCCTCGATTCAATACTGGAAGAACTGCTACACCTGCTGCTGATTTCTGGTACCTGAACCTCAACAGCAATTGTGGGGGGGGGGAAACTCTCAGTAAACTCCTGATAACTCGAACCTAGTTTAACTTAACGTATCACTTAAGTCATCGTACTATCAGTGTGTGCGTGTGTCCGTACGTGCGTGCATGCGCGTGTGTATGTATGTATCTCTTCATAGAATTGTACAGCGCAGAAGGAGGCCATTCGGACCATCGTGTCAGTGCCGGTTCTATAAAAGAGTTTCCAAATCAATCCCACACTCTCCCCATAACCCTGCAAACCTGTCCTCCCTAAATAGTTATCTGCTTCTCTCTTAAAAGTCGTCATTGAATCGGCTTCCACCACCCTTCCCCATTCAATTCGATAACAACTATTTATGGACATATTCAATAACAACTATTTATGTATCTAATTATGTATCTATGTATTTATACATATGCCTAACTCGGGGCTCCTAATAACTAGTCACTGAACCCTTTTCACTTGGAGTGACGAGTTATCAGGAGTTTACTGTGTGCTCAGCCCAATTCCATCCTCACCGAACCCCAACATTTTCCAGTTTCTTCGCCTTTAGATTTAAAATCTAAAATGCAATTGTGAAACATTGTTATACTCTCGTAGTTGTAATTTGGAAGCCGTCTTTTCAACACGTATTAAAAAGAACCGGCTTCCAAATAGATATTACAGCACAGAAGGAAGCCATTCGGCCCATCGAACCTGTGCCGGCATTTTTGAAAGACCTACCAACTAGTCCCACTACCCCACTCTTACCAACTTCATCATAGATATTGTGTTCAGGTGATTTCGTAAAATGTACTAACCGAAACATTTTTCATCATAGAACCACCTTTCTCTTTCTTTCCCCCTCTCGCTTGGTTACACCGGACCCCACTTTCACTCCTTTCCAAGGAGGCTATTTTTAGATAACTTGAAATACAATACATAGGAGGACGTCCTAAGGCGCTGGACAGTCAA
This sequence comes from Callorhinchus milii, assembly GCF_018977255.1. Classification (NCBI taxonomy): domain Eukaryota; kingdom Metazoa; phylum Chordata; class Chondrichthyes; order Chimaeriformes; family Callorhinchidae; genus Callorhinchus; species Callorhinchus milii. The sequence goes on from NW_024704764.1 coordinate 2,915,685, forward strand.
GGATGTGGACCTGAGAGGAGGGGGGGGTTTGGGATAAGGGAGGGTGGAGGGCAGGGAGGGTAGGTGCGTGGCCGAAGGCACGGACAAAGAGGAGGCAAAGGAGGGAGCGAGGTGAAGGGAATGTGGGATGGAGTTTCAAAGGCTGGGGGCAGAGAGGCTGAAGGCCTTACCGCCGATGGGGAGCGGGCCAGGCGGGAGACGTAGAGCAAGCTGGAGGCTGCTGAGCGGAGGGAGTGGACAGGTTGATAAGGGTTTAGCAGGTGACAGAGATAGGAAGGGACAAGGCCATGGAGGGCCTTGAAGGTGAGGATGAGGATTTTGAGGGATGGGGAGCCAATGGACTCGGGCAAGGGTGGTGATAATGGGGTCACAGAGCCTGGTGAGGAAGAGGACACAAGCTGCAGAGTTTTGGATGACCTGCAGCTTGTGGAGGGAAGAGTTGGGAAGGCCGATATCCAAGTAGTTGGCGTATTCGAGCCCAGATGTGTGAATGAGAGTTTCGGCAGCCTGAAGGGTGAGGTAGTGGCAGAGCCGGGCGATGTTGCGGAGGTGTGGGAAGGCTAGAACGAATCATGGCATTGGCGTGGGGGAGAAAGGACAGTTGAGCGTCAAGTAAGACGCCAAGGTTCCAGACTGGCTCGGTGAGGTGGAGTGTGCATCCATGGATGGTGATGATTCCAGTGCCTGAGGTGCGGAGGCGCTGACGGGAGCCAATCAGGAGATCCTCGGTCTTGTTGACGTTCGACTGCAGAAAGTTAGCTCTCATCCAGGACTTGATGTCTGACAGACATTCCGTCAGGACAGCAGTGGTCCTGGGGTCAAGGGTGGAGGCGGAGAGATAGAGTCGGGTGACTGGGGGTGAAGTCACCAAGAGGGAGGTAATAATAATAATAATAATAATAATCCTTGCATTTGATATAGCGCTTTTCACGTCGGGAGGACGTCCCAAAGCGCTTCACAGAATATACTGTAAAGTGAATTGACTGTATATTTGTGGGCGAACGCGGCAGCCAATTGCGCACAGCAATGTCCCACAAACAGTCGTGGATTGAAAATGACCAATTTATTATTGTTTTGGGTTTTGGAGGGATTATTATTAGGCTCTGTGTGGAGTAAGGAAACTTGCCCAAGGTTTCGCCCTCTGCCTGGGATTGAACTCAGGCTCTCACTTGCAAAGCGAGTGCTCTAACCACTGAGCTACAGGACTCCACAAGTATTTGAAACATTGCAGGCAGGGCACCATGTGAAAATGCAAGTATTAATTTAATGTCACGTTCTGCTCTACTCTCTTAAGATTGCCCTGAAGCTCCCGGGACAGCAGCAGAGGCTGTGGCTGTGGATTGGAAGTTTCCTCAGGAGTATGCCAGTATCTCAGAATGCAGCTGAGGAACCTGCTGTGGCGCCACTCGGTTGCCATGTGGCTGCTGCTCCAGAGCTTGGTGCTGATAACCTTTTGCTTTAACTCGGCCACCACATGTCCCAAACTCGAAAGCTGCTACTGTCAAGACCCGGATAAGCACATCATCCGGTGCAGCAGGATGAAATTGAAAGAGGTCCCCAAAGACATCCCGAACAACACCAGGGTCCTCTTCCTCGATTACAACGAAATTACTTCTGTTCCGAACGACGCCTTCAAAGACCTGCACCACCTGGTGGAACTCAATCTCTCCAATAATCTCATCCACAAGTTGGAAACGCATGCTTTTCGGGGCTTGAACGAAAGCTTGACCGTTCTGAGCCTGTCGAACAATAAACTACAAACTGTGAAGGGCGAAGTCTTCAACAAACTGAAAGCAGATATAACACTTTCCAACAACCCTTGGTTGTGTGACTGCACGCTGCAGAACATGATCAAGGAACTTTCTGTAAAAACCGTGGCCTCCAACGACATTATCTGTGCCTCCGCTGCCCAGGAGGAGTTTGTGGGGAAACCTTTTCTGGAGGCTGCGCACAAAGTGAACTTCTGTAACATCCACAAGAAGACAACTGACGTAGCTATGCTGGTCACCATGTTTGGGTGGTTCACCATGGTGATATCCTACTTAGTGTACTATGTCAGGCAGAATCAGGAAGATGCCAGGAGGCACCTGGAGTATTTGAAGTCGCTGCCCAGCAAGCAGAGTAAGTCTGAGGCCTCGTCCACAATTAGCACTGTGGTGTAATGCTATGATCTGAAAAAGGAGGGCTGGTGGGAGGGAGGGAGGGGGGGGAATGGAACAAATCCAATGGTTTCTGGTCTGTAATCCTGTGAGGGTTAAATTGAGACACTATACAATGCCTGTTAACCAAGGGATCATGCCTCCCAGCCCCCATGTTCAGAAAGGACAGATTGCCAAGTGTATCAAACCCTTAGGCTGTTATTTTCGGAGTTCTGTTTGGATCAAGAAGTCATGGTTCAGTATATCTGGAGCACAGACAATACTGCTGATACCTTACGATTATGATCTTGAGAATATAAGAAATGAATTGGCAACAGCAAGAGAATAAGCCTGCGCTTCAGTGTGGTGAAAGACCATCCTTTCGCTAATATTGGGATCTCTTTCCCTCTCTGTCTAATTAGAATCAAGGGACCGAATTGTTAAGAAGTTTAGTGAGTATCAATGGCCCAAGGTTAAAATGTAACAGTTGTGACGTTACACAACCGATGTCGGAGAGCAAAGAAATAAACTGGTCTCAGAGGTACCTTGTGAGATAGATGTGAGGTAATGTGTGCAAGCCCAGTGTAGCTCATGCTCTAAGTATTCCTTTTACAGCACAAAAGCACAAAAGACTGATTGTTAAAAGGCAGTGGGCCAAGGATGAGGGGGGGTGGGAGCTGAAGCTGGAAGCTGGATTAGTGCTGCTGAATTAGTGCTGGTGAAAGGATTAGTCATGGCTGCAGAGGAAACATTTTCACAGGCACAGCTTTACCTGGAGGAAGATATAGGAACATTGGATTGCTGGACGAGAAAAGATCAAGGTCCATCTAGGCATTAATGATGAAAGGGCAAGAACCAAATCTAAAGTCAGGGAGCTATTGAGTGTGATTCTCTAAACGAGGTTGCTCAGGGATGATAGCAGTGCCTGGTACCAAGGCTCATTCGGATTGCTGAGATTCGACAGCCAAGCACTCATTAGAACGGACCACTTTACCACTAACATGGAATGTCCCGATTTCTTCGCTGCTGGGAGGTAAACTTTCACTGTGTTCAGGTTTAAACTGGACGGCAAGGAATTTCACAAGTCCGCTCTGAAAATAAAAAGCCCGGCCAAACATCACTGACGCTGAAATGTACATTTTGGCTGATTTCAGAAAATTTGCAGTGAAAGTCCAGTTCATTGAAGGTTGCTCCACGACATCATAGAATCATACAATTATGTAGCACAGAAGGAGGTCATCGTGTCTGTGCCGGCTTTTTGAAAAGAGCTACCAATTCGATCCCACTCCCCCGCTCTCTCCCCATAGCCCTGCAAACTTGTCCTTCCCAAATAATCTATCTACTTCTCTCTTAAACGTTCTTATCGAAACAGTTTCCACCGGCCTTTCAGGCAATGCATTCCAGATCTGAACATCTCGCTGTGTGAAAACATTTCTCCTCCCCTCCCCTCTGTTTCTTTTAACAACCATTTTAAATCAGTGTCCTCGGGTTACCGACCCACCCGCCAGTGGGAATAGTTTCTCCTTGATCACCCTATCGAATCCCCTTATCATTTTGAAAATGTCTAGAAAGTCTCTTCTTAACCTTCTCTGCTCCAAGGAGAATAATCCCGGCGTCTCTCGCCTCTCCTGATAACTGAAGTTCCTCATTCCTGGTACCATCCTGGTCAATCTCCTTTGCACCCTCTTCCAATGCCTTGACAACCTTCCTAAATTGTAGTGCCCAGTCAGAAAAACAACCGTTCACCACTATTCTCTGCTCTCTGTCTCCCATCCAGTTGTGTATCCGCTGCCACTGTCCCTTTAATACCGTGGGGTTCTATTTTGCTCTCATGTGGCACTTTATCAAACACCTTTTGAAAATCCATATAAACTGCATCAACTGCACTACCTTCATCCACCCTCTCCGTTACTTCATCAAAAAACTCTTATCAGGTTTGTTAGACACGATTTGCCTTTAACAAATCTGAGTTGGCTGTCCTTTTTTCTAAATGAAAATTTATTTTGTCCCGGATTATAGTCTCCCCACTAGAAGTTTCCCCACTACTGACGTTAGGACTGGCCTGTAGCTCCCGGGTTTATCCTTCTGCCCCTTTTTGTACAGGGGAGTAACATTTGTAACTCTCCAGTCCTCTGGCACCACCTCGGTGTCCAAGGAGGATTTGGAATGAGGCATTGAACTTGTGCATCGTTCCAGAGCACTGTCCTGTCAACTCTTCAGCTTGTGTGTACAGTTCAGGATGGAAACAAGGGACCGAGAGCAGAAATGTTGCACTGTCCTTTCATCTTGGATGAAAGGAGTTAATGTAATCTCGGTCCAGTTCCCAGTTCATAGAATAAAATCTGTGTGTATCAGAGAGGTGATAAGCATCTCCTATATGGGAGGTGGAAAGGCTCACAACAATGCAGCAATGGTCCGTTCTTGGTTTACATCACTGTACGTTATTAGGACAAACAAAAGGTATGTTAGTTGGTTGCACTATACCTTGCCCAAAAGTGCTCTGTGCTGGCACGAGGTGGCAAGAGTGGACATCCCTCAACTTGAGCTTCACATAAAACCGAGGAAATAATTTCCTCCTTTCTTCATCTACAACCAGTCTCCAGTCAACTTAAATTAACTAATTTAGTCTTAATCAGAACTGAATTTTAAATTCCTGCTTTGTGAATCCCCAGGATCGGAAAATACCAGAGTAGAGCTGTATTAACCGATCCCAGGATCTCATAAATAGTTTATACAGTTAGTCAAATGCTAAAGAAGCTTCAATTAGAAAAATAGGAACATTTTGTGTATTAAATATACATGAAACATATTTCACAGTGACGTAGTGGTTTCCTGAGAGAGCATACCACATGTAGAGCAGAGTATAGATTTTTTTAAACTAATATAATGTTAATTGCCAAGTTAATAAAGACTAGACATATCTACTAGTGTTAAGTTTTTATTTTAAACCATATTACAAGTCTTCCATGAATATCTGGACCAGGTGAGACATTGCCACTGTTCCCAGTTCCACCCATTAATCAACGATAATCAATAGTGAATACAATCAGGGTCCATTGCCCTCAGTAAGATAACTAATTCTCCTCTATAGATTTATACAGCACAGAAGGAGGCTATTCGGTCCATTGTGTCTGCGTTGGCTCTTTTAAAAGAGCTTTCCAAATCAATCCCACTCCCCCGCGCTCTCCCCATTGCCCTGCAAACTTGTCCTCCCCAGGTTTGGTACAATTCATTGAAATCAGTTAGGATTGACCAATTGGCAGAATGCTAATCATGGGCTGAAAACGAAACATCAGCCAATGTGTTTTATACCAGGAGGCAAAATATTCGATCAAAGTTTAGCTGAAGTGGGACCCCGGGATACAACTTTAACTCATCGATAGACTAGGATTGAATAGTTCCTCCAACCAGCACGATATGAAATGCCCACTACCGAATTGGACTGCTAAAGGAGACATAAATTCTCTTTATGCCTATCTGCTTTAATTTATAGCTGGAGAGCTGCTTAGTCTCCATCTAAAATTCAAAACACAATTGTCAACATTAATTCTTCAATTCAGAGCTTGCAATTCTAGCTTCTCCCCACGGTCCAAGTCATGAGTGTCCTCTCCTGGCTCATCTTCTGTGAGTCCCACAAATTATAGCTTGGTGTTACAAACTGGTGTAACAATGCTGGATCTTTTTGTGCGGTAGTGTACTCCCCAATGGCTGAGCTGATAAAGCTACACCTTGGAGTGGAACTAAGCCCAACAGACCTATGAGATCCCATACTCATTCCCCAGTTTGTTAGTTGAATTGGGCAGCAGTAGGGAAGCTATAACTAGCCTTAGCGCTCCCAGGTCAGGGAGGGACATTCAGTGGGATTTCCTAATTGCTAATTGCTGTGCAGCGATCGCTACTGGGAAGCAGGTCAGGCTCAGCAGTGATGCCCTCAAATGGCCACACAACAACAACAACAGATTTACATTTATACATTGGCCTTCACGTCAGGACAATGTCCCAAGGTGTGCACCTGAGTTGGGTGGGGTGGTTCAACTGGGTGTCTGACAGATGTGGAAACCCATCACCATGCTTAAGAGTATCCAAACCAAACTGAGAGTGGCAGGGGGGATGACCAAAGCCATGGCCAAAGAAGAGGTCTTGAGATGGAGGTGAGGGAAGGGGCAAGTCATGGGAACTCTGGGATGGAGTTCCAGACAGCGGAGGCAGAAAGGCTGAAGATTCCAACCGCCGATGGTGGAGTGGGTAAGGTGGGGGACATGAAGGAGTCTGGTGCCTGCTGAGCTGAGGGAGCAGGTGGTTTGGTAGGATTTAAGAAGGTCACAGAGGTAGGGTGGGGCAAGACCATGGAGGGTCATGGAGAGTTGAGGCGAGGATCTTGAACTTGATCCTCTGGCGGATGGGAAGCCAGTGGAGCAGGCCCAGTATGAGGGTGATAGACTTGCGTAGTCTAGGACATAAGCTGGAGAGTTCGGGATAGTCTGCAGCTTGTGGAAGGAAGAATCAGGTAGTTCGGCAAGCAGAGAGTTGGCATGGTCAATCCTGGACATGATAACTGCGCGGCTAATGGTCTTATCAGCCCATGAGGAGAGGTCATGGCGGAGGCGGACAATGTTACAGAGGCAGGGGAAAGCTGAATGGTCAGAGCATGGATTTGAGGTTCAAAGGGCAGTTGAAAGTCGAACGAGATACCAAGGCTCTGTACTTACCAGTGAGGAGAAGAATCCATCCATGCAGGTTGATGCTTTCAGTACCTGAGGTGTGGAGGTGCTGCCAGGAACCAAACAGGAGGACCGTTGTCTTGTCAACATTCGTCTGGAGAAAGTTAGCTCTCATCCAGGACTTGATGTCCGAAATGGGTCAGAACAGCAGTGATCCTGAAATCAAGGACAGAGGCAAAGAGAGAGAGGGTTGAATATCAGGGCATTTAACCTGACTGTCCATGAAATTGCTGAGCCTGTTCAATGCAGTTCTTGAAAAGAACCAGCTTCCAAGCCAAACACGAATTTAGGAACTTTTGACAATTTTGCACCACTCTATGTTTTAAGACAAAGGTTGAGTCTTAGGATTGGGGAAGGGGGAGCCTTGATGCAGCGAATTTGTGAGGGGTTATGTTTGTACCAGTCTCATACTCACGACTATTGCTCCTACTAACCACAAAGTGCTTCTTATGCATTATACATGACAATCCCTATTTCTTAGCCATGGGAACCGTACATATCGACAGAGAATGAGCACTCCACATGAGCAACATTCCCGAGTCGGAGTTGGACGGTCTCAATAGAGGGAAGGGGATCCCAGATCATAACTCATAACTTTGGAAACTATTTTGAAACATGAATGAAACATGCCTGGAATACTCACATTCCCGCCAAGCCAATGGGCAGGGGATGACCAATTAAAAAAAGGACTGGGTATTTGCTGGAAAATGTACACTGCTTGGCTGACAGAAGAAAGTTAATGGGGTCATTCTGCTCTCAGGAAAGAACCATGTCAACCACCTCAGATGGAACCTCCGCTAGGCCTGTAGCATAATCTGCCTGTGAATTCGGACTGAAAATGCAGCAACAGAAGAACGTTTCGGAGGGCACGGGCCGGTTTCTGTACCTGAAACGTTACCCGCATTCCCTTCAGCCGAAAAGCACAATGTATTCCAGGAATCGCGAACATCTTTTCAAGTGCCTGAGAAAACAGAATCTGTCTCTAACATTGATTTTACATTGTTTTTCTGCTGCATTCAAATCTCGGTGTCTTTTACCCTGGTCTGTACAGGCTGTATGTCTTTGTCCCCATTTCCTGTTCTTGTTACATTCGTCTGAGCTCATGTCACGGAGTCCTGTAGCTCAGTGGGTAGAATACTTGCCTTGCGAGTGAGAGACCTTGGGTTGTATTCCCGGGCAGAGCGAAATGTTGGACAAGTTTCCTTACTCCACTCGCCTCTATTTACCTCGCAGTAAGCAGGAATCCGGTTGTTAGTCGATTGGCGGATCGCTTTTCTGGGGATAATAATACCTCAAACAAAGTAAGAATTTGGTCACTCAATCCACGACGGTTTGTGGGGACGCTGCGGTGCACAATCGGCTGCCGAGTTTCACCCACAAAATGTACAGTCAATTCACTTTACAGTATTCTGTGAAGCGCTTTGAGACGTCTCGAAGGCCTGAAAAGTGCTGTATCGAATGCCAGGATTATTATTTATTGATTATTATAGATTCCCTGCAATCAGTCTGAACAAACTTGGCGGTAGCACAGCGAGTGAGCGCCCGGCTTTGGGGGTTTAAAAATGAGCTCTTTATGTGCAAGTTTGATATGAAGAGCCACAATTGAGACTATCTGTAATCAGAGTAAGTAGAGAAGTGGAGCCAGGCTTGAACTGTCTCGTGTAGTCAGAAAGTGACTGATTTCTTAGCCTAAACATTGCTGTGTAAGGATGCATGGTAGGCTTGAATTTCTGTCTTGCAAGCCAGGAATTCCAGCTAGCACAGGCCTTTTTTCTATCAAAAGGAAATGTAATTTCAATTTGCAGTGTTTGTTGTTTTTTTGGTGGAGCCCTTGATCTCCAAGACAATAAAAGATCATTTCTGCTGTTTTGTGGTTCTGGAATTATTCAGTTGCAATTAACGTTCCAGTTAAATATAATCACGTTTATGCACTGACCCACGTGCGGGGGAGAGAAACCTTCATTGCTCTATCATTTCAGAGGTTGTGATTTGACTGTATCTGCGTTTGTTCACCCACAAAACACATGCAGTCACACTACTTTGCCATAAATCCTGTGAAGCACTCATAGAGACATCTCGACGACATGATAAGGTGATGTATCAAATGGGAAGGGGTATTACTGACTGCCTGACTGAAATTGAAGAGAATATCTTTTGCAAGCAGAGGTCTGAAGTATTTCATGCATTAAAAATAATAATAATCCTCACGGTTAACTTAGCACGTTATCATGTAGTGATCCGCTAATCGACTAACAACCAGGTTCCTACTTACTGCGAGGTAAACAGAGGCTTGGTAAGGAAACTTGCCTTAGGTTTTCTTCAGTCCAGGATTTGAATCCGGTTCCTCTCGTTTGCAAGGTGAGTGCTCTTACCAATACACTTCGGGAAACCAGGACTCTAATTTAAGGCAACGACAACAACTTGCACTTATATAGCGCCCTCCTTGCAGGACAGAGTCTCAGAGTGGTGGAGCCTGACTCCGAGTTCGGGGGGGGGAAGGGGAAGAGGCACGGACCGGTCGAAGAGGAAAGTTTTCAGGTGAGACTTGAAAAGAGGAGAGGTGGCATGGCGGAGGGACTGAGGGAGAGTGTTCCAGAGTTTTGGGTTCGCAGTGGCTGAAAGCGTGACCTCCGATGGTGGGCTGCGAAGTACGAGCAGGAGGCTGGTGCCAGTCGAGTGGAGGCGCCGGGTGGTGGAGTGGGGAGTGAGGAGGTTGGAGAGGTAGGGAGGTGCCAGAGAGTGAATGGATCTGAACACAAGTGTGAGGATCTTGAAGTCGATCTGTTCGGTGATGGGGAGCCAGTGGAGCTTGGACCAGAACTGGTGAGATGTGGGTACGGAGTTTGGTCGGGGTCAGTATGCGGGCGGCAGAGTTCTGAATGAGCTGATCTTGTGAATAGTGGAGCTGGGGAGACCGGTGAGGAGTGTGTTTGAGTAATCCAAGCGGGAGGTGACAAACTCATGCACGAGGGTTTCGGCTGCATTTGGGATAAGGTACGGTCAGAGGTGGACAATGTGGCAGAGGTGGAAGAAGGTGGTCCTGGTCAAGACCCTTATTTAAGAATTTTAAATGGTACAGAATTTGATAATGTTCTTTAATTTAGTGTCGAATTAGAATCCTTTTTTTAACAACCTCAGAAAACCAGCTTCCAATTTAAGGCTTCAAATTAATATTTTCATCTTAAATTTTTAAGGCTATGAGGAATTTGGGGCCTATTTCTTTGAACAAGGAGACTGTTGGATTGTCGAATATCTGAATGCATTGCTGCGCACGTTTCATGAACTACGGATTGCGCTCGCAAGATGTTATATGAAGAGTAAACGACAATCTGAAGCTTTTTGATGATACAGTAATTCGATAACCTCCCATGTGTAAAGCAGAGTTCCTTTCATGGCTGACGTATATCCTGATACAACGTCTCTTCAACATTCTGTAGCTCTCAATGACGACTATTTATATAGGGGAGAGATCTGTGTAGATTGAGATTAACTCTTTTCCATTTTATTCCAAGAATACTGAATTGCTGTGGCTATACAGTATACGTATGTATTTGGAGATTACAATAGTAATCCTTGCATTTAATAAGTCCTTGGGATGTCTCAAAGTGCCTCATAGGGTATATTGTAGAGAATTAGCTGTATATTTTGTGGGTGAAGTATTATAGTATTATTGCTATTTAAAAAACAAATGGAAGTGGGGGTCCCTGGTGCAGCACAGTATTGATTCTGTATTTCTCCAGCTGCTCGATAGCTTTCACAAAACCGTTCCATTTTGCGATTAACTAGCTCCATCGTGCACAATCTTTCCTCTGAGGTGATGGGAAATAGTCTATTAGAAGCCATTAGATCCCACTCTAATGCTCATTTAGTAACAGTGGCTCAATTCCAACTCCTTTCTTCACCGACTTTCCTTGCAAAAGGCACCTCAGGTATGATATGCAAGCTGCTCTCTCGGTCGCTTCTATTGCTCATTTCACCGTGGAGGCTGATGCTGCCGGTGCCCGAGGTGCGGAGGCGCTGGCGTGAGCCAATCAGGAGGGCCTCAGTCTTGCTGACGTTGAGTTGGATAAAGTTGGCCCTCATCCATTCCATTCCATTTATTCCATTCCATTTATTCCATTTATTGAGCGCCTTTCACGTCGGGAGGACGTCCCAAGGCGCTGTACAGTTGGGTCAGGACCCGAGCAGTGGGGGAAATGGTCAGGGTGAGGGGAGGGAAGGGAGGGAGCGAGGAGGGGGTAGAGAGTCGAGAGGGGAGCTGAAGGCACGGTCGAAGAGAATGGTCTTGAGACCGGCCTTGAAGGAGGAAAGGGAGGAAGCGGCGAAGGCACTGGGGGATGGAGTTCCAGAGCCTCGGGGCTGAGAGGCTGAAGGCCCGGCCACCGATAGTAGGGCGGTTGGGGCGGGGGATGTGGAGCAGACCAGAGCCAGAGGAATGGAGGGTATGGGCAGGTAAGTAGGGGGATAGTAGGTCGGAGAGGTTGGAGGGAGCAAGGCCGTGAATGGTGTAGGTGAGGATGAGGTGAGGATGAGGATCTTGAATTCGATCCTCTGGGGGATGGGAAGCCCGTGGAGACGAGCGAGGGTGGGAGTGAGCTTGTTGTCATTCCACTGACTTTCTGATCTCGGGCACATTTTGAGCTGCAAATGTTGCCTGGAGGAGCCAGAGAGGAGAGGAATATTGTCAACTGTGCTGTTGCTGGGACCTGGGGGAGGTCCATACAGAGAGTGATCAACACCATCCCAGGGGCAAGTCTCCTCCTCTCTCAGCACAGAACCTCACAGGCCGAGGAACATGCTTACACTTCTCTGCCAAACACACTTTCTGTTTCGTTCAGTGCGATCTGTAGCTTTGCTCTGTCTGACCCAGTTTTCCTGTAATTCTCTATCTTTCAGTCTCTACAGTTCCAGAGTTTACAGCAAGTCTTACCAAGTTGCAGTTCAAGATATAGGGGATGAAGTGCCCTTGGTGTTATGAGGGTAACATTTTTGACATCATTAGTCATGTCAACACTGTTTTATTTGGGGAAGAAGCACCGTTGTCCATCCCAAACATTTTTCCGTCCAGTGACATTTAGTGGGTTACATTTCCAGCACAAAAGCAGTGATGGTCGTCAAGGGGAGTGAGTGTGTGGGTCTGGTCAGCACTGCTGTGAGCCTTGCTTGCCCTTTGTGGTTGTGGAGACCCTGGGAGTGGGGCTCAGATGCACCAGCGAGGAGAGCAGCCACCTGTCTCCCAGGGGCTGCAGGAACCAGACACTCACTCAATCACCGAGGGGATCGAGTGGAACTGGAGCGCTTGTGTTGCAGGTCTGTTTCTCCGATGAGAGCCACATTGGTATGCGACGGCGAGTGCCTTCGTGTGCTCGAGCAAAAGCACGAGTAGAATTGGAGCATTAACTATTTCATGGCCAGCCATTTCCAGCTCGATGGAGGTTTAATCCCCGGTTAATCACCAGGAATGGAAATCGACAGTTTTCATAGTTTTATTGGCGGATTCTTAGATTGGAAATTTGGCCACTCAGGGCCCCCAGGACTAGGCAGGTGTCTCGGAGCTGCTCTCAACACAACGTCATAGCCACTTTCTCAGTGTTTCGGTTTTCTCTATTCCTTTAATTGGAGGTCAGTTGCACACATAGAACCATAGAAATTTACAGCACAGAAAAAGGCCATTCAGCCCATTGTTTCTGTGCACCTCTTTTAAGAGCAATCCTTTGCTTCCCTTTCCCTTCAAGATCCTCATCCTCACCTACAAGGCCATTCACGGCCTTGCTCCCTCCTACCTCTCCAACCTACTATCCCCCTACCTACCTGCCCGTACCCTCCGTTCCTCTGGCTCCGGTCTGCTCCACATCCCCCGCCCCAACCGCCCTACTATCGGTGGTCGGGCCTTCAGCCTCTCAGCCCCAGGCTCTGGAACTCCATCCCCCAGTGCCTTCGCCTTGCTTCCTCCCTTTCCTCCTTCAAGGCCGGTCTCAAAACCTTTCTCTTTGACCGTGCCTTCAGCTCTCGACTCTCTTCCTCCTCCTCGCTCCCTCCCTTCCCTCCCCTCACCCTGACCATTTCCCCCCTCCTCTCTCCCTCCCTTCCCTCCCCTCACCCTGACCATTTCCCCCCTGCTTGGGTCATGACCCAACTGTGCAGCGCCTTGGGACGTCCTCCTGACGTGAAAGGCGCTCTATAAATGGAATCTTGTTGTTGTTGTTGTTGTTGTTTCCCCATCCTCCATTGGTTGTCTCCTTTTCAGGTATTTATTTAGTTCCCTTGTGAAACCCAATATGGATTCTACCTCAACTACTGCTCCGAGCAGAGAATTCAGTATCCGAACCACATTCTCTGTGTGAAAACATTCACCATAGTCTTCAGTTTCTGTCCACAAGGTTAATGCTGACAGTCAATGGAAGACTATGGTTGTGAACACTCAATCTGCTGTGATCGCTCAGGGTAGAAACAGAAGATTAACTTTGAAGGCTTCTCACTGGAGTTGGATGTCAATGGACCAAACAAGAGACCGGTTGTGGCTCTGGAATGTTACCCATAGCCAAGAGGCCAATGAGTGATGGTTGTCTTGTATCCAGGAACAGCGGACATTCCTGGCTACACGATTCCTTGTTTCCTTCACTAATAAAACAAGAATTAACCTGCAGTTGTTTCTCCACCTACAGGAACTCGCTTGTGGTTCCGAGCAAACCCAGATGTTCCCGTGAGAGTTTCGTCAGGATGGGAATGGGGACGGGGGAGGTGATAATTGTGATATCACGTACCGCATTCTCACCCCCCACCCACCCCACCCACCCCCATCCCACCCCATGTACAAGTGTAAGACTCCAAATTTAGAGGAACAATAACCACTTTACAAAGAAAGCGCTGAAGTGCATGAGTCAGCCACAGACAATTAGACCCCAATTTGTTTGCAGTAACGCCGAAATAATTACGTCTGGCTGTGTTCTCGCTTCAATTTAACGCAGCTTCCAATCTTCTGTCAATAACAGTTACCACAAGTCAGACGCAGCCATTAAGCCCCGTCATCCCTGCGAGTGCTGGTTCCCACAATGAGAGATTTAAGCCAGTCTGTCTCAGCCCAGTTTGGGGGAAAACTACATGCGATTTGCACAACACTCAGCTTAGCTCAACGCGGCAGCTTAGTGGTGGTGGGGGGGTGGGGGCGGGGGGGTGGGTGGGGGGGTGAGGGTGGAGAATGGCGGAAAAGGAACCGGTGGCAATAATACCTTTCGCTGCGGTCACTGTTTGAGTGCCCGGTTTGCTGAACCCTTAATATTTACTCAAGACGGTGATGCCGAGAATCTATGTAATTAGTTGTTTCGGATACAAAGACGGGGGCACTGAGGGCAGCTGTTTAGACGTCTGTCTATGTTCACATCAGTGTAGTGCCCGCAGCCTGGCAATAGTGCCCACTGCCTGTCAGTGAAGAGCTCGCTGCCTGCCAGTGTAGTGCCCACTGGCCGTCAGTAGTTCCCGATGCCTGGCAATAGTGCCCACTGCCTGTCAGGATGGTGCCTACTGCCTCCCAGGAGTGCCCACTGCCTGTCTGTAGTACCCACGCCTGCCAGTATAGTACCCACTGCCTGTCAGTATAGTGCCCATTGCCTGTCAGGATAGTATCCGCTACCTCTCAGTAGTGTGCACTGCCTGTCAGTAAAGTGCCTGCTGCCTGTCAGCAGTGCCCACTGTCTGTCAGTGTAGTACCCGCTGACTGTCAGTATAGTGCCTACTGCCTGTCAGTGGTGCCCATTGCCTGTCAGTACATTACCCACTGCCTGTCGGAATAGTGGCCGCTGCCTGTCAGTGGTGCCCACTGCCTGTCAGTATAGTACCTGTCTGTAATGCCCGAAGCCTGTCAGTAGTGCCTACTGCCTGTGAGTAGTCCCCACTGCCTGTCAGTATAGTGCCCGCTGCCTGTCAATAGTGACCATTGACCTGTCAGTAGTGCCCACTGCTGTCAGTAGTGCCTGATGCCTATCAGCATAGTGCCTGCTGCCTGACAGTAGTGCCTGCTGCCTTTCAGGATAGTGCCCACTGCCTGTCACTATAGTGTCTGCTGCCTGTCAGTAGAATCCACTGCCTGTCAGTGTAGTGCCCGCTGCCTGTCAGGATAGTGCCTATTGCCTGTTAGTGGTGCCCGCTGCCTGTCTGAAGTGCCTGTTTCCTGTCAGTATAGTGCCCCCTGCTTATCAGTAGTGTGCACTGCCTTTCAGTGTAGTGCCCGCTGCCTGCCAGTGGTACCTACTACCCATCAGTATATTGCCCGCTGCCTGTCAGTAGTGCCGATGTCTGTCAGTATAGTGCCCCCTGCCTGTAAGTAGTGTGCACTGCCTTTCAGTGTAGTGCCCGCTGCCTGTCAGGATAGTGCCCACTGCCTCTCAGTAGTGCCCACTCCCTGTTAGTATAGTGCCCGCTGCCTGCCAGTAGTGTCCGTTGCGTGTCAGTAGTGCTGACGCCTTGCAGTATAGTTCCCGCTGCCTGTCAGTATAGTTCCCGCTGCCTGTCAGTATAGTGATCGCTGCCCGCCAGTGTAGTGCCCACTGCCTGTGAGTACAATGCCCGCTGCCACTTAGTAGTGCCCAATGCAACAACAACAACAAAATGACATTTATAGAGCGCCTTTCACGTCGGGAGGACATCCCAAAGCACTGAACAGTCAGGTGTCGGGGCCCGAGCATGGGGGAGGGGTGGGGTAGGGGTGAGGGAAGGCAGAGAGGTGGGAGGGAGACCAAAGACACAATCGAAGAGGAGGGTCTTGAGACCGGCCTTGAAGGAGGCGAGGGAGGAAGGGAGGCCAAGGGATCGTGGGATGGAGTTCCAGAGTGTGGGGGCAGAGAGGCTGAAAGCCCGGCCACCGATGGTAGGGCGGGTCGGGCGGGAGACATGGAGCAGACCGGAGCCCGCTGAACGGAGGGAGCGGACAGGTTGGTAGGGAGTCAGCAGGTCAGGGAGGTAGGAGGGGGCAAGGCCATGGATGGCCTTAAAGGTGAGGACGAGGATCTTGAACTCGATCCTCTGGGGGATGGGGAGCCAGTGGAGTCGGGCGAGGGTGGGAGTGATGGGGTCGCGGAGCCTGGTGCGTGAGAGTACACGAGCTGCAGAGTTTTGGATGATCTGCAGTTTGTGAAGGGAAGAGTTGGGAAGGCCGATGAGGAGGGAGTTCCCGTAATCGAGCCTTGAGGTGACGAATGCATGGGTGAGGGTTTGGGCAGCCTGAGGGGTGAGGCAGTGGCGGAGTCTGGCAATGTTGCGGAGGTGGTGGTAGGCAGTGCCGGTCATGGTGCGGATGTGGGGGAGAAAGGACAGTTCGGGGTCAAACAAGACCCCCAGGTTCCTGACTGGCTCAGTGAGGTTGAGTGTGCAGCCGTAGAGGCTGATGCTGCCGGTGCCCGAGGTGCGGAGGCGCTGGCGTGAGCCAATCCGGAGGGCCTCGGTCTTGCTGACGTTGAGTTGGATAAAGTTGTCCCTCATCCAGGACTTGATGTCGGACAGGCAGTCGGTCAGGATCCCAGTAGTCCTGGAGTTCAGGTGGAGGCAGAGAGGTAGAGTTGGGTGTCATCCGCATACATGTGGAAATTTACCCCATGTCTGTGGATGATGTCACCGAGGGGGAGCATGGAGAGGGTGAAGAGGAGGGGACCGAGGACAGAGCCCCTGAGGAACACCGCACAAGACGGTGAAGTAAGAGAATTTTCAGAGGAACAGCAGAGGGTAAGGTGTTCCAAGGAGGGGAACGAGCCGGTGGAGTAGGGGGATAGGGCAAGTGACGTCCTGGATATGAGGGCCACACCACTGTCATGACGGTTGGGGCGTGGGGCATGGTGTTAGGTTTAGCCAGGTGGTGAGGGCTCTGTGAGGGGGAAGGTGTCACCTGGGGTGATCCAGATTTCTGTGAGGGCCATAATGTCAATGTTCTCATCGAGGATGAGTTCACTGATGGCCAGGGTCTTGTTGGAGATGGAGCGGACATTTTGAAGGCCAATGCGGAGTGGACAGTTGGCAGGGGGATGTGTGGGATGGGAGGGGGTCGTGAGTTGGTTGGCAGGGAGGGTGGGGATGCAGATGAGGGAGGAGAGGTTAGCCCCCGGGGTCAGGGTCTGGGGTGGCTTGCTGGGGTAGTGGGGAATGGGGCAGAGGTGGCGCAGAGGGGAGAGGGCGCTCGCCCTTTGTGGTGAGCAGTGAGCAGCCTGCAGGGGAAGGACAGCGGAGGAGGGGTGGGGGAGGGAGACAGGCCATGACACGCTGTGTCGCTGCTGCCAGTGAGTCAAACCCGGCGGGGGCAGTGACGTCACGCAGAACGGCGGGAAAACCTGCAAGTCCAAAATGACCAGGTACTTAATGGCCGCCGCTCGGTCCCCACTACACCGCCCCTCACCCGTCCCACCCCGCCCATCCCCACCCCGCCAGCCCCACCCCGCCCCGCACCACTGCCTGTCAGGATAGTGCCTGACATCTGTCAGTAGTGCCCACTGCCTCTCAATTATAGTGTCACGCGGCATTCTGATATTTTGGGGTGTGATTTTGGCTGATCTCCCATGCGTTGGAGTGAGAGACAGTAGAGGTGGTCTCAATGACTCTGGTCATGGGTCAAGGCAGCTCAGCTTTGTCTCCGCCACTGACTCTCATC
This sequence comes from Callorhinchus milii, assembly GCF_018977255.1. Taxonomy (NCBI): domain Eukaryota; kingdom Metazoa; phylum Chordata; class Chondrichthyes; order Chimaeriformes; family Callorhinchidae; genus Callorhinchus; species Callorhinchus milii. The sequence goes on from NW_024704764.1 coordinate 2,933,174, forward strand.
GCAGGCCCCCGAGACCCTCATCCACGCATTTTTCACGACGGGCTCGACGATGCAACCTCCCTGCTTTTCGGTCTCCCCAACTCAGTCCCTCCACAGACTGCAGATCATCCAGAACTCTGCAGCCCGTATCCTCTCCCGGGCCAGGCTCCGCGATCCTATCACCACCCCCCCCATCCTTGCCCAGCTCCACGGCTTCGCATCACTCAGTTCAGGATACTGGTCCACACCTTCAAAGCCCTCCATGGCCTTGCTCCTCCTTACCTCCATGACCTCCTAACCCCCCTACCAATCTGTCCACTCCCTCCACTCCGTGGGCTACAGCCTGCTTCACCTTTCTCATCTTGTCCGCTCCACTAATAGTGGGCGGGCCATCAGCCTCACTGCCCCCACCTTCTGGAACTCCATCCCAAAGTACCTCTGCCTCGCCCCATCCCTTGCCTCCATCAAGACTGTCTCAAGTCCCTCCTCTTGGACCGTGCCTTCAGTCACCCTCCTATCCCTACCCTCCCAGCCCTCCACCCCTTTTGATCCTAACCACCAGCTTGGGTGTGGATCCCTGACTGTCCAGCACTTTGGGATGTCCTTCTGACGTGAAAAGTGGGAGACAAATATAATTTGTCGTCGTCTGAATACAGTTTAAATTTAATAGAGCAGAATATTTCATCGGATGTTCACAGGACAGAAAGAATGGAGCCTGCAATTTACTATTGGGAGTTTTAGTGGCTTGGATGTGATTTAAGTCACATATTGCCAAATTTCTACCAAATCATTCACTTCCAATTTCTCCGCAGACCTTCAGTCTGCTCCACGTCAATCCTCGGGGCTATTGATTGTCATTGTTCGCACGACAGATTCTCGGGCACTTGTGTCAGTGGATTGTTCTGTGAGTCAATGTGAGCACAGTAACCCACCTCATCAGCCTGGAGAGAGATAAAGACCAGATGACACAGCGTTGAGACATCAACACAAACCCCAGGGGCAGGCAGTCCCTCACCTGTTGCCCTCTAAACGCATTGAGACTGAGGATCAATGCTGGGATGCTGTGGAGGAGAGCGCACATTTCACTAGAAGGTGGAGGAACATAGGAACTAGGAACAGGAGGAGGCCTTTGAGATCCTTCTGTCAATTTATTAGGACAGGCAGACCCTCAATCACATTTCTCTGCCTTTTCCCCATATCTCGTAATTCCTTCCTTACTTCCCAACAAGCTTCTATCTCGCTTTCAACTATTCCAAATCAACAGGGCATCGACAGGCTTCCAGCGCAGTGCACCTCACCTTCTCAGCTGGTGGTTGGGATCAAGAGGGGTGGAGGGCAGGGACAGGAGGGTGATCGAAGATGTGGTCAAAGAGGAGAGTCTCTTGGAACGTGCCTTGAAGGAGGCAAGGGAGGAAGCGAGGTGGAGGGACTGCGGGATGGGGTTCCAAAGTGTGAGGGCCGAAAGGCTGAAGACCTGACCGTCAATGGTTATGCAGTTCAGATTAGTTAATTCAGCACAACCCCCGAAGTAGCCTTCCTGGTTCATACGTCTCAGTATCGCAACTGTGGGCTGCATTTCTGTCCGGCGGTAACGTGTAGCCACGTCGATGATGTTGGTCTCTAAGGGGATTTCTCCATTATAATCGCACGTCGTCAAACTCACTACATAGAACGCAGAGTGGCATCTCAGCACACAAGTGATGTGTTGCACTGAAACATCCAGAGGACGCTCACCACAAGGTGTCAGGGAGCAGCTGGAAGCGCATTGTGTTGACTGTGTATTTGAGCCCTAGATTTGAAAGCAGCATTACACTTGGCGTGGAATCATTCTCGTTTCACTGTCACATTAGCCCCAGTAATGCCACTTTAGCTGATTTCAAACAACGTGCTTTCTGCGACTTGCAATGTGGCAATCTGTTCCCCATTTCATGCCAAACATTCCACAATTTCCTTGCGAGGCTGAAGGAGTCAGCTTTACTAATTGCTTTCTCTGCTAATTGCAAATTAGATTGCTTGCAGGCAATCAGAGTTAACTGGATCTTTCGGAGTAGTTGTGAGCTCAAAATGTGACAAGAGGCAGAGATTCGTTTTTAAAACAAACTTGAAAGGGCAAGTGACGTGGCCGGGTTGGTACCTGGCGCTGGCGGACTGCTCATTGTGGCCAGTGATCAGCTCATCGCATAGACAGTCCATTTCTGTAAATTCTTATGCAGTTCTTATGTCGTCCATGTGTTCGTCACCTCCCATCTCGACCTCTCAAATGCCCTCTTTCCCCAGCTCCACCATGCGCAGGATCCAGCTGATCCAAACCTCCGCACTAAACTCCGTACCCCCATCGCACCAGTTCCAGCCAGGCTCTACCGACGAACCGATTGATTTCAAGTTCCTCACATTCATTTTCAAATCCCTTCGTGCCCTGGCACCTCCCTACCTCTCCAACCTGTTTACCGCAACCCCCCCCCAACCCACAACCAGCTGCCTCCGCTCAACTGGCTCCAGCCTCCTGCATGTCCCCCGTGCCCCCCCCCCCCCCGTTCTACCAGCGGTGGCCGAGCTTTCAGTCACCACACCCCGAAACTCTGGACCACTCTACCTCTATTCGTCTGCCTTGCCTTCCTTCCCCATTTTCAGGAAGCGCATGAAGACAACAACAACAACTTGCACTTGCATAGCGCCCTCCACGCAGGGCAGCATCTCAGAGGGCTCAACAGTTGCGGAGCCTGGCTCCGAGCCGGTGGGGAGGTGACCGTAAGCATCAATCAAACAAGGAAGGTCTTTAGGGGGAACTGGAAAAAGGGGAGAGAGGGGACAAGGTGGAGGGATTGAGGGAGAGTGTCCCAAACTTTTAGGGCATAGCGGCTGAAAGTGTGATCTCCAAAGGTGAAAGTGTGACCCCCAAGGGAAGGCCGGTGCCAGTTGAGCAGAGGTGCCAGGTGGTGGATTGGGGAGTGAGGAAGTCGGAGAGGTTAGGGAGGTGCCAGGGAGTGAATGGATCTGAACACGAGTGTGAGGATCTTGAAGTCGATCTGTTCGGTGATGGGGAGCCAGTTGAGCCTGACCGGAACTGGTAAGATGGGGGTACGGAGTTTGGTCCGGGTCAGTAAGGACCAAAGCTTGCTCTGCTCCCATTCCGAATCGTTGCAGGTTAGTTCCCATGGCATAAAGAGTGAGGGCACGCAAAGAGTTAGTTAATGCCAGCCAGGAATTGCTGACGGATATGGTTCGAGGGTAATCAATCCCGACTCCGATCATTTAATTTACTTAACAGCGTAATTGTCAATTAAGCTGCTGGAGTCAGTCAGGTTCTCTGTCTGGCACAGAGTGACAACACCCGTCTTACAAATGCACACCACCATCTCATTTCAAATCAATGTCGTTTTTTGTCTGGTTTGTTTGATTGGTGAGCGAGGTAAGGCTCCACTCACTCAGCCCCTTTAGGCAAATTAGACCGAAACACATTCTTCAAGAGAACGAGGGTTGCCCCCGCAGACAAGCCCCAATCCCCCCAAGCTCTCTAGGCCACAAATCATCATCGACCACAAAAAGATTACACTTGCATAGCGCCTTTCACGTCAGGAGGATGGCCCAAGGCGCTGGACAGTGTATAGCATTTCAGACCCGAGCTGGGGTCAGAGGGGGGAGAAGGGAGGGGAGGGGATCATCAGAGGAAGAAGCAGACCTGAACCATGTTTTCTTACGACCACCTGAGTAGGGCAGGTGACCATCCTGAGCCTCGTGACCTCTGCGTTCCAGTATCTCCCCTTCCTCTGTGCGAGGGCAGGTCACACTCCTCAAGTGGGAAGTACTCCCATGATACGTTGTGGGGAGACTCAGTCAACACAAGCGAATCTCAACGGATCTCTCTGGCAGGGAAGCATCTCAAAGGATGAACGGATTTGCACAGAAACTGCACTTGATCTTGTCCGATGTCTGGTGAACCAATGGGCACTGCAGCGCCCCAATCACCAGCAAACACTGGTAAAGCCCCAGAGGAAGCCGGCCCACGCCTGAGCAATCACATGGGTTTACATATACAGATCAACGTTTGTTTTTGGCAATGGCTGGCCTACCGAAAGGGTTTGGGATTTTCAGATTTTATTCAGCACAAAACTTCTGCGCATTTAAGTACTTGGTCAGAGCTTAAGCAGGAGTCTGTGCGGTGATTGACTGGTCCGAGCTGTCCCTCACTCAGATGTTGGGCCCTGCGCGGTAACTATTGGGAACCATTCACAGCTGCACTTGGGAAATTTTCCATATAGCCAGTCCATCCTGGTGTTTGGTCACTGGGTGTCTGACACACAGACATCTGCTTAAGGGAGAGAGCATGTGAGTGGGATTGATTTGGGAACCTCTTTTCAAAGTGATGGTAGAGACACGATGGGCCGACTGTCCTTCTTCTGTGCTGTATAATTCTATGATGATTCTAGCGCACACTGTAGTACACAGTGTAGAACACAGTATAGTACAGTACACAGTATACTACACTACACAGGATAGCACATTATGCACTGCAGTACACAGTATAGTATACAGTATAGTACAATACACCGTGTGAAGTATGGTACAGTACACAGTATGGTACAGTACACAGTATAGTACAGTACACAGTATGGTACAGTACACAGTATAGTACAGTACACAGTATAGTACAGTACACAGCTCATTATTCAGTATAGTACAGTACACATCACAATACACAGTACACAGTATAGTACAGTAACAGCCACATGCCTGGTTTATAATAATAATCTTGTATTTAACATAGCACATTATTTTGTAGACCTCTCAAAGTGGTTCACAGAATGTACTGTAAAGTAAATCGACTCCATGTTTTGTGAGCAAAACGCAGCAACCAATGGCACACAGCAACGCTCCACAGACAGTCCTGGATTGAGTGACCAAATTATTATTATTTTTTGGAGAAGTGATTATTATCTCTAGAAAAGCGATCCACCAATCAACTAAGAAACTTGCCCAACGTTTCACCCCAACAGGAATCAAACCCGGATCCTCTTGCTTGCGAGGCGAGTGCTCTAACCGCTGAGCTACAGGTTTCTATCCCGGGAAACAATTGTCAGAAACTAACCAGGAGAAATACAGGTGAGAATATACCCTTAGGAAAGCAAATACAAACACTGTAGGCATGGTTCCTAAAAGTGCATCAAAGAATTATTCTTTCCCCTCTCCATCCTCTCGACTCCATTTGATGCTTAGTCAGCAGTGTCGAGCTCCAGGACATCCTCCTGAGGTGAAAAGCACTGTGTAAATGAGGATTGCATTGTGTTTTATTGCTATTTACCATTAACTCTGGCTCACCACAATCCCATTCACACTTGGTTATGTCCTTTCATGAAATGGATTTCATTCTGAAGCAAATCCAACTGAGAGAAGAATTACACGTTTTAATCAAACACCTTCCTGTCTTGTTTCTCATTTACTCAGGAAATAATCCGGCCTCAATTCCCTTACAGTGTAGTCCTTATGACACGATATATGATTATTATTGCAGTAAATCCTGTGAATCATAGAATCATAGAATTATACAGCACAGAGGAGGCCATTCGGCCCATCGTGACTGTGCCGGCTCTCTAAAAAGAGCTATCCAATTAATCCCACTCCCCCGCTCTCTCCCCATAGCCCTGCAAACTTGTTCTCCCCAAATAATTATCCACTTCTCTCTTAAAAGCTGTTATCAAATCGGCTTCCACCAGCCTTTCAGGCAACGCATTCCAGATCCGAACAACTCACTGTGTGAAAACATTTCTCCTCATCTCCCCTCTGTTTCTTTTAACAACCATTTTAAATCGGTGCCCTCGGGTTACCGGCCCACCCGCCAGTAGGAATAGTTTTTCCTTGTTCACCCTATCGAATGCTTTCATAACTTTGAAAACTTCTATCAAGTCTCCTCTTAACCTTCTCTGCTCCAAGGAGAATAATCCCAGCGTCTCGAGCCTCTCCTGATAACTGAAGTCCCTCATTCCTGGTACCATCCTGGTCAATCTCCTTTGCACCTTCTCCAATGCCTTGACATCCTTCCTAAAGTGCGGTGCCCAGAACTGAACACAGTCTCTCGCTGAGGCCTAACCAGTGTTTTATAAAGCTTCATCATAAATTTCTGACTTTTGCATTGCCTGAAGTGGTGGTGGAAGCCGATTCGATAACAACTTTTAAGAGAGAAGTAGATCATTATTTGGGAGGACACATTTGCTGGGCTATGGGGAGAGCGCGGGGGAGTGGGATTGATTTGAATAGCTGTTTTCAAAGAGCCGTCACAAGCACAATGGGTGATTGGCCTCCGTCTGTGCTTTATAATTCTATGATTCTATGATTCTATATAGCGCCTTTCACGTTTGAAGGACGTCCCAAGGTGCTGGACAATATGTTTTTTGGATCCGAACTGGGGGTCGGGATCGGGGCAGTTGAATGACTCGGGGGGGGGGGTGGGGGGTGGAAAGAGAGTGACCAAAGGCATGGTCAAAGAGGAGGGTCTTGAGACGGGTCTTGAAGGAGGCAAGGGAGAGCGTGAGGCAGAGGGACTGCTGGATGGAGTTCCAGAGGGTTGGGGCAGAGCGGCTGAAGGCTCTCAAACCAATGACGGGGTCGGCGAGGTCGGGAACGTGAAGCAGGCCGGAGCCCACAAAGCAGAGGGAATGGGTAGGTTCGTAGCAGGTTAATAGGTCGCAGAGGTAGGGACAACAACAAGATTCCATTTATAAAGCGCCTTTCACGTCAGGAGGACGTGAAAGACAAGACAGAAGCCATACTCCTCGGTTTCCAACATCTTCTGACCTATGTCTCTGATCTCATTAACCTCATTATTCCAATGTCCTCCTCACTGGTCTCCCCAGCTCCACCATTCATAAAATCCAATTAATTCCAAACTGACACCCATACTCACCCATACCTCACTGATACCTCACCCATACCTCACCCATACTAAATTTCATACCTCATACCGAAACTATGGGACTCTCTTACTCAAACCCTCTCTACTCTCTCTACTTTCAGTCAATTGTTTATATCTACGGAAGCATTTAGATACAGAAATATATTTTGGGGGTTTGTCTAAATATGAGGGGTGGCAACTCGACACAACCCAGGCTTACAATCCATCTTTCCTTCCACCTACCCTCCTGTGGTGTCTGAATGCAATGACTCTAGTGGAGATGGGTTTGATGGGACCTGACCCCCCACCCACACACACACCCAACACACACCCCCACACACATCCCACACACAACCCCATACACACACAACCCCAGCCCCACACATACCCAACGCACACACCTACACTCCCCCATTCCCCATCCCCCTAAATACACACACCCACTCACCCCTCATGCACACACCCCCCCCACCATTACTCACCCACACACACCCCTAGCCCCACAACTAACACTCCCACACACACCCACACACTCACCCCCACACACCCCACCCCCTCACACATCCCCACACATAATCCCATACACACACCCCCACACACACCAACACACTCCCCCACCTCCACACATACCAGCCCCCCCCCACACCCACACACCCTGCTCACACCCTCCCACACACAATCCTATACACACACCCACACACGCCGACACACACACCCAAACACCCTCCCACCCACACAACCTCACACAGCCCCACACACCCCACAAACACCACCCACACACACCCAACACACACTCAACATGCCAACACACACACACCCCGCCACACAAACAGCCACACCACCCCCACCCCCTCACATAACTCCACACACACCACCTTCCCCACACCCTCACCTCACCCCCAGACACAACCGCACCACACACAACCCCACACACCCACGCACACACTTGCCTACACACACACACACACCCCACAACCCCACCACACGCGCCCACACCCACACCCCCACATTCATCCCACCCCCACACACCACCATACATATCCACAGACCCCCAACACCCCCACACCCACGCACCCCCCCCCCCCCCCCCCCCGCACATACCCAGATCAAACTTAGGTCCTAGATGTTCCTTGGAGCTCAGAACTACACCTTAGCAGCGAACACTGAGCCTATCCAACCATTAGCACAGCTTCATTATACACAATAGTGTTCAGCCCCCAGAGGCCCAGAAATTGCTGGAAAAATAACTTTTCAGATTGTGAGGAAAATGCTGCTGTAGGCTGCGCAGTTGGGACGAGCCACTTCATTATTCCAGAGCATCATTAGCCTTTCCGAAACTCTAAATAATTCCGGACTCGCCCTGAAAATAAAAATCCTTGTTATTAAAGAAACCATCTCGCAGGATTCACTGTAAAGTGCGGTGAAGTTACTGCTTGCTAGAAATGACCAAACCAATAATCCACTCACCAAGTCTGTGGCAAGGATAAGCATCAACTAGCTCCCAATTCTGTATTTAATGGATGTGGATGATAACTCTGACTAATGGAGAGAGAGATTTGGGAGGTGAATTGAGGTTTAAGAGGGCGATGGATACTTGGGAAGTGAGGGGATGGGTGAAAAGTCAGGGGCTTGGGAGGGTGTAATGGGATTAAAAGATCTACAATGCTCTACGCAACAGGTTTGTGGGTGCGAATAGTCCTCTCCCGTAACTAAATTGGGAACACACGTTTAACCTGTATTGAGAAAAGCTCACTGAAACAGAGGCACTGAGTGATGTGGGCTAGACTGCGGGTTTGCTTCCAGGGAGTGGAACAGGCTTGCTTATCTCAGATATCGACACGGCCACCTAATGCACACTCACTTTTCAGGAGCTTCAGGTTGAACATCATCACCACGATAAATAAAGAACCCACATTTGTGCAGCGGGTAAAAATAAACACCTCAGAGCACCTTACAGAAGATAATAATAACAATAATAATCCTTGCATTTGATATATCACCTTATCACTTCGTTGAGACGTCTCAAAGCGCTTCACAGGATTTACTGTAAAGTGTAGTGACTGCGTATTTTCTGGGCAAAACACGGCAGCCGATTGCTCGCAGCGCTGTCCCACAAACAGTGTCGCATTGAGTGACCCAAATGATTATTGCTATTATTATTTTTAAAGATATCATTGATTAGAGATGAAGTGAAGATGGTTATGCCGCTCAGGAAAACTGGTCGTGAAGCTTGTGCGATGACTGTACACGTGTGTTACTTAGTGACGGTGTTGATCAGTCCTTTTTATTGTTGGAAACAAACACCATTGACTAGCTGAGGGAATGTGATACACAATGTGGTCTCCGCAAGCAGCCTCTCTGTTGGGGATGTGGAACAGCCTCATCGATAACAATACAACTCCATCCACATAGACCGAGCGCAAAATAACTGTGGACGCCGGAAATCTGGGAACGCTCAGCGCTCAGAAGAACTCAGACCCGAAATGTTGACTCACTTTCCTTTCTCCGTAGGTGCTGCCTGACCTGCTGAGTGTTCCCAGCCGCTTCTGTTTCCAATTCCGCAGTTGGGAGAATGCCTCAAAGTGCTTCGCGTGGAAACCTGCACTGGGGGCGGGAGTAGAGGTGAAGATGCCTGAAAACGTGGCCTGAGATGTCAGGTTTTGAGACGGACCTTGAAAGAGATTCAGCAACAGAACAAGCGGCAGATTTCTACATCAGCTGGAGTTTAGCAAGGTTAACGCACAAATGCAAATGTGGAGATAAGATAGAGTAATTCTGCCCAAATATATTAATATATCTTAAATAGAACAACGGGCTCATAGTCTAAGATGATGCTCCAGTGCATTATCCAAAGGATGAAACCCAAATTGCAACTGTGCCTGTTTAGGTGGACATTGACCATCCTGCGACAAGCAGTTCCAATGCATAAGATGCAATAATGTTATTATTATTATATCAGTGTTAATCTCTGTTATTGACTGAAGAAATTGATGGCAGCACAGAAACATATGCTGTGAGAGACTTAAAGAGTTTCCCCTGCAGTCAGCATAGAGAGAAGCATCAGAGGGTCTGCTCACAGCCCATCAATCATCCCTGAGAGAGCAGCGGATACACAAGGCCTGAGAACACAGGGGAAAACAGATAAAAAGTGCGAAGAAAAGTAAACGAGAAAATAAAACAAGATCAATTGTCACATATGTTCAGTGCATCTGTCACTAAACATGTGTCTGAGTTCAATGTTAACGTTTTAGGGTTTTTCTGTGGTATGACCCTGAGATGAGATAGTACCGAGCAATGGATAAACCAAAGGGTTAATTTGTTAACCAAAAGACGGTTATTAAACCGTTACAAGTTTCATCCTTACAACTGCAGAAGATGACTCAGGCCGGGCTGACCTCGACCTTCCCTGGGGACACCGATACACCAATAATCCTTTGGCTAATTGTTTAGCCATGAACCCACATCTCACAGTGTCCAACCGTGTCTAACAATGTTCCAATGATGTCCCAATGGTGTCCATCGTGTCCCAAAGGTGTCCAACCCCTTATCATTTGTTTAGTCCTTTTATACCCCAAAGTTCGGACATGTGATGATGAAATAACAAGACGTAGCCAGAGGCCATTCCCACCCAATCAAAGTTTACAGTTTGATTGCCCAATCATATTCCTGAATTGATCCAGCCAATCATTTTTCCACACACGGGAGGCCCCAACGTTATCAAGGTTTTAATCTCAAGAATTTGGGAATTTGTCTGCTACAAAGTGTGAAAGCTTCAATTCAACAGTTAATTGTCCTTCCTCGACATCTTTAAGTCATAAAATCCTTTCAAGATCTCGTCCAAGCAGACCGCAAGGTACCATTAATCAAGACAATGTCAGGTTAACTCGAGGCCACACATTTCTGATCTCGTGAATGTTGACTTTTGGGTCTTCAATGATCTGGACGAGGACATTGAATGTAAGGTATCTAAATTCGTGGATGACACTAAACTCAGTGGGAGAGTGAGCTCTCAGGATGATGCAAAAAGATTGCAACAGGATATAGATAGGCGAGGGGAGTGGGCGAGTAGGTGGCAGATGGAATTTAATGTGGGGAAGTGTGAAGTTATTCACCTCGGTAGAAAAAATAGAAAACCAGATTATTTTCTAGAGGGGAAGAGATTAGATAGTGTTAGTGTTCAGAGGGATTTGGGTGTCCGTGTACACTAGTCTCAAAAAGTTAGTTTGCAGGTGCAGCGGCAACTAAGAAGGTGAACGGCAGTTAGCGTTCATTGCAAAAGGTTTAGAGTACAAGAGTGGGGAAGTCTTGCTGCAACTGTATAGGGCTTTGGTGAGACCGCACCGAGAGTATTATGTGCATTGTGTCTCCTTATTTAAAAAAGGACATACTTGCCCTCGAGGGGGTGCAGCGTAGATTCACTCGGTTAGTTCCTGGGATGAGGGGACTGATCTATGAGGATAGGCTGAATAAACCAGGGCTATATTCTCTAGAGTACAGAAGAATTAGGGGGGATCTTATTGAAACATATAAGATTCTTAAAGGGCTGATAAAGTAGACACTGAGGGACTGTTTCCCCAGTGGGAGAATCTATAACCAGGGTCACAGTCTGAAAATTAAGGGTCAGCCTTTTAGAACAGAGTTGAGGAAACATTTCTTCACTCAGAGGGTAGTGAACTTATGGACTTCACTCCCCCAGAAGGCAGAAGATGCTCAGTTCTTGAACATCTTCAAGGCTGAGACTGATAGATGTTTAAAAAACAGAGGGATTAGGGGATATGGGGAGAGGGCAGGTAATCAGAGTTAGGTCTGAAGATCAGCCATGATCTTATCGAATGGCGGCACAGGCTCGAGGGGCCGAATGGCCTACTCCTGCTCCTAATTCTTATGTTCTTATGTTCTTCTTAGTTGATTGTTGAGTTTACATGATATAGACTGTTAGATTCTTCCAAATATGGAAAGGAATGACACCTGTCCATCAAGTCTTCATCAGACATCAGACATATCACAGAACTCAAAACATATACTTCTCCCTACATATACTTTGGGGTATCGAACAATATTCTTGATAATGATTTCAAATCTCTTCTTACAAAGTCTAAAGTCTTTAGTTAAAGTCTAAAGTTAAAAAATTCAGTCATTGCAGCCTGTTTGCAGCCTGGAGAGCGAGTCCTTCTGAGAGGAGCAGAGTGGTGTGGAGGGTTGAGCGCAAGGCACCATTATTGACTGCCCGCTGGAAGGCAGAGGAGGTTTAACAACACCAGTAAATTTCACCCACAAAATACAAAGTCGCTCCAGTCTACAGTGTTTCCCGTGAAGCGCTTTGAAATGTCTCGACAGCGTGATAAGGCACTGTATCAAATGCGCTGCACGTTAGACTATGTGATGGGGCTTGAACCCACAACCTTCTGACTCAGAGGAGAGAGCACGACTACTGTGCCAGGCTTCCTGATTTTGAAGGTTGAAAAAAAGGAAATAATTTGAATTCTTTCTGTGCGCGTAAGAATTGCAGCACAACATGACTGCAACTTGCTGGTGGTGGGTGACGGTGGTTGGGCTGAGGCGGTGTCAGATGCTGAGTATGGTCCAATTCATCACTTCCGCTTCACTTCCCAACGGATCTTCTATGGTACTAAAGAGGTGCAATTGCTCCTCCCCCTGACTGATCTTCTAATCTAACTCCAGCTAATAACCTGACTCTGCCTTACCCCCACATCCCTTAATTCCTTTTGCAATAAGAAATCTATCTATGTCAGTCTTGAATATGTTCAAGGACTGAGCGTCAACAGCCCTTTGGGGTAGTGAGTTCCATACATTCACTGCCCTTTGAGTGAAGAAGTTCTTCCTCAACTCAGTGCGAAAGGGCTGCCTCTGATTTTAAGGTTGTGACCCCTGGTTTTAGTTTCTCCAACCGGGGGACACAATCTCCCACTATCTACTCTTATCATACCCTTTGATGATCTTATAGGTTTCTATAAGATCCCCTCTAATTCTTCTATATTCTAGAGAATATAGGCCCAAATTGGTCATCCTATCCTCGTAACTCATCCCCTTCATCCCTGGTACTAACTGAGTAAATCTACACTGCACCCCCTCCAAGGCAAGTACATCCTTCCTTAAATAAGGAGACCAAAACTGGACACAGTATTCCAGGTGTGGTCTCACCATGAGTTGCAGCAAGACTTCCCTACTCTTATACTCTAATCCTTTCATAATGAATGCTAACATACCGTTCGCCTTCCTAATTGCTGCTGCACCTGCAGACTAACTTTCTGTGATTGGTGTACAAGGACACCCAAGTCCCTCTGGACGCTAACACATTCCAATCTCTCCCCTTCTAAAAAATAACCCACTCTACTGTTTTTGCTACCGAGGAGGATGACTTCGCACTTCCCTACATTATACTTCATCTGCCACCTACCTGCCCAATCACCTATCTATGTCTCGTATTTTTTTAATGTCGCCCTCTGTGTTGACACTTCCTCCTGGTTTTGTGTCATCCGTGAATTTAGATATATTAACTTTGATGTCCTCATCTAAATGGTTGATGTAGATGGTAAATAGCTGAGGCCCAAGGACTGATCCTTGTGGCACTCCACTAGTCACATCCCGCCAATCTGAAAAGGACCCGTTTATCCCTACTCTTTGTTTCCTACCCGTTAACCATTCCCCAATCCACGTTAATATGCTCCCCCCAATTCCATGGGCCCTTATCTTTTGGACTAACCTTTTAAGCGGCACCTTATCGAATGCCTTCTGGAAGTCCAAATGGACCACATCCACTGATTCACCCTTATCTAGTTTCCTCGAAATATCCTCAAAAAACTCCATGAGATTTGTCAAACACGACTTCCCTTTTGTAAAGCCATGTTGACTTGGCCTAATTATATTGTGCTCCTGTAAATACCGCACGACCACATCCTTAATCAACGATTCTAAATTTTTTCCTATCACTGATGTGAGACTAACTGGCCTGGGGTGGGGTTGGGTGGGGAGGGACACACAGACTGTCGCTGACACCTGATCAGCAAAGAATAAACAGAAGTTTCACCTTTTCTTTTTTTTTGGCTTAAAAATGCCCAGTGCCCCAAATTAGCCATCAGATGGTCTCTGATTTTGCTGAGAACACTGATGTCACTCGGAGTTATCAGCAGTCAAACTGAGTCAAACCACATCCTGCCAAGGCAAACTCATTTCCACCGAAAACTATTCCCAGTGAGCGCAGCTGCCAGAGAGCAGTATCTGCCCAGACTCACAGCCGTTTCCAACTCTCCAGGAAAAGTCTCTAAGTTCTCCGCTTTACACTGCAGTAAGTATCCTCACATCTGATACAGCTCAAAATGCTTCACATAATTTACAGTAAAGTATAGTAACTGCGTGTTAGGTGAGTGCATACCTCAGTATCGTGGTCTCTGATGCATAGCGTTTCAGAAGTTCGTGGTTTCAAGCCCCAGACTGGGGACTTTGAGCTCACAGTCCAGGCTGATGCTCCATTGCAGAACTGGTGCAGGGCTTCTGCACTGTCGAAGGTGACCTCCTTCAAATGAAACATTAAACTGAGCTGCCGTCCGCGCCCTGTTCAGGTGGATGTTAAAAATCCTGCAGCGCTATTAGAAAAGAGAAGGGAGTTTGTCTCTCCCGGTGTCCTGGCTGACAATCCCCCGAATAAAATCACTCATAGCTGCTTGTGGGATGTTTCTGTGTACAAATGCACTGCCAAGTTCAGTTGGATGTTGAAGATCCTGAGGCGCTGTTGGAAAAGAGAGGGAAGTTTCTCTCTCCCAGTGTCCAGGCCATCAATCTCCCAGATTTAAGTAAAATAAATAATAATAATCCTTGCATTTGATATAGCGCCTGATCACATCTTCGAGATGTCTCAAAGCGCTACACAGGATATGCTTATATTTTTTGCCCACTTTACAGTATATTCACTGAAGCGCTTTGAGACGTCTGGAAGATGTGATAAGGCGCTATATCAAATGCGAGGATTATTATTATTACCGTTAAAGCAGGAGACAGCTGTAGGCCTGTGTTCTAAACCCAACTGGCTTTGTGTTGTGAGTACAGCATTTGTTATTTATGGCACACAACACAGTTTGCTGATCAGACACAGATGGACCTGCTTCCAAGGCTGTATCCACTTTAAAATATAACACTGCCCTACAGCACCAGCCCCACTTTGTACTACACAGAGAACAAAGTTTGTGTGAGATCTGTGCTCAGAATCTAATATGTTTATCAGACCAGCCTTTGAGGCAGAGTTTTGTGGGTTTAAGCCCCACCTCGGGACTTGGAGCTCACATAGTCTAAGATGACACTCCAATACAGTGCTGCATCATCAGAGATCCTGTCATTTGGATGAGAAATTAAACCGAGACACCAGTTGTGCCTGTTCAGGCAGAGTTAAAGATACTATGGAACTATTTGAAAAGAGAAGGGAGCTTCTCCTGCTGTCCTGGCCAGATAACCTTGGTCACTCACAATTTCTGGGATGTTGCTGTGCACCAAATTGGCTACTGTGTTTGCCCACAATCCACACAGTCACTGCGCCATGCAGTATATCCTGTGAAAAGTTTTGAGACATCCTCCCGACCAAATTACTATTAATTAATTAATCTGTTAATTAATTTGTTACAAATTAATTTGAATTAATTTGAGCTCTGAGACGCCGTCCGGCTATATAAATCCAAGTTGTTATTGTTGTTATTATTAGCGAACCCGGGGTCAGCTCGTACAAGGAGAGAAAGACCTTTGGCAAACCGATGGTCACAGGAAGGTGTCATGGTGGTTTAGAATCACAGAACCATAGAAATTTATGGTACAGAAGGAGGCCATTTGGCCCATTGGGTCTGTCCGCTCCCTCAGGAGGAATCTCTCAACCTTTTTTGTTCCAGCGCAAAAAGGCCCAGTTCCGAGGTACAAAGGAGATTGACCAGGATGGTACCAGGAATGAGGGACTTCAGTTATCAGGAGAGGCTCGAGACGCTGGGATTATTCTCCTTGGGACAGAGAAGGTTAAGAGGAGACTTAATAGAGGTTTTCAAAATTATGAAGGCATTCGATAGGGTGAATAAGGAGAGACTATTCCCACTGGCGGGTGGGCCGGTAACCCGAGGACACCGATTTAAAATAGTTGTTAAACGAAACAGAGGGGAGTTGAGGAGAAATTTCTTCACACAGCGAGTTGTTCCGATCTGGAATGCGTTGCCTGAAAGGCTGGTGGAAGCCAATTCAGTCACAACTTTTAAGAGAAAAGCAGATAATTATTTGTGGATGACAAGTTTGCAGGGCTATGGGGGGAGAGTGGGGGAGTGGGATTGATTTGGGTAGCTCTTTATTGAAAGAACCAGTGCACAGCACAACAGGACTAAGGGTCTCTATCAATTGCTAATAGGGGGGGCTTGGCAATAAGTTATACATCTGTCAGCTGTGCCTGTTCCAGAGGAGGAGGGTAAAGGTTCTGTCAATTTATTTATAATACGTATAATAATAATAATAATCCTTGCATTTGATACAGTGCTTTTCACGTCTTCTCGACATCTCAAAGCGCTTCACAGAATATAGCGTAAAGTGAATTGACCGTACACTTGTGGGCGAAACGCGGCAGCCAATTGCGCACAGCAGCGTCCCCACAAACAGTCGTAATAAATAATAATAAATAATAATTAATGATAATTAAATAAATAATAATAATAAATAATATTCAATTGCCAGATTATTTGTCTGATTCCAGAATGGATTCTGCTTCCTCTGCATGTTATTCAGTAATGACCTTCAGCAGCAAAGTTATTGAGCAATAGTTAGTCCAACCCCCAAACCAACAGAGAATTGGTCAACACTGAATTAGAATTGCAAAACCTGGGGTTGAAGATTTATTTTCCTTTACAGTTCCTCATGGAAAGTCAATGCTCAAACTTTGGTTTCAGAAGCTGTGAATATCAGTGCCCAGGGCAAGCAGTCAACCCTCACTCAAGTTGGCGAGGCTAGGCCTCTGGGATCCCGGGCTGACTCGATGGGCCGAATGGCCTCCTTCTGCCCTATAAATTTCTGTGAATCGATGGCAGAAAGTAGCGTGTGTGCTTATAGCTAAGACGGAGCTTCACAAGTGAAGTTTTCCTTTGGAAGTGATTCCTGATACAGAGCTTCCTGATACTGCTCAGTGGTGGCAGCCCACGGGCAGTCCTGGGACAACTGTGGGCAAACCTGGGCAGCTGAGGGCAGTTGGGTTACGGTTGCTTTCTGCTGTAGGGGCAATAACCTCCAAAATTCAAAGTCACTACGCTTTACAGTATATCCTGTGAAGCACTCTGAGCCTGGCAACTGAAGTTTAATATAACTAAACACAAGGTTCCGCATAAAGGAGCTAAGAATAGAAATCACAAGTACTCCAGGATGGGATTGAACGTGCAAAGGGCAGGGGGAAGGAAGCTGGAAGCTATTAAGGGGTGTTAATTAACTCATTGCTCAATATATCAAAACATTGAGGCCACCGTGACCACAGGCCTTAGAGACAGTGCAGAGGAGAGCAATGAGGCTGATCCCAGCGTTAGAGGAATGAGCTGTGAGCCGTGATCACACAAGCTCAGGCTCTTCAGTCCTGAGAGAAGATGCTCAGAGAGGACCTTATAGAGGTGTATAACTTTGTGAATCAGATTGAGAAAGTAAACCCACATCAATACTTTAGGATGTTTCAAGGCAGTAGGACAAGAAGACACAGGTTTAGAGTTGTACAGAGCAATTTCAGGCCAGGCACCAGGAAGTATTCCGGTACCCAGAGGGTAATTGACGACTGGAACAGGTAGCAAGGAAGAGTGGCCAGGACACTGGACTCATTTAAAAAGTAACCTGATGCAGTGAATAGGAGGACACAGCCCTGCATGGAGGTGTTGAGTTAAACGATGCTGTTGGAAATGATAGACATACGTTGCCGGAAATGTTTGTTAACGTTTGGCACGACCCTGTGATAAAGGTTCACAGCCTTTTGCCTACAATTCTGCCATAGGTCACATGAGGCAGAGACTGCCACATGTCCAGGAATGACTGACTCATCGGGAGTTTTGTTGTGTTGAGAACACAAGAACTTTTTCTGTCCACAAACCAAGATATTGTGTAACAGGGTTGGTGGGGGCTTCTGAGCAGCAACATCTGGTCGGAATTTACTCAACTTCCCCGAAGACAGAGTAAAGAAAGCTGATGCTTTGCTTTGCACCAAGCGCTGCTCTTACACACAGCGGAGGGTGTAGCTTGGCAATAAGTTAGACATCTGTCAGCTGTGCCGGTTCCAGAGGAGGTGGGTAAAGGTTCTGGTCTGTCACTGATGCTAGTGGTGGTAGGGGGTCAGGCTGGGAGGGGGCTGGGAAGAGGCTACTTACATTCTCCACCCTCTCTCTCTCTCTCTCTCGCTCTCGGTTACTGAGGAAGTGGTAGAGAATACAGTGCGTGAAGTGGAGGCTGTTGGAGAGTCTGAGCAGTGAGGAGACTTTAATGATCCATTTAGAGGAAAATACTAGTTCAGCACAACTGTGGGCTGGCGTTTTACCTCACAAGAGACCCCCCCCCACTCCCTCAACCCCACCCCCCTTAACCCTTTTTTTAAATAAAAAGACCTTTAACCAGTTTCTCTTTTAGCGGATCAACAAACTCTGCCTCAGTTCTGTTTTTTTTCCTCCGGCTGAGATTCTCGTATTGCCCTCATCTCTGACACAAAGTTCTCGTTGCTGTCGTTGTTGTTGTTCCAGGTTCCCGCTGCAACGGACATGTTCAAGAAAGTGGCCAAACGATTTGTGAGCGAGATCGACTCCCAAGGCAGGCTGATACCAGCAACAAGTGTGAATGAATCGGAGCACTTCTACCCTCTGCACCTGCTCCACAGGAGGACAGATGGCCCGTTCTGGAGGAAACCGCGCTACGAGCCGATCCATTTGGAAATCAAACAGATCGCGGACTTTCAAGCCAGTTGGGCATCAGGTAAGTGTCTTGTCCTGCGGAACCCTGAGATGGGGTCAACTGTGCACAGCAGTCAGGCACACGTGGTCAGTTGCTGTGTCCGGTTCCAGCTCTCTTCTGATGAAGCTTTTCCAGCACTTTGGGACGTCCTCCCGACGTGAAAGGGGCTTCTGTGAATGTAATGTTGTTGTTGTTGTTGATGTTTATTTTCTGTGAGGCACGATGCGAGCGCCTGTGGGTGGCTCGGAATCAATCCTGGGTTGTGGAGTGACAGGCACCGAGCTTTCACCTCTTGGTGATACCCAGCCCACAAACAAAAATCAAAGCCTGCGCTCGGGAAGCGAGAGAGGCTGGGGGTGAGACATTGGGCTGTTGATCTGCGCAAAATGGCTGCCGCTTTTGCCAACAAAATACCCAGTCACTACACCTTGCCCACACTTCATAAAACCTTCCCTGGACTCATCCCTGCTCTCAAATTACCAGCCCATCTCCAACCTCCCTTTCCTTTCCAAGGTCCGTGAATGGGTCGTTGCTTCCCAGCTTCGAAACAGATCTGGTGAAAGTCACAAATGACATTTTGTCCATCTGTGACCAGGGCTCCCTCTGTCTCCTCGTTCTCCTTGACTTCTCTGCTGCCACTTAATACCATTGACCACTCCATCCTCCTCCACCACCTCTCCTCTCACCTCAACCTTCATGGTTCTGTCCTTGACTGGTTCAGGTCCTACCTTTCATTCCGTCCCCACTTTGTCTCCACAAATGGCTTCTCCTCCAGTCCCCGCACCATCTCATGCGCGTTCCTCAGGGCTCTGTCCTTGGTCCTCTCCTCTTTAATATCTACATGCCTCCTCTTGGTGACATCATCCACAGACATGAGGTCAACTTCCACATGCATGCAGATGACACCCAACTCTATCTCTCTGCCTCCACCCTTGACTCTAGGACCACTGCTGTCCTGACAGAATGTCTGTCAGACATCAAGTCTTGGATGAGAACTAACTTTCTCCAGTTGAATGTCAACTCCGCCACTGCCTTCCGCCTCAGCACACCGATCCCTCATTCACGCATTTATAACATCTAGGCTCGACTATGCCAATTCCCTGTTTGTTGGCCTTCCCAATTCTTCCTTCCACAAGCTGCATCCAGAACTCTACAGCTCGTGCCCTATCAATCTCCAGGCTTCATGACCTTATCACCCCCACCCTCGCCCGGCTCCACTGGCTCCCCATTCCCCGGAGGATAGAGTTCAAAATTCTCATCCTCACCTTCAAGGCCCTCCACGGCCTTGCTCCTAACCCCATATCAACCTGTCCGCTTCCTCCACTCTGCAGGCTCCGGCTTGCTCAACGTCCCCCGCCCAGCCCACCCCACCATCGGTGGTCAGGCCTTCAGTCTCTCTACCCCCACCTTTTGGAATTCCATCCCCCGGTCACTTTACCTCGCTCCTTCCCTTTTATCCTTCAAAGCACGTCTCAAGACCCTCCCCTTCGAGCGAGCATTCAGCCATCCTCTCACCCCCACCCCCCCAGGCCTCCACCCCTTCTCATCCCAAACCCCTGCTCGGATCGAAATCCCTGGCTCTCCAGCGCCTTGGGACACCCTCTCGACGTGAAAGGCGCTGCGGAAATGTAATTTGTTGTTGTTCGCAGAAAATCCTGTAAAGAGCTTTGTGACGTACTCCCGATTTGAAAGGCGACATATCAAAATATAATGGTTATTATTATAATTATTATTATTGTTTTAAATTTAAGACTGGGCTGAATTTTCAAAATTCTTAAATCCGGTCTGAATTTGGTTTCCTTTCCTTAAGAAACTATGGGGAAAAAATCAAGACCAGATTTAAGAATTTTCCAATAAAGATGGAATTGTCAGATCAGCTGAGGGCAACAACAACAACAACTTGGATTTATATAGCGCTCTCCACGCCAGACGGCGTCTCAGAGCACTTCACACTAACAGATCCCAGGCCCAAGCCAGGGGGAGGGGGAGGAAGGTGCCCAAAGGCGCGGTCGAAAAGAAAGGTCTTCAGCAGAGACCTGAAAATAGGAAGAGAGGGGGCGAGGCGAAGGGAGTGAGGAAGGCAGTTCCGGAGCCTCGGGGCATAGTGGCTGAAGGCACGGCCGCCGAGGGTGGAGTGGAGGACTCGGGGGACAAGAAGGAAGCCAGACCCAGTGTAACGAAGGCAACGGGCACTGTTGTGAGGAGAGAGGAGGTCAGAGAGGTCGGGGGGTGCAGAGGAGTGGAGGGATTTGAAGACAAAGGTGAGGATCTTGAAGTCGATCCTCTCTGGGACAGGCAGCCGGTGCAGTCTGGCGAGGGCCGGGGGGAGGGATCGGGGAGCGGAGTTTTGTGTGGGTGAGAATGCGGGCGGCAGAGTTTTGAATAATCTGGATTTTATGGATGGTACTGGAGGGGAGGCCGGCGAGGAGGGCGTTTGAATAGTTCAACCGAGAGGTGACAAAGGCAGCTGCTATCTCACCTTTAGCAGGTGGGGCTCAAATATGTCACAAAGTCACCAGATTGGTCTGGATGAAGAACCTCAGCCACTACTTTGTAAAGGCTAAGCTTGAGCTACGAGGGGCAGTATCGGGGCAGGAAGTGCATCTTTACCCAGAGGGCAATTATTGTCTGGAAAGGGTTACAGGGAAACGTGGTAGAGGCCAGGACACTGGAACTCACTTAAAGAACAGCTCGCCAGAAAGATGGTGGGGTGGGTGTTCTTGAAGGATGAGATCAAACGGTTTCTTCATCCCAACTGATCTTGTGAAGATAAAACTAATCTCCGTCACTCCCCGATTGTCCATCCTTTCGCTCCTGGACTTGTGTCCCCTCAGTTCCAGGCCCATCCCTTGGATTCCAACAAATGGAGAATTCTAACGAGAAAGATTTGAAGATGAAGATCAAGGTGACTCCAGTAGAGGGAAGTGTCCATGGCAGCAGCAGTGTCTCGGAAAGCACCTCCCTGCTGACAGAGAAGCTTTCCATCGATGTGATTGAGATAAATGAAAGCTTACTGGGCAGGTAACGTGATCCTGTTATAGTCAGTGAGTTTCAACAGTAACTTGCATTTCCTCGCAGTTTCTTAAAAAGAAAACGCTTCCAAACTGTCTTAAATCTTAAGGCAAAAATGGGTCTCATGGCTGAGACTAAGTAGAGAATGTCAGGGATCTGAATGTGCATTCAAATGAACATTCAGAGCCCTTCTCTATCTCTGCCTTGTCCCCCACTTAACCTATTTTCAGATCGCACCCAAAAACCTTCCTCTTGTTTCCCTGCCCACTCCCTCCGCTCATCAGGCTTCGCCCTGCTCCATGTCTCCCGCCCGACCCTCCCTACCATCGGTGGCCGGGCTTTCAGCCTCTCTGCCCCCACACTCTGGAACTCCATCCCACGGTCCCTTCGCCTCACTTCCTCCCTCGCCTCCTTCAAGGTCGGTCTCAAGACCCTTCTCTTCGACTGTGCCTTTGGTCTCCCTCCCACCTCTCTGCTTTCCCTCACCCCTACACCACCCCTCCCCCATGCTCAGGCCCTGACATCTGACTGTTCAGCGCTTTAGGACGTCCTCCGACGTGAAAGACGCTCTATAAATGTCATTTTGTTGTTGTTGTTGTTGTATTTAACCGTGCCTATAGTCCTCTTTCTCCCTGACCTAGCGCCAAACTACAGCATTGTTTAGCACTCAGAGATGGTACCCTATGTGAAGTGTCGTGTAAATGCAAGCTGTTGTTGTAATGTGCGGCATTTTACCAACATCTTGGAGCGATAGAAATCAATAGTATCTGTGCTGCTCTTTTACAGAGCAATCCTTCCAGCATCATTCCCACCCATACTCCTGTTGTTTACTCCTTGCTGCCCTTGACCTGATGTCAGCCTCTGGGTATGGGGATCACATAAGAACATGTTGGATGAAAAGAAGACCAAGGTCCATCTATTTCACCTTCCACCTTCCTGGCGGTCGCATGCACATATGTCCCGAACTACCTATGTACTATATCCCATAATGTTATTTCCTAAAAGAAATAACTAATCTGTGTTCTAATCTAATCTGTGTTTGAAGGAATCAAAACTTTCTGCTTCAACTGTCTCCCGAGAGAGTTTGTTCCACAGGTTTACTGTTCACTCACTGAAATAGTGTTTCCGTAGATTTGTTCTGAATTTACACCCTTCAATCGCAGGCCGTGTCCCCTGGTTTTACTATTCTGAACTAGTTGAAACTGTCTGTCTTAATCTACAGTGTCCAGCTGCTTTAGGACAGCACGGACTGGTTTGGTTTGAGTTGAGTTGAAGGATGTTGTCGAGTGCCGCTTTCGTAACAATTTATTTTTTTGCCATTTAGGAAAATTAAGAAGCACCAGGATTACATAGAGCGCAATTATTCTGGAAAGCTGTACATTGTTACTGAAGCCCTGGTCTCTAAAGAGGTCGTCACATTGATGAAAAGCACCAAGCAAGAGTGTGATGTGATGGTCTCATTCTCGGGTGCCTTCGAGGTGAGGCACTGATCAGTGTCAATCCCAACCTATCTCCTTTCCCGGTGTAATTGCAAAGCACGTTCACCTCATAGTCGTGGCCGACACTCCAGTGTGGTGCTGGGGGGCACTGAGGTGCTCACCTCGGGACGCGACATAAAACTGAGCTCCTGTCTGCCTGTTCTTCAGGTGGAGGTTAAAGATCCCCCGACTCTGTGTGAGCAGTGAAGGGTTTCAGGAATTCTTTAAAATGAACATTGGTCTCCTCCCCCTCTCTTCGGCACAACTTTTCTCCAATAGTTATCCGATCTTTCATCTGGCTGCTCCTGAGATTGGTACACATTGTGGAGTCCTGTAGCTCAGTGGTTAGAACACCCGCCTCCCGAGCGAGAGACCTGGTTTGATTCCCGGCAGGGCGAAACGTTGGGCGGGTTTCCTTACCCCACACGCCTCTGTTTGCCGAACAGTAAGTAAGAACCCAGTCGTTAGTCGATTGGCAGATCGCTTTTCCGGGGGGTGATAAATAATAATAAATTGGTCACTTTAATCCATATCTGTTTGTGGGACACTGTTGTGCGCAATTGGCTGCTGCGTTTTACCCACAAAATATCCAGTCAATTCACTTTATAGTATATTCTGTGAAGCGCTTTTAGATGTCTCGAAAACGTGATCGGAGGCTACATCAAATGCAAGGATTATTATTATTATTATTGTCCCACAAGCTCCTTCCCCTCACTATGTTCCAATCAATCTTCATCTCCTGCTCCAACTCAATCCTCACTAGTGGTTACTAGGAACTCCTCCTTTAGCTTCCCATCCACGTGCTTTTGAATGCAGAGCTGGCCGTCACTAACTATATATTCTTGGTTTCTATACCTTTCTCTCTGGCTCCATACAGCCTCTGCGATGCGCGATGTACCATGGGCACTGAGCTAAGGCTTCTGAATAAAAAAGACTGAGACAAATTCTTGGATCTCACACTGTAACTAATTGATCCATGCTGATTGATCCAAACTTACCAGTTTGACTGCACCTTTTACGCCCCCCCGGTCCCGAGGTGCCCAGCGAGGAGCTGTGTGAATGGAGATTGTATTGTATTTTCACAAGGCGACATGTTTATTGCTGAACCACAACAGAATCTCGTTGTCTCTTAATAATAATAGTAACAACAATAATAAGAATAATCATCTTATCACGCCATTGAGATAATACTCCTAATAATAATCCTTGCATTTGATATAGCGCTTTTCACGTCTTCTAGACGTCCCAAAGCGCTTCGCAGGATATACTGTAAAGTGTAGTGACCTGCCCAGATTTTGTGGGCGAGGTGCAGCAGCTAATTGTGCACAGCAGCATCCCGCAAACAGTCATGGATTCCAATTTTTTTTCTCTCTCGACAGCTGGGGGGCAAATGCCAAAAGTCAGCGGTAAAAAGTCTCGAGATTCCCGAAGGAACAGTCATTGCGTACAAGGTGTGGGAGCTCACTGTGATGCAGGATAAAACCTTGTGTGAGTGGAGCTGATCCGTGCGAATTCTTAACCCCTTCCTGACAGGAGGGCATCAAATGGAATGTTATCTCTCCCGGAGGGGGCGGCCAAGAGGGGCCCAAATTGGAGCCGAGATCAGAGGAGTATCAAAGTCTGACATTTCCCTTTCCTTCTCAGGCCTTTCGTTGCCGCAGATAGAGACAGGACTCCTGAGAGAAGCCTGCGCGTTTGCTGGTACGTGCACTCACTGCTTGTTTGGCCAGATGATTTCCCCCCAATTGCAAAAGATCTGAGGATGGTGCACAGTTTAGCAGGGAGCCAAGAGGGGATGGGGTGGGGGGGGTGGGGGGAAGGGGGAAAGTGGGTGCCAGAAAGGATGGTAGAGGCCAGGCCGCTGGACTCAGTTAAAACGCAGCTGGGTCCTGTGGTGGGAGGATGGTGTAGCTTCCAGCCACTACTCCCCGAAACTCTGGAACACTCTTGCTCCACCCTTCTGCCTTTCCTCTTCCTTCCCCATCTTCAGGTCATGCCTGAAGACCTTCCTCTTTGACCGTGCCTACAGCCATCTCCCTCTCCCACCGGGTTGGCATTGTGCTCTGCCACTGTCAAGCGATCTGGTGACGCGACCCTGTGTGAGGGGCGCTGTGTAAATGCAAGTTGTTATTGGGAAAGATCACCCAGAAAAGTTTTCAAAAAAAAACTAAAGCCTGGATGTGGGGATGTGTAACAACAACAACTTGGATTTATATAGCGCCCTCTACGCCGGACGGCGTCTCAGAGCGCTTCACAGTAACGGATCCCGGGCCCGAGCCAGGGGGAGGGGGAGAAAAAGAAAGATCTTCAGCCGAGATCTGAAATTAGGAACAGAGAGGGGACGAGGCGAAGGGAATGAGGAAGAGAGTTCCAGAGCCTTGGGGCGTAGTGGCTGAAGGCACGGCCGCTAATGGTGGAGCGGAGGATTTGGGGGACAAGGAGGAAGCCAGACCCGGTGGAATGAAGGCAATGGGCACTGTTGTGAGGAGAGAGGAGGTCAGAGAGGTCGGGGGGTGCAGAGGAGTGGAGGGATTTGAAGACAAGAGTGAGGATCTTGAAGTCGATCCTCTGGGACAGGCAGCCGGTGCAGTCTGGCGAGGACTGGGGTGATCGGGGAGCGGAGTTTGGTGTGGGTAAGAATGCGGGCGGCAGAGTTCTGGATAACCTAAATTTTGTGAGTGGTAGTGGAGGGGAGACCAACGAGGAGGGCATTTGAATAGTCCAGCTGAGAGGTGACAAAGGCATGGACCAGGGTTTCGGCGGCTTTTGGGGTGAGATATTGTGTACGTGTCTGTCTCTGACCCAGCCCTTGCCTGGTTTGATGTTCCAGCTGACGCCCCCTTGGAGCAAATGGTAATGAGGAAGTACGACGTGTGCCGTCAGCTCAGTTACCTGGAGAGCAGTGCGAAGCCTCAACTCTTGGACCTCATTTGCCAGATCATTGAGGACTTTGAAGTCTGCTCATTTCTTGAGGACACGGTAAAGATGTCTCGCTTGTCACAGGGGTTCGGGGTGGCGGGAGAGGGGGGGGGGGGGGCATGCTATTAAAGAAGGATTCCGCCCACAAAATATACAGTCAATTCACTTTACAGTGTATCCTGTGAGGCGCTTTGAGACGTCTCAAAAACATAAGGTGCTATATCAAATGCAAAGATTATATTCTCCTGCAGTGTCTGTGTAGGAACCCGGTTGTTAGTCGATTGGCAGATCACTTTTTCGGGGTAATAATATTGATAATTTGGTCACTTAATCCACAAATTGATTGTGGGGATGCTACTGTGCGCAACTGGCTGCCATGTTTCGCCCACAACACAGTCAATTCACTTTACAGTGTATTCTAGGAAGCACTTTGAGACGTCTCGAAGATGTGATAAGGCGCCAAATCAAATGCAAGAATTATTTTAATGGTGTGACAGGCAAGGACAGCTGCGGCCAACACATTGAATAAATCCCCAACAAAACAGCAGTGGAGTGTTACAGAGTACCACAGTCAGGGTGGTTTGGAGCCAGGAATCCCCCTCAGGGAATGCGAGTAAGGATTCAGTCCCTGAGCTTTTACCTTGTGAAATGTCTATTGCCCTCAGCGTCTGAACCAGTGTTAGCCAGATAGCATAGGGCAGGGCCCATTTGCCCTATCATCAAGCCCGGCTTCCCTCGAGCCATCCAAACTTGGGGCCAGTGGTGCTGAGGTAATGTTAATGGAAGGTGTCCCAGAGGTCGCGGGTTTGAAACCCACCGTTTCAGTGTTATAACTTGAATTCCAAAATAATTGGTAAATTTGAGTTCCCAACAGAACAACACTGAATTTGGTGAGAGTGGGAATTCGGTGCAGAGGGGGAAAGAGGTACATAGTTATAAAATATCTAATATTTATATTAAAATAATATAAAACATGTCTGGGAATATGGCAGGGCAGCTGAGACCGGTTGCATGCACAATGTGTGCCATGTGGGAACTCCAGGATGCTTTGTGTGCCCTGGACAGACACGTGTGTAGGAAGTGCCTCCGGCCGCTCAAGCTTGAGCTTCTGAGATACACATCCCCTGAGTGTGGCACTCACAAACCTGTACTGAATACCGGTCAGGGTGATGACACCTCTGCGGAGAGGAGTGAAAAGCAAATGGATGCACAGGAGGACACAGGGAAGAGAGTCAATGCAGTTTGTCATTGGGGGACACAATGGTGAAAGGTGTAGACAGGCGTTTCTGCAACCAAAGATGTGACTCTCGCTTGGTATGTTGTTTCTCTGGTGTCAGGGCTGAAGGCATCTCCGAACGGGTTCAAAACATTCTACAGGGGGCAGGATCTAGAAGTCGTGGTCCATGTTGGGATCCCTGATGTAGGGACAAAAGGGTTGAGATCCTACAGGGAGAGTCTCAGAAGCTAGGGAAAAAGCTAAATAGTAGGACCTCAAAGGTGATGATCTCTGGAGTACTCCCAGTGTCTCGTGCAAGTGAGTATCAAAACAGCAGATCAAACACATAAATGTATGGCTGGAGAAATGGTGCAGAAAGGAGGGCTTCAGGTTCCTGGATCATTGGGAACAGTTCTTGGGCAGGTGGGACTTGTGGATGGGTTGCACCTGAACAGGGCTGGGACCAATGTCCTCACGGGGAGGATAACTAGTGCTGTGGGGAAGGGTTTAAACTAATTTTGAGGGGGGAAGGAAATCAAGATGCAGCATCAGAGAGCAGAAAAACGTTACACAGAGGGCTGGACAAGACGAATAGCAATACAGTAAGGAGTAATCTAGAAAAAGGAGGGATTAGACGGGGGAGAAATGCACAACAGACTAAGTTGGTCTTGGAGTGCATGTGCGTAAATGCACGGAGTGTGACAAATAAGATTGGTGAGCTGCGGCTCAAGTTGTCACATTGGGTTATGGTCTCGTGGCAATAACGGAGACTTGGCTCAGAGAAGGGTGGGAATGGGAACTGAATATTCCTGGTTACAACGTATTCAGGAGGGATAGCCGAAACCCTTCGAAATGCCTTTGTCACCTCTCGGGTGGACTACTCTAATGCCCTCCTCGCTCGTTTCCCCTCCTCCACTATTCACAAAATCCAGCTGATTTAAAACTCCGCCGCCCGCATTCTCACCCGCACCAAACTCCGTACCCCGATTACTCCAGTCCTTGCCAAACTCCATTGGCTCCTGTCACAGAGCGGATGGACTTCAAGATCCTCACTCTAGTGTTTAAATCCCTCCATTCCTTGGCACCCCCCTATCTCTCTAACCTCCTCTACCCCCACAGCAGTAACTGCTGCCTCCGCTCTATTGGGTCCGGCCTCCTCCGAGTCCCCCGAATCATATGCTCCACCATTGGAGGCCGTGCCTTCAGCCACGACGCCCTGAAACTTTGGAACTCCCTCCCTCAATCTCTTTGCCTTGCCCCCTCCTTCCCCATCTTCAGGTCGTGACTGAAGACCTTCCTTTTCGACCGTGTCTACGGTCACCTTCTCCCTCCTCCTTGGGCTCCAGCATTGTTAAGCGCTCAGAGATGCCATCCGGCATGGAGGGCACTATATAAGTACAAGTTGTTGTTGATAGGGAAGGAGGAAACGAGGGTGTGTCAATATTAATTAAAGACATGGCTACAGCTAGAGGGTCCAAAAACAGAATCCATTTGGTTAGAGTTAAGGAACAGAAAAGGAGCTGTTTTTCTGTTAGGTGCACACTATAGACCACCAAATAGTGGGAAGGAGATGGATGAGCAAATCTGCAGCAGATTTCAGAAAGATGCAAAACCAATAGAGTAGTGATAATGGGGGAATTCAATTATCCTAACGTAGACTGGCAAAATAACAGTGCAAAGGGCAAGGAGGGGGAAGATTCCTGAAATATGTGCAGGACAACTTTCAGTTTGTTCCAGCCCAACGAGGAAGGAAGCAGTGCTGCATCTAGTTCTGGGGAACGAAGTGGGGCAAGTGGAGCAGGTTTCAGTAGGAGAGCATCTGGACAACAGTGATCACAACACCATTAGGTTTAAAGTACTTATGGAAAGGGATAAGGAACAATCAAAGGTGAAGATACTCAACTAGAAGAGGGTTAACTTCAGTAAGTTAAAAAGGGACTCAGCCATGATGGACTGTAAAGAAAGATTGACAGGTAAAGCAGCTAATGAGCATTGGGAAGCCTTTCAAAGTGGAAATAGTTTGGGGACAGAACAAATACATGCCCACAAAAGGGAAGGATAGGGCATCCAAACCTCCCGGGACGAATAGGGAAATTGGGATTAAAATAAAACAGATAAAGGAGGTTTATGATTAACGTCAGGTCCAAAATGCAGAAGATAATCAAATAGAATATAGAAAGTACATAGGAGGAGAGAGGGCACTAAGAGGGTTGTCGGTGCTCAAGGTAGATAGTTTGCCAGGTCTGGACCGGACTCACTATCACATCATTAGACTTCTCACTAGTTGATTTCTCTGCCTTGTTTTTGTTGCCAGTTGTGTGACGCTTACGATGGAATTAATCCGGTGTCGCAGGACTTTGACACATTGGAAGCGTCAAGCTGCGATCGGGCCCGGGCACTGCTGGACTGGCTGGGAATCTTGAGAGAATATCAGCCCGATGCAGCGAAGAAGGATGAACTTCTTCAAGCAGTTTGTCTTCTGGTCGGAGCAATAGTAGGTAAGGAGCATGGGAGGGAGGGCAGGGAAGGGGAGGCGAGAGCGGGGCAGGGAGAGGGCAGGGGAGGGCAGGGCATTGGAGGGTAGAGGAGGGCGTCGCATAAAGAACATAAGAAATGCTAGATGGAAAAAAAGAACATCTAGTTTGTCTTCCACCTTCCTGGCTGCCACATGCACATATGTCCAAAGCTGCTTTTGTACTGTATCCCATAATGTTATTTCCTAAAAGAAAACTCTAATAAGTTTGATGGAATCAACAATTCCTGCTTCAACCATCTCCCTCGGGAGCCTGTTCCTCAGGTTTACTATTCACTCACTGAAAGAGTGCTTCATAGATTCGTTCTGAATTTACCCCCTTCAACCGCAGGCTGTGTCCTCTGGTTTTACCAGTTGAAACATGATCTACGTTGTCTAGTCCCTTTAGAAGGTTCAAGATGGCAACTATATCGCCTCTCAATCTTCTTTTCTGGTGTCAGCGAGCCCGATGTCACGCAGCTTCACTCAAACCTTTTCTCGTTTCTCTTTTCAGATTTGCCATCAGCGATCTTGCCGATGTTGGTGGAGAGCCTGAAGATGGAGCTTATCCCAGAGCAGTTTCGAGTGGTGAGGAATAATGAGACAAGAGACAAGAAAAGAGAGAAAGGAGAGGGGAGAGAGAGAGAAAAAGAGAGAAGACAAGAAGGGGGAGAGGAGAGATGGGGGAAAGGATGGGAGGATAAGAAAGAGAGAGAGGCAGAACAGCAACAACAAATTACATTTGTGTGGCATCTTTCACGTCGGGAGGACATCCCAAGGCTTTGGACAGCGGAAGGCTGGGTCATGGCTTATTGCTGTGCACTTTGGCCGCTGAATTTTCCAATAGATACACAGATACCACATCGACAGAGGTTATCTCAAAGCCCTTTCAGACATAACAAAGTTTTAGAGGTAATTCCAATGAAAGGATATTATTATCGCCAGGTTTCTGAATGTGGCAGAATTCAGCCTCACAGGCGATGAACGTGAGATGTTTCAATGTGGTTCTGATTTTCTCTGTTGAAGGTTAGACATATCGTTACGAGCACGGTGTTTTGGAAGATGGAGGGTGACCTGGATGCCGGTAGCATGATGGGAGATGCGCTCGGGAAAACTGTGGCAATCCTGAAGGAGACCGGAGTGGAGCTGGAGAGGGCCGACTTGTGCCTGAGGTACCGTATTGAACAGACAGGAGGAACAAGGAGCCTCTGGGAGCTGGACATGGTCTTGTACAGCCTGAAGACACTGAGCGGTCAGTGACCTGGCGATTGCGCCTGTGGACCCAGTGCTTGGCGTTTGCTGCGGACGGAGGTTTTGACCCTGGTTTGATTTCGACACCAACTATTTGCATTTTATATAGTGCTCTTCACGTGGGCGAAATGTATAATTTCGGTTCATTTAAAAAAAAAAACACTTTACATCGTGTTTCGTGGCTCAGAATTTTTACATAAAATTATTTTGCAAGTCCAGACTTGACGAGCCTTGGCTCTTGCCAACCTGCGCCTAATATTCTCCGGAATTAGGACGGTAGGACATGTCCCTCCAGGGAGAGAGAGAGAGAGAGAGAGAGGGCATTCAATTCCAACAATCTCTCTCTCTGGAGTTGCGTGGGATTCTCAGCTTTGTTTGGATGCTGTAAAGCATAGGCCATGTCTGACACCTGACACCCCCCCCCCCCCCCAAAAAAAAAATTTTATTTTAATGCCATTTTGTAGTTGTTTCTTGTAACCTCTGCGTGGAATCTGTATGTCTTAGCTCGATCCCCGCAGCTTTTCATAGCATTCAGAGTCCGGCAATTGGTTGAATCGATTTTTTTTTTAACCTCGAAGTCTGTTTTCTGCGGTTCGTAAAGAAACTTTACAGGAAATAAACAGCTTCGAAATGAGAGTCTCCGTTTAGGAATTTGCCAAATTTTGGACGGGATGAAATGCAACAAAAATAGAGTAAACCTGGAGCCCCGTCTTCCTCTCACTTTCTGTTTCTCCCCCCCCCCCCCCCCCCCCACCCCCTTATTTTGCTCTCTTTCTCTCGCTCTCCCACCACCTCTTGCTCTCTCTCCCCCTATCTTGCTCTGTCTCTCCCTCCACCCGCCCTCTTGCTCTCTCCCCCCCCCCCTCTTGCCTCTCTCACTCTCCTCCTCTCTTGCTCTCTCTCCTCCCTTCTCTTGCTCTCTCTCCCCCCTTCTCTCGCTCTCTCTCCCCCTTCTCTCTCTGTCCTCTTTTGGATATTCTCCGCAAAAGTTCTTTATTTTAGGGTGTGAAACATTTTTAACCCATTAGTCTTGACCCCAACCCCCACCCCGGCTACTGAAAGCAGCCGCTAACAGCAGTGTGGGTATCACGTCCGGCACCTCAACCACCCACAAGCTACAGTCAAACCCACGTTTACAAAAAAAAAATCATTTATTTATTTTTGTGAAGATAATTTCAATCTGATTGGCAAGTGCTTTACACGCACACAATAACATGCAGCGTTTCAGAAACACAGCTCACCTCCCTGGGAACCACCACTTAACAGCTTCGGAGAAAGAGGGAGAGAGAGTGATGGAGAGAGGGAAAACAATGTGAACACAGTAGAAAAATTAAAACCGAAGGGTAGAAAACATTACCTAAACCCAAGCTCTGAAATGGTGGAATAATCAAGTGAATTACTGGAGTCTTTTATATTACGAGATGCTTTCCAGGGGGAAGTGGATATGGATTCAATCTGAGAGGAAACTGGTGGTCAGACTGGCAGTGTCATGCTGGGGCTGACAGCAACACTTTTATATGTTCTGGTCAGCGAAGTGGAGCAAAGTCGTCGCCCCCCCACCCCTACCCTGGCTGGTGGTGGGGAAGGTCCTGTCAGGGGAGGGGGAGGGAGAAAGGCAGAGGTTGGGTTGATAAGTTATTAGCTGCCGGGCAGAAGATTGCGCTGAAGAGTCTCTGTCTGTGCTGTCATTCCTTCTGCAGGAAAAGTCTTTGCTCTCTTTCAGGAGATTGGCTGAGGAACAGCCCTAAGGTATCGAGGATGGCAGTGGGTGGTCTCTCTGTTGTGTTACTCAGTGCTGGGGAGGGGGGGGGGGGGGGCGGAAAGACATCACAGGCCCCACGTCAGCAGGGCCGCCGAGGGCGTGATTACCAGCCCTCAATTACAAACCAAACCAGCCAAGGCTGTGAAGGGAAGAGCGTGTGCTGTGAGGATGAGGTCCAATGGGCCGAGCACCAGAGAACCAAAATGCCACCTGGTTCTCAGCCGGTCGGACCATTTTACCTTGAATGTTTTGAGGAGCCACAGCATTTGCGGCAAATAAATAACGCTTGCGTTCGATACGGCACTCTTCCAGCCGTCTCAACGAGGGATTTAACGCGAAGGTGTAGTAACTGTGTGGTTGTAGGCGCACCTGGCAGCAAATCTGGGCAGAGCAACATCCCACAGACATCTGTGAAGTGAGCAAGTTCTCAAGTCCAGTCTTTGGACTTTGGAAACTGACCGGCGCAGGTGGAATTTCAGGATTGTGGTGTTCTGCAATGAAACGTACAACTCCCTCCTGGCCAATAAGGGGGTGTTGGGTGTGCGCAAGCCCCCGCCTGATGCTGCCTGTCTTGCGTTGGGTGATGCTGCCTCCGTTCCTGAGAAACGTCCCCGGGTTCGAATCCCGCTTTGCCTCCAGGCGCTGGGATTGTCGGCGCCTGGTTTTACTGTGAACATCCCGAGTGTCGGAGCACCGCGGCCTGATAAACTGGCCCGAACCACCACACGCAACAACGTACACCCACACAGACGAGACACGTATGACACTCACACACCCTTACAGGCAACTAGGTACACACGCGCACACAGACGGCAGACAGCTGCGCATGCACCCACACGCGTGCACACACACCACAGGCCTCGCTCAGCGCAGTTATTTAGGGTGCGATCGTGTGTCTAGGATGGGACGTGGGTTCTCGGGGAGCAGGTGAGGGAGAAAGCAACGGGATGAGATTCTGACGGGATTTGTTTCTGTCGGATCCACCGACGTGCAAGCCGTGGTCGCCCCCTCAGCGAGTGAACGAGATCAGTCGTGACACAGCCACATACACTTCCAATGCCCTCAACCGGCATTGCAGACCGAATGGTGGTGGTGGTGGTGGGGGGTAGAGCGAGGGTGAGGAAGCTCTGTCCCTCAGGGGTCCTTGGGCTCCAGCCTGTACGACAAGTCATACAGCAGCTGCTGGTTGTCGATGACCTGGAGCTGACGGACGTAAGCTTTAATCTGGATGTGGTTCGGAGCCAGATCCGATTCCATCCCTACATCAACGAGAAAGAAAAGTCTTCAGTCTTCACGAGCAACCGTGAGGCTTGGTTTTGAGTTCTGAATTCCTGTCCGTCGGTAACACCACCACAATGGCGTCTACCATTAATAACAATAATACTTGTATTGGATACCTGGGAGTCATTTCTCTGCCACTATCAAGCTCTCTGGGACGCTACTCTGCATGGGGGGGGGGGCGTCGCATACCGTGAGGTTGTCTCGAAGCATTTTAACAGGGACGTACAGTAAAGTGCAGCCACTGTGTAGTTTGTGAGCAAAGACGGCAGCCAGGACACTGGGAGGAACTCCCTCCTCTTTCTGATTAGCGCCGTGGGATCTTTGTAACGTCCGACCGAACAGGCAGACGGGACCTCAGTGTTAACGTTTCCTGTCGTTTCAAGGTCAGCGCCTCTCCGACAAAGCATCACTGCCCGAGCATTGCACTAGTGGGAGCTTCAGCCGGGGCTAGATGAGGTCCAGCTGCTAACGTGGACACGGGCCTCTCAGCCGGGGGCGAGAGAGTTACAGGCTATGCCGGGCCGACACACTTATACGGTGAGAGGCTGAGTGAAGCTGAGCAGGGTGGGGTCTGACTTGGCTGCGGTGGTCTACGCTGCTGATGGCTCTCTGCTACTTACGGAGTGGGCTGCTTCGGTACCGCCTCATGCTCCTCACCGTCTCCGCCACCATGTGCTGCGGGGAAAGCAAACGGTGAGCGAGAGGACCCGGAAAGCAAATCGGGGAGCGAGTTTCTGTTGCTTCGCGCGCAGACGCTGTTTCCGCCGCCAATGGGGAACAAACTTGAGAGTGCGTCAGTCACGTTGTTACAGCAACCGCGAGGCTCGGTGTGAGAGGAGAGCGGTCAGAACCACCTACTGACTGAGCGACCGGACTGTTAACGTTGGAGCTACCGCTCTGCCAGACCCTCCAGCGCAGAGTGGAGCTGTGCAGTGCTGTGTGGAGCTGCCTCACCCCTCAGGCTGCCCAAACCCTCACCAACGCGTCCGTCACCTCAAAGCTTGATTACGGGAACTCCCTCCTCATTGGCCTTCCCAACCCCTTCACAAGCTGCAGATCATCCAAAACTCTGCAGCTCGTGTGCTCTCCCGTACCAGGCTCCGCGACCCCCCATCACTCCCACCCTCGCCCGACTCCACTGACTCCCCTTCCCCCAGAGGATCGAGTTCAAGATCCTCGTCCTCACCTTTAAGGTCATCCATGGCCTTGCCCCCTCCTACCTCTCTGACCTGCGACTCCCTACCAACCTGCCCACTCCCTCCGTTCAGCGGGCTCCGGGCTGCTCCATGTCTCCCGCCGGACCGGCCCTACCATCAGTAGCCGGGCTTTCAGCCTCTCTGCCCCCATACTCTGAAACTCCATCCCACGGTCCCTTTGCCTCGCTGCCTCCCTCGCCTCCTTCAAGGCCGGTCTCAAGACCCTTCTCTTCAACCGCACCTTTGGTCTCCCTCCCACCTCTCTGCCTTCCCTCACCCCTACACCACCCCACTCCCATGGTCGGGCCCCGACACCTGACTGTTCAGCGCTTTGGGACGTCCTCCCGACGTGAAAGGCGCTCTATAAATGTCATTTTGTTGTTGGAGCTGTGCTGTGTGGAGCTGTGCTGATCGGTGCCACGGGAAGGGACGGAGAGACGCTCACCATTTTTTCGAAGTTGACCAGCTGGTTGAGGAAGGTTTTGTTGCCCTCGTGTATGAAGGTCATGTCTGAAAAGGACGGCAAGAGCGAGATGTGTGAGGTTAACACTGAATTACCTCCAAAAGCCACCACAGGCCGAGGCTAGCTAAACGGTCTGTATACAGCACGGAAACAGGCCACTCGGCCCAACCTTCATACTTATCTACAGTTGAATGTGAACAAGACTGAGGCCTCCTCAGCACCTCAGGCTCTGGCAGCATCAACCTCCACGGTTGCACACTTCAACTCACCAAACCAGTCAGGAACCTCGGTGTCTTGTTCGACCCTCAACTGTCTTTTCTCTCCCCCATTCAAGCTATGACCCGCTCTGCCTTCCCTCACCTCCATAACATCGCCCGACTCCGCCACTACCTCACCCCTCAGGCCACTGAAACTCTTGTTCATGCCTTCATCACCTCCAGGCTCGACGATGCAAACTCCCTGCTTGTCGGCCTTCCCAACTCCTCCCTCCACAGTTGCAGATAATCCACAACTCTGCAGCCCGTGTCCTCTCCCGCACCAAACTCCGTGACCCCATCTCCCCCACTCTCGCCCGACTCCAATGGCTCCTATCCTTCAGAGGATCCAGTTCAAGATCCTGGTCCTCACCTACAAAGCACTTCACGGCCTCACCCCACTCTACGTCTGTGACCTCCTAACCCCCGACAACCCGCCTGTTCCCTCCGCTCAGCCGGCTCTGGCTGCTCCACGTCCCCCAAACCACCCGCCCCACCATTGGCGGGAGAGCCTTCAGCCACTCTGCCTCTGGAATTCCATCCCCCAGTCACTCCGCCTCGCCCCCTCTTCAGCCTCCTTCAAGTCCCACCTCAAGACCCTCCTCTTCGACCATGCCCTCGGCCACCCCCCTTCCCCTCCCCTCCCTCCCCACCCCTGACCCCAGGTCGGGTCTGAAATGCTGTTCACTGTCCAGTGCCTTGGGACGTCCTCCCGACATGAAAGACGGTACACAAATGTAATCTTGTTGTTGTTGTTATCTGGTCGGCTTCATATTTATCTAGTCCTGCCTTCTACCTCATTCCTGTAACACTGTGTCAGCCTCGCTGCTCTCCTCTGGCAGTGTCTAACACTGTGCTCAGCCTCACTGCTCTTCTCTGCCCTGTTTCTAGGGCTCAGGTCTCTCGCTTGCAAGCCAGGCAGAGGGCGAAACCTTGGGCAAGTTTCCTTACTCCACACAGAGCCTAATAATAATCCCTCCAAAACCCAAAACAATAATAAATTGGTCATTTTCAATCTGCGACTGTTTGTGGGACATTGCTGTGCGCAATTGGCTGCGGCGTTCGCCCACAAATATGCAGTCAATTCACTTTACAGTGTGTTCTGTGAAGCGCTTTGGGACGTCCTCCCGACGTGAAAAGCGCTATATCAAATGCAAGGATTATTATTATTATTATGAGGGCTGGTTGGCTTTGGGATGTTGTCCCGATGAGGGGGGAACAGCCTTACCTTTCAGCAAAAGGGGAATGAAAGGAATGAGAGGAGGGTTCATTCTGGAAATGGCATCTCTGTAGGACTTGTGATTGCGTGAAGGATCCTGTGCAAGACAACATAAAATCAGTGGGAATGTGGAACCATGTCGGCCAGACTCCTCCAATGTTTTAAATCAGCTCCAGCTCCGTCCTCGCTCCCACCTGCCCTGAAATAGCATTCATCACAAAACTAGTCACCCACTTTACCTGTAAAGTGCTTTGATTCACATAGACTACAGCATAGAAACAGGCCATTCAGCCCAACCATTCGGTGCTGGGGTTTGTACTCCACATACACCCCCACCCATTGTTTCCCCACCCCTCTTCCCATTTGCTTCTCCTACACTTGTGTGTGTAAATTTCAAGCTTCCTCATAAGAGCATTTACGTTATCTAATTGAATTATCTCACTTTCTCATTGCCTCCTCCTAAATTCTCCTTTAGATCTCCCGAGTCGCTTTGAGATACCCTCCTGACGTTAAAGGCATTACACCGAGTGTAAGGACTATTTTTATTAATAATAATAAATATGGTGGATATCCTGAAATGCCCCAATTCAAATCTTACCCAGGAGCCACTCACCGTTAAACTCTCGAATTTCTGGAATACCTTTTTGCATTTTGCCGGCAGTTTCTGAAAAGCAAATGAGCAAAACCTTAAATTACATTTTGTTTTTAAACAGTGCCGACATGGAACGCCACATTCGGTCTGGTTTGGAGACTCTTAAACGTGGCGATGGGTTTTGCATGCGTCGAGACACTGATCACGGTGCTGGGTTTCCGTGTGTGTCAGACACCCGACCGGTCACGGTGACGGGTTTCCGTGTGTGTCAGACACCCGACCGGTCACGGTGACGGGTTTCCGTGTGTGTCAGACACCCGACTGGTCACGGTGACGGGTTTCCGTGTGTGTCAGATGTAACCCTTACAGTAAAGCCCCAATAACCCGACAATCTTGGTTTCTCGGTTGACCAGACTGAATGTTGCTAATAAAACATTCAAAATTCCAGCCCGTCCCCCCGAGCTTTGTGCCGTGACCAAAGCCAAGGAGGTCGACATCTGGCATTTCCCACAGCGGCTGACAGCGACAGAGACAGGAAGCCTGGCGACCGGCAGACAGCGATGCCGGAGTGATGGGCTGGCCAATGACTTACCTCCCAGGTGAGGGACAGGCGGCTGACAGCTGCGTTACACAGCCCCATGACGATCGCAAAGAACGAGAAGAGATTCTGCTTCTCCCTGCAGCTGGGGGAGAAACCATAGGTTTACACTTCCGTAGCGCCTCACGGCAGAGGCAAGCGTGGGCTGGGAACCCGAGCGGAGGAGGGAGGAACTGAGGGAGGCTGCGGTGGGAGATAAGGAGGACTGTAAAGCTGGGAAGGGGCTCCGGGATGGAGCTGCAGAGAGCAGTGCGGGTGGAGGGGCAAGATGGGCACAGTTTGGTTACTGTGACAACCTGATACCCGAGGACAGGGGATCCCCAGACCCACTCTCAGGCTGTCAGTGTTAATGGAGATAATAATAATAATCCTTGCACTTGATACAGCGCCTTATCCCGTCTTCGAGACGTCTCAAAGCGCTTCACAGAATATACTGGAAAGTGAATTGACTGTGTGTTTTGTGAGCAGCCAATTGCGCACAGAAAGCGTCCCCAGAAACCGTCGTGGATTGAAGTGACCAATCTAGTATTGTTTTTTGAAGGAATTATTACCCCTGGAAAAGCGATCCGCCAATCGACTAACAACTGGGTTCCTACTTACTGCTAAGTAAACAGAGATGTGTGGTGTAGGGAAACTTACCCAACATTTTGCCCTGCCGGGACTCGAACCCAGGACTCTTGCATTCTAAGCACTGAGCTACAGGACTCATAATCATAATTATCCTTGCATTTGATGCAGCGCCTTTTCACATCTTCGATACATCTCAAAGCGCTTCACGGGATACTTTGCAAAGTGTAGTGTCTGCGCGCTTTGTCGGCTGGGGGTCGAGGCTGGCTGGGGATCTGGGCTGGGGGTCTGGAGATCTGTGTGGCTGGGCTGTGGGGTTGGGTGTCTGGGCTGGCTGGTGGGCTGAGCTGGGGGGCTGAGCTCTGGGGCTGGGCTGGCTGGAGGGCTGGAGGGCTGGCTGAGGGCTGGTTGTGGGGCTGCCAGCTGGCGTGGCTGAGGCACTGGGCCGGGAGCTGGGCTGTGGGGCTGGTTGGAAGCTGGCTGGTGGACTGGGCTGGTGGGGTTTGCTGGGTTGGGGGTGGCTGGGCTGCGGGGGCTGGCTGAGAGCTGGTTTGGAGACTGGGCTGGGGGTTTGGCTGTAGGGGTGGGCTGGGCTGGGCTGGGTGGGGGTGTGGGTTGGCTGGGCTGACTGGGGTGCTGGCTGGAGGATTGGCTGGGTGGGGTGGCCTGGCTGGGTGAGATTGGGGGGTGGCTGGGCTCAAGGTTGGCTGGGGGGGTGGACTTGGGAGATGGCAGTGGTGCTGGGTGGCTGCGGAGCTGGGCTGGCTGGGGAGATGAGCTGAAAGCTGAGGGGCTGAAGGCTGGCTGTGGGGGAGCTGGCTGGGGGCGCGAGGGCTGAGCTGGCTGAGGTGTTGGGCTGAGCTGGCTGGAGGGGTCTGAGCTGGGGGATGAGCTGTGGGTCTTGGCTGAGCTGGCTGGGGGGGGTGTGGGATGCCTGGGGGTGTGTGGGATGCCTGGGGGGGGTGAGCTGGCTGAGGAGTTGACTGGAGGGGTGGCTGTTGGGTTGGCTGTGGGGTGGGGTGGTGGACTGGCTGGGGGGGGGTGGGGCTGGTTGGGGGTGATGGCTGGGGGCTGGGGTGGTTGGGCTCGCTGGGTGGCCAGGGGCCTGGCTGGGGGGGGGGGGGGGGAGATTATGAAACAATGAGATAACACGTTACGCTATGTCCTGTGAAGTGGTTTGAAAAGTCCTCCTGACGTGATAAGGGGCTGCATCAAATGTGCGGATTATTAACATTTACTATTATCTTCTGGAAACACTTTCTCCCCCTCCCCTCCCCCTCCGTCCCCCACCCCTCCCCTCCCCCTCTTCCCTGATGCACAAACATTCCGCCGCACGACAGTAACGCTCCCGTCACAAGGCGCTCGCGCGTGGCCCCGAGCCCCTGTCCAGCGTGGCAGACACTCACAGAGCTGCGATGCTGATGAAGGTTTTCAGGACCTGCGCCCGCTTGCCCAACCTCTCGCACATGAGGATCTTGGTGGCCACCCAGTGCTGCACCTCGCTGCACCGCTGCAGCACCAGCTCCAGGTTGGCCGTCCTCCGCCGGATGGTCTCGTTCCGGAAGACGTAGTGGACGAGCTCCAGCTGTAACACAAGCGCAAGCCAGCGTTGCAGAGCAGGAGGTATGGGAGCGGACGCCTTGCCTTTCTCCAGGCAGCCACCGGAGGGACTCCTCTCTCCATCAAAGCCGCGCGGGTGCCATTTATACAGCCCCTCGAACGTAAAAGGAAGATCTCAAACAATAATAAGGAAATCCCTTCCCTTCCCACTGCGAGTAGCTCACGTCAGCCTCGTGCCATCCCGGCTCAGTCACTCGGGCTCTCGCCTCACAGTCAGAAGGCTCTGGGTTCAAGCTGCGGGTGGTGGGGCAGTGACGCCACCGTCTGGGCTGACAGCCCCCCCACCCCGCATTGGGGACGCTGAGCTGCGCTTCACTTGAATCCCGTGTCCGTCTGTCAAAGAACTCACAGTACTAGTGGGAAAGAGAAGGGGTGACCTCCTGACAATACCCCCAAGATAAAATCACTCATTCACTTCGCAGCTGTCTGCAGGATGTTGCTATGTGCAACTTGGTGGTGTTGGCTTGTGACGGCGTTGGTGTTGGGGTGGGGGTTGGGGCGGGGGTTGGCGAGGGGTTGGGGCGGACGTTGGGGACGGAGAACACGTACCTCATGCACACAGTTAAAGAGTTCCCAGTCAAAAGCCGTGATCTGATTGGCGAGCTCCATCATGTTCATTTCATTTATTTCGGGGCCTTCATCCGAGATACACGGGATTGGGGGTGGCGGAGTCTGTACCCGAGAGAGAGCGCGCGAGAGAGCGGGGGGGAGTGAGTGAGAGTGCGAGGGGGAGAGAGAGAGAGAGGGGAGGGAAAGATGGGAGGGGAGAGAGAGATGGGAGGGGAGAGAGAGATGGGAGGGGAGAGAGAGATGGGAGAGGAGAGAGAGATGGGAGGGGAGAGAGATGGGAGGGGAGAGAGAGATGGGAGGGGAGAGAGAGATGGGAGGGGAGAGAGAGATGGGAGGGGAGAGAGAAAGAGCAGAGAGAAAGAGCAGAGATCGAGGGAATGGGGGTGGTGGGGGGGGGCGAGAAAGAGAGATTGAGGCATGAGACGCAGGTAAACTACAGATTATCCCCCAAATAAAATTGCTGACTTGAAATTGCCAATAAAATAGCTGAGCGGCAATCCTGGTGTACACGGGCTACGGTGGTGGTCTGCCCAGAGCCGTCCCTCCACAGCCTCACACCAGCACTGCCAGTGACCATCAGCGTGAGCCCCTCTGATCTCATCCCCTTCCTCCAACCCCTGCTCCAAACCCTCCCCCTCTCCCTCTCCCCTCCCCACCCAGCTGGATCTTTGGAGTGTTAAATCCATCTAAGTTTAGAAGTTAGTCATTCCCATCCCGCCCACATATTTCTACGTGTTCGCCCTCCCCACCTCCCCCCCCATCACCGCCCCGTTTCTGTCTCACCAGGAAACTGATGCTCTCCTTTGTGCAGGCGAAGAGATGAGAGTTAATTCCCAGCGTTGTGAACACCGAGTCTTCATCCAACCGGAAAACTGTTCTCTCTGCAACGTGAAGCAAAGTTAAGCGCGGGTGGCCATGGGGGGGGGAAGGTGGGGGGGCGTGTAGTGGTGGTGGCGGCGGTGGGTATTGGTGGCAAATGATGGTGACTTGGCGTACGATGGGACGCATAGTGGGTGACTCACCCCCTGAGGATTTCATGGAGACCAGCAGCAGGTTCTCGGGTGGTCGCTGCTCTATCTCCGAGTCGAAATGCTGCATCTTCTCGGCCACACC
Source organism: Callorhinchus milii (assembly GCF_018977255.1). Lineage (NCBI taxonomy): Eukaryota > Metazoa > Chordata > Chondrichthyes > Chimaeriformes > Callorhinchidae > Callorhinchus > Callorhinchus milii. The sequence goes on from NW_024704764.1 coordinate 2,975,605, forward strand.
CAGGAGGATCTCCTGCACCGAGGCAGACAGGCGGCTCTTGATGGTCACGTAGGAATGGTCGGTCGCGTAAACCTGGCAGAAAACTAGATACGCACAGGAATCAGCGGAGTTGGGGAAATTAAGCCCCGAGAGGTTTGGGCTCGTTTATCTGGTACTTTTTAGTCCCTGATCACGGCACTGATTCGCTGTCCCGGCCTCCGTCGCCCTTGCTGGCCTAAGCTCCTGTTCATTGGTTTCTGTGTACAGAAACATGTCCCGGTGTCTGTCCTGAAATTGCTCCTCACACCCCGGGCTCTGCGGGAACCTGTGCTGCTGCTCCTGAAAGAGTTAGCTCCGAGCAGTCGTCTTCCCTTCTTCTGGTTACTCTGGAACGAGCCCTCTGACTCGTCTGATTTTGAGGTTGGTTTGCAAGCAACTCAGTTTGAGTGTGAGCAACACGTGTGGTACGCTGGGTTTGAGTGTGTGTGTGTGTGTGTAACACACTCAGGCTGAGTTTGAGTGAGTGTGTGTGTGTGTGCGGGTGTGTGTAACACACTCAGGCTGGATTTGTGTTAAATGCAGCATCGGAAATAGTGAAGAAATATTGAAACTCACTCTCGTCAGTGCCACGCAGGGGCTCCCTCTGCTGCAGACAACTGCTCGTCCTGCTGAAGTGACGAAACAGTGGCTTGACCTGTTACAGGAGCAAAGAGGGTGAGAGTGAGGAACCGGTCTCAACAACTGCTACAACAACCCCATTACACAACGGGGTTTGCAAACCGAACCGTGCCTCCAACTCCAAAATCTGCCAACAAGAGGCCAGGGAAAAGCATGACTGTGCCGCACAGAAACAGACCATTCAGCCCCACTCGTCCCTGACGGCAACTACTACGACGACAACAACAAATTACATTTGTACAGTGCCTTCACAGAATACACTGTAAAGTGAATTGACTGCACATTTGTGGGCGAAACGCTGCACCAGTTGCGCACAGCAGTGTCCCACAGACAGTGACCAAATCGTTATTTTTTTTCTGAGGGATTATTATCAGCGGAAAAGCGATCCCCCAATCGACTAACATCCAGGTTGCCACCATACTGCGAGGCAAATAGAGGTGTGTGGAGTAAGGAAACGTGCCCAACATTTCACTGTGCCAGGAATAAAACACAGGTCCCTTGCTTGCCATCCCCCAGTGCCTTCGCCGCCTCCTCCCTTTCCTCCTTCAAGGCCGGTCTCAAGACCTTTCTCTTTGACCGAGCCTTCAGTTCCCCTCTCGACTCTCTACCCCCTCCTCGCTCCCTCCCTCCCCTCCCCTCACCCTGACCATTTCCCCCCAATGCTCGGGTCCTGACCCAACTGTCCAGCTCCTTGGGACGTCCTCCCGACGTGAAAGGCGCTCTATAAATGCAATCTTGTTGTTGTTGTTTCGGGAGTAAAACAAGGAAAGAAACTAACTAAACTAACAAAGCAAATCTTAAAAGGGTCGAAGAACGATCAGTTGTTGGGGCAGCAACCGTGTGCACATTCAAAACAAGACTGGACACACGGTTAAGAGTGATGTTGAGGGAAATGGGGGAAAAAGCTGGAATATGGGACGAGGGATAGGACTTGGACCTGTTTCTGAGCTGTACCATCTATGCATCTACGAGCCTCCGCGCACTCCTTGCTCCCGTGTCTGCGTTGGAGGCCGGAGAGAGAAAGAGATCGAGAGAGAGAGGAGAGAGGAACCCTGTGTCACCCCAGGTCTCTCCGTGTCTGAAACGTATTAAAAGAGGATCTAAATCACCTTTCCCCACGGTCAGAGTTTCCGTTTGTGAATGAACTGTCGCGCAGAAAGTCTGGGGAACACTTACCTTTTTCTTCCGCAAGTAGCTGCTTGCTTCGGCCGGTCTGCAATAGGGGAATGAATTGGTATTAACAACCATCATCAATAATAATCCGGTTTGTGGTGGTGGGGGGGCTTGCTGTGGGGGGGGTTTCTGTGGCTGTGGGGGATTTCTGTGGGTGGGGGGGTTGCTGTGGGTGGGGGAGGGTTGCTGTGGGTGGGGGGGGGTTGCTGTGGGTGGGGGGTTGCTGTGGGTGGGGGGGGGTGCTGTGGGTGGGGGGGGGTTGCTGTGGGTGAGGGGGGGTTGCTGTGGGTGGGGGGGGTGTTGCTGTGGGTGGTGGGGTGGTGCTGTGGGTGTGGGGGGGGTGCTGTGGGTGGGGGGGGTTGCTGTGGGTGGGGGGGGTTGCTGTGGGTGGGGGGGGTTGCTGTGGGTGGTGGGGGGGGGTTGCTGTTGTGCCGGGGGGGGCGGTGGGGTTGCTGTGGGTGGTGGGTGGTGCTGTGGGTGGGGGGGGGTTGCTGTGGGTGGTGGGGGGGGTGTTGCTGTGGGTGGGGGTGTTGCTGTGGGTGGGGGGGGGTTGCTGTGGGTGGGGGGGGTTGTTGTGGGTGGGGGGGGTTGCTGTGGGTGGGGGGGGGTTGCTGTGGGTGGGGGGGGTTGCTGTGGGTGGGGGGGGGGTTGCTGTGGGTGGGGGGGGGTTGCTGTGGGTGGGGGGGGGGTGTTGCTGTGGGTGGGGGGGGTGTTGCTGTGGGTGGTGGGGTGGGGGGGTTGCTGTTGTGGGTGGGGGGGTGTTGCTGTGGGTGGGGGGGGCTGCTGTGGGTGGGGGGGGTTGCTGTGGGTGGGGGGGGTTGCTGTGGGTGGGGGGGGTTGCGGTGGGTGGTCCTGGCTGTGGCTGTGCGGCAGTTTATTTGCTCGCGGCCGGTCTCCTGACCTGCTCTCCACCGTGTCCAGCAGGTGCTGTAGTTTGGTCACTTCTCTCTCCAGGTCAGGATAGACTCGCACCTCCTTCCTGGCAATGGCGTTCAGGTCCTAATGGCGAGAAAAATCCGTTACGCACCAGCGGCCACTGAACAAATTGCAGCACTTTGCCAAACGAACAATAATAAGGGGAGGGGCGCGGAGTGTGAGGGGGGCGGGGGGGGGTGGGGAGAGGGCTGGGGGAAAGTGGGGGGATGGAGGGGCAGAGTGGGGGAGGGGTGGGGCAGAGGAGGTGGGGTGGAGTGGGGAGGGGCGGGGTTGGGGCGGGCTTAGGGAGCGGGGTTGGGGGTAGGGGCGGGGTTGGGGGGTAGGGGCGGGGTTGGGGGGTAGGGCGGGGTTGGGGGGTAGGGGCGGGGTTGGGGGGGGTTGGGGGGGGTTGGGGCGGGGTTGGGGCGGGGTTGGGGGCAGTTGGGGCGGGGTTGGGGGTTTGGGGGGGTTTGGGGCGGGGTTGGGGGTTGGGGGAGGTTGGGGGTTGGGGGGGTTGGGGGTTGGGGGGGGTTGGGGGTTGGGGGGGGTTGGGGGGGTGGGGGGGGTTGGGGCGGGGTTGGGGGGGTTGGGGGTTGGGGGGGGTTGGGGCGGGGTTGGGGGTTGGGGCGGGCCTCACCTTCAGCATTCTGACAGCCACCTCGTCCTCCAGCAGGAGATGTTTGCACTTCTCGGCCCAGGAGGTGGCGATCATGAGTGCGTTCTGCTTGGCCAGTTGGGCGTACGCCCCATTGCCGTTCACAACCCTCTGTGAACTGCTCATGCAGTAGGTAACCCGGGGGTTAAGGGAAAGAAAACAAACAAACCCGGGAGAGACAGAGAGAGCGAAAGAGAGGTAAAATGAGCGAGCGAGAGAGAGCGAGAGAGAGAGAGAGAGAGAGAGAGCGATCGCCCTTCCTCATCAGGAAGCCTCGCCATTGCCCTGTGAAGAGTCAAAAAGACCAGAGTCTATTCTTCCCATTTCTTTGCCCTGCGGACGCTGGAGTCCAGCACCCGGCCTCCAGGGACAGCATCGCCCTCCGCGTCGCAGGGATTCTTCCCGCTCGGCTCCGGCTAATCCTGCGTGCCGAAGCCCTAGCGGGGCGGAAGCCGGGCCGGGCCGGGACGCTGCTTCCAATGGACCAAAACTGCGCGGCCTTTGCTTCTGAAATTCCGGCGATTATCCCTCGACGCACAGTCTGGAACCCCCCTAACTTGGCAGCTGACAACTTTTGCCTGATACTTCCCCCCCCCCACCCCACACCCCCCACTCCCATCTCCACAAAATCATTACAAGAGAGGGCTTCCTCCTGTCTGCCTGGACTGGGTTAGAAGACGGGACGAAAGAGGAACCTGGCTCTGGTGGAGCGCCTCACTCTGGCTGAAGGGCGGGACATCTGAAACCAGGTGTGTTACTGCCAAATTGGAACCAAACAGTGATTACCTTCCCCACAGTGTTGAGTTGGGGTTAAACAGAGCCTCTCATTGGGCTTATGGCTTGTGTGGACGTCTTCACCGACAAAGTAGAATTTTCATTTTGAGACGTCCGTCTCAAAAGGGCGTAAACTCAAGGTTTGCTCCAAGAAAAGCAACCGAGGCTGGGTCAACAGAAGACTGGTTCGGGTGCCAGAGCTCGTGTGAGGCGTGTGAAGTGAAACTGCCAACTCCTTGAGAGATATAATCTTTCTCCGCGAGCTTGACAGGCAAATCATCGGGTAAACTGAGAGTGAAGAACGGTGAAATGACAAGCTTTCCGCGCTAAAGGATATTGTTTGTGTAACACCTGCAGCAGCATGTCTGTCGGCATGAAAACCGAGTGTGTGAGCAGGAAATCGTCCAGGATGGTCTCTGCGAGGAAAGGAAACCTCCGTCGGATTAAACAACAACTTGCATTTGATATAGGGCCCCTCACACAGGGGAACGACCCAGAGCACTTGACTTCAGTGTGTTACCGCACGAAAACAGGGAATTAAGCCAAACTAGTCCATCCAGTGTTTTATATTCCATCCCTCCTAATTCCCCTCTTCTATTCCCTTCCTCTCTTCCACTCATCATGTTTCTTCAAACAGCTTTGGTGCTTTTTTGCTTCCACCACAGCAACCGACAGCGAGTTCCACAGTCTCGCTACCCTCTGCCTGAAGAAGTTCCTCCTAAACTCTTGATAACTTGACCTTGGCTTAACAAGTCACTGCCACTTAAGTCATCATGGTGCCAATATCCCAGACACACTTACTTATGGATTTATAGACATATGGCCAACTTGCCTGTCTGGGTACCTCGTCACTGAGCTCTTTTGCCTTGGAGTGACGAGTTATCGGGAGTCATTGTATTTACGCCTTCTCCCCAATGGACACAACCTGTCGACAACCACCTTATGGAATATTTTCATAATTGTAACCACCTCTATCGGGTTCCCTCTCCCCCCTGCCCTCCATCGTCTCATCTCCACTTGGTCAGAAAAGACGAGACAGAAAACGGGTTTAATTAGTAATAATTCTGGCATTTGAAACGTCACCGCAATGTCTCAAAGCGTTCGCAGCGTTTGTAGTGATTTGGTGGTTTTGTCGACAAATGCGACAGTTATTATGGTGTAGCAACGTCCCCCCCCCCCCCCCCCCCCCACACACACACACACACAAAAATGTCTCTCCGAATCCCTTCAGAAAGAACAGACAGACTCCGCTTCAACGAGCAGTGTGTTATAGCGTGTCCCACGTTGAAGAAGGCCTCTGTGAACACTGCTTTTTTTTCTCTTAACCTCCTCTTTAATTAATCAATGCCTTCTGAAGTTACCTTAATTGTCCTCGCCCTCTCGCACACACCCTGACCCACAGCCAAACAGCTGGGAGGCTCTGGACTAACATGAAGTGACAGCCACATTCGTGTGCGCTCAACATGCCCCAAAGCAGCTCCCTGAGCCCCAGGGGCTGAGGTGCAGAGTTGACGAGGATTAGCTACGTGGCTTCCCGCCCGCCGGCACACGTGAGGAGGTGCGGTGACTTTAATTATTGACAAGAAAGTGGTGGAACCGCTGACAGCTGCTACCGAGTGCGCGACGGACGGAATAACAACAAACTTTCATCTGTCACCGCGATCACGATGTCACAAACAAAAGTGCATCCAAGTACTTCTTAGGCTGAACTGCTGGCAGATTTTGTAGGTGTTGTGTCGGCGGAGAGTTCACTCACCGCGAGGTCCCACAGCAGGGAATGGCCAGTGTATCTGGGTTCAAGACCATGCCCTGTGCGCTCTCTCTAACCTCCTCCATGCCGGTGAGCTGAACATGTCCCGCTGATCCTTTGCTTCTGAGCTCTCCGGCCGCGTTTTGGTTGTCACCCCCCGAAATGACCCCGTTTCCTCTCCCCACTCTTCGCTGCTTGCGTTCAGTTCTTCTCTACTACCTTGCCTTCTCTCTCTCTCTCTCTCTCTCTCTCTCCTGGACCCCACCACTGCCTCTCTCTGCTCCAGCCTGCCCATCCTGCTCCAGGCTAATCATGGCACTCAATGGTTATCCCAGAACAGCCATCTCCCCTTCTCCCTTCCCTACACATCCTTCCCAACTCTCCTACCCCTAACTGTGCCTCAAACCCAACTCAGCCGAAACCTTCATTCAAGTGTTCGTGATCTCCCATCTCGACTACTCCAATTCCCTCCTCACCAGTTGCCTCAGCTCCACTATCAACAAAATCCAATTAAATCAAAACTCCGCCACCCGTATACTCACCCACTCTAAACTCCGTACCCCCATCACGCCAGTCCTCCTTAGACTCAAGTGGCTCCCAATCACAGAATGGATCGACTTCAAGATCCTCACACTCATCCACAAATCCCTTCATGTCCTGGCACCTCCAAACCAGCTTACTCCCCACTCCATCAATCGCCGCCTCCGCTCAGCTAGCTCCGGCCTCCTTCTTGTCCCTTGGGCCCTCCTTTCCACCGCTGGCAGCTGTGTTTTCAGCCACTATGCCCTGAAATTTTGGAGCTCTCTCCTGCCTGGTCTCCAACCCCTTCTCTCCTGAGCCCCTATTGCTCGCCATCTTAAAATCATAGAATTATACAGCACAGAAAGAGGCCATTCGGCCTATCATGTCTGTGCCGACTATTTTAAAAGAGCTATCCAAATCAATTCCTCTCTCCGCTCTCCCCATAGCCCTGCAAACTTGTCCTCCCAAAATAATTATCCACTTCTCTCTTAAAAGTTGTTATTGAATAGGATTCCACCGGCCTTTCAGGCAATGCATTCCAGATCCCAACAACTCGCTGTGTGAAAACATTTCTCCTCCCCTCCGTTTCTTTTAACAACTATTTTAAATCGGTGTCCTCAGGTTACCGGCCCACCCGCCAGTGGGAATAGTCTCTCCTTATTCCCCCTATCGAATGCCTTCATAATTTTGAAAACATCTATTAAGTCTCCTCTTAACCTTCTCTGTCCCAAGGGGAATAATCCCAGCGTCTCGAGCCTCTCCTGATAACTGAAGTCCCTTATTCCTGGTACCATCCCGGTCAATCTCCTTTGCACCCTCTCCATTGCCTTGAAATTCTTCTCAAGTGCGGTGCCCAGAAGTGAACATCGTCTCTGGCTGAGGCCTAACCAGTGTTTTATAAAGGTTCATCATAACTTCTTGATGGTCTATTTGGTGCTCTATAGTGTACACCTAACAGAGTAACAGCTCCTTTTCTGCTCCTTAACTCTTAACCAAATCGATCCTGCTTTTGGACCCTCTAACACATCGTCCCTTTCAAGGGCCTTAACCACACCTTTAATCAATATTACACACAATAGCCACACCACTTCCGTTTTTTCCTTCCCTATCCCTCCTGAATACATTGTAACCAGGAATATTCAGCTCCCATTCCCGTCCTTGTTTAAGCCAAGTCTCCTTTATTACCACTACACCGTAACCTCATGTGGCAAATTGAGCCGCACTTCACCAATCTTATTTGTCACACTCCGTGCATTTACACGCACGCACTCCAAGACCAACTGAATCTGCTCTGCATTTCTCTGCCGTCTAACCACTCCTTTCCCTGGACTGCTCCTTAATCCATTGCTATTTGTCTCTCCCAGCCCTCCATGTAACTTGTTTTTCCTCTCTAATGCTACATCCTCAAACAACAACAACAACTTGGATTTATATAGTGCCCTCCACGCCGGACGGCGTCTCACGAGTGCTTCACAATGATAGATCCCGTTTCAAAAACAACCAGGTTCAACTGGTCAACAAATTTATTAATCCCCAACACCCTGCCTATGATTAACTGCTAATTGACTTGTTTGCTTGCTTACATATAAGGTTGCCGCTGCCTCCAGAAAGATTTCCCACTCTTCTGCTGAACGAAAGAGTTCTCTCTTGCTCTCTGGTCTCTCTCTTCCTGAAGAATTCCCACTCTCACCGAATTCCTTAACAGAATTCTCGCTCTGTTCCACCTCACTCAGTTCCCTCCTCACGCTGCTGGGCTCTCTGCTCAAGTCAATTCCTTGCTTCTGCTCTACCCCCACCGAGTTTTGGGATTGCTGCGTAGGTCAGAGACCGATCTGCATTGACCTTTTGCCGCTGCTACATCTGGATGGTATTTTTAGGTCGGGACAGAGAAGATGCCGAGTTTATCAAATGGCCAAATAGTTACTGCCCTCCTTTTTTCAGGGGGAGAGGAAACGGGGTCTCAATAGAGCAAAGCTAGCTCTAAGGTGACATGGTTGGAAACAGTACGTCAGAATCGGACCCATCCTCTGATGGTCGCGAGTCCGGTTCCTGAGCCACTGCTCGACAACAGCCGTGCCCAGCCTGGCTCATCAGCAGTATTCGGAAGAGCAAACCAGTTACTGGGATCAGGGAATCTGTTTACAGGAGACCAGCGCTGTGTACGTGGGGTCAGGACTACGTAACGGAGGTCAGGACTACGTAACGGAGGTCGGGACTACGTAACGGAGGTCGGGACTACGTAACGGAGGTCGGGGCTACGTACAGGAGGTCAGGGCTACGTACAGGAGGTCAGGGCTACGTACAGGAGGTCAGGGCTACGTACAGGAGGTCAGGGCTACGTACAGGAGGTCAGGGCTACGTACAGGAGGTCAGGGCTACGTACAGGAGGTCAGGGCTACGTACAGGAGGTCAGGGCTACGAACACGAGGTCAGAGCAGTGTACAGGAGGTCAGGGCTATGTACAGGACATTAGGGCTGTATTTGCAGAGCAAGGGATGTGTACGGTCGGCTAGAGCTGTGTACGTGGGGCCAGGGTTTTGTACAGGACGTCAAGGCTGTGTACAGGTCAGAACTGAGTACAGGAGGCCAGGGCTGCGGACGGGAGGCCAGGGCTGCGGACGGGAGGCCAGGGCTGCGGACGGGAGGCCAGGGCTGCGGACGGGAGGCCAGGGCTGCGGACGGGGGCAGGGCTGCGGACGGGAGGCCAGGGCGCGGACGGGAGGCCAGGGCTGCGGACGGGCCAGGGCTGCGGACGGGGCCAGGGCTGCGGACGGGAGGCCAGGGCTGCGGACGGGAGGCCAGGGCTGCGGAGGGAGGCAGGGCTGCGGACGGGAGGCCAGGGCTGCGGACGGGAGGCCAGGGCTGCGGAGGGAGGCCAGGGCGCGGACGGAGGCAGGGCTGCGGAGGGGGCCAGGGCTGCGGACGGGAGGCCAGGGCTGCGGACGGGAGGCCAGGGCTGCGGACGAGGCCAGGGCTGGGGGGAGGCCAGGGCTGGGGGGAGGCCAGGGCTGCGGAGGGGAGGGGGCTGGGAGGGGAGGCCAGGGTGCGGAGGGGGCCAGGGCTGCGGAGGGGAGGCCAGGGCTGCGGAGGGGAGGCCAGGGCTGCGGAGGGGAGGCCAGGGCTGCGGACGGGAGGCCAGGGCTGCGGACGGGAGCCAGGGCTGCGGACGGGAGGCCAGGGCTGCGGACGGGAGGCCAGGGCTGCGGACGGGAGGCAGGGCTGCGGACGGGGGGGGGGAGAGGCCAGGGCTGCGGACGGGAGGCCAGGGCTGCGGACGGGAGGCAGGGCTGCGGACGGGAGGCCAGGGCTGCGGACGGGAGGCCAGGGCTGCGGACGGGAGGCCAGGGCTGCGGACGGGAGGCCAGGGCTGCGGACGGGAGGCCAGGGCTGCGGACGGGAGGCCAGGGCTGCGGACGGGAGGCCAGGGCTGCGGACGGGAGGCCAGGGCTGCGGACGGGAGGCCAGGGCTGCGGACGGGAGGCCAGGGCTGCGGACGGGAGGCAGGGCTGCGGACGGGAGGCCAGGGCTGCGGACGGGAGGCCAGGGCTGCGGACGGGAGGCCAGGGCTGCGGACGGGAGGCCAGGGCTGCGGACGGGAGGCCAGGGCTGCGGACGGGAGGCCAGGGCTGCGGACGGGAGGCCAGGGCTGCGGACGGGAGGCCAGGGCTGCGGACGGGAGGCCAGGGCTGCGGACGGGAGGCCAGGTGCTGCGGACAATACAATTCTAAAACACTCTCATGTTTCACATAAACCGATCTGGTGTGATATTTGGAATCCTGTAGCTCAGTGGTGAGAGCACTCGCCTCACAAGTGAGAGGTCCTGGGTTCGATTCCCGAGCAGCGAAAAAGCTTGGGCAAGTTTCCTTACTCCAAACGCCTCCGTTTACCTAACAGTAAGTGGGCATCCACTCGTTAATCGATTGGCGGATCGCTTTTCTGGGGGTAATAATCCCTTTAAAAACAAATGAATAAATAAAAATAATAATAACTTGGTCGCTCAATCATGAATGTTTGTGGAACACTGCTGAGCACAATTGGCTGCCACGTTTCCACTACAAAACGTGCGGTCCATTCACTTCACGGATTGTTCTGCGAAGCGCTTTTTGCGATGTCGCGCAGACATCATAAGGCGCTGTATCAAACGCAAGGATTGTTATATATTTTATTTGGTGGGGAAGGGTACGACTTGGAGCTGCCGCCCTTATCACACTGGCAGTTCCTGAGACCAAGAGGAAAAACATCCCTGTTTCAGAATGTCAAATCAGTGATCATCGAGTCCCTGTGTGATACCCCACCCACCAGCCCCAGCAAAGTCCAAAGTGACTTGATTTTATTCTTCTAACAGGAAGTGTTTGTTTACTCAATTTCCAATCTCGTCACACTCCCACGCCTGTCGCCCTGCCCTTGCCAGGCTCCCCTCTCTCTCTCTCTCTCTCTCTCTCGCTCAGTAAATCAACTTCAAGATCCTCGCCCTCACCTGCAGGTCTCCGCACCTCCCTATTGCTCCAATCTCCTGCTGCTCCTCGGCTAACTTAATAACAATCC